>NW_026126413.1:20990000-21190000 GCF_943737965.1 Phodopus roborovskii
GATCACTCCACCAGTGATTTCTCTCCCTTGGGACAAAACTTACTCTACTCTGAATTACTTTTACAGGGCAGGAAAGTGAAGAATGTACTCTTTGAACAGGTCTATCATTGCACAGATATGTTACTGTGCAACAATGTTACAGAAGGGTAACCTTAACAAGGAGAAATGAATAATCCATGCATTTTCAGTGCAGCCATACCCAACCAGCATTTACTAGACACCTAGAGTCTGGCAACCACGTCGGTATGAGTTACGTATGGTGCCAGTTTTAGCAAACCAGTCTAGCAATAAATCATTGTGATAAGAGTATTTAGTGATTTAGTGACTTCAAGAATTAACTTCTGATTTGACTCCTGTGCATCAAAAATGATTTGTCTATCTGTTCCTGAGAAGCTTATATTTTCCCCAGTCCCCTCTTAATCCTACACAATGTAGCAAAAGTAAAAGGCCAGTGCACTCCAGGATAAGGGTCTCTCAATCCAGAAGTCCTTGCTTCCCAGACTGTTAATGTTTCTTTTCCACTCTAAACCTTGTCCAGAGTTGTTCTGACCAAATCATGGACAGACCGGAGATTTAGGATGTCAGGGCTAAAAAGGCTTGTTCAATTAGATGAATAATCCGCGAGTGATTTCCACAATTAGTGCTCTTAGTTACGTTTTCCAAAATGAAAAAGGTCTCTTCCCAGTGATGGATAACAGCGTCTCGGGAAGAACAAAGTGTTGGAGTGAGCTCTTGGCATAATTTTTTTAAAGCCCCAGCATGCTTTCATTGCCTGTATATTTTACAGCTTTCTGAGCTTTTGCTGTTTTTCAGGCATTACCACTTTATATTCAGAATCGTATTTAATAAGAAACACTCCACCATGTACCTATGCTGTCCTTGTCATTTTACAAAGTAGAGAATAAAGTATGTAAATTAATTCTTTCTCACAGGAGCATCTCAAGTTTATATGGTATCCCCTGGGACACACGTTAAGTCTGGAGACAGAGGTTGCTTTATTCCATAGTCTGAGATCTTGAATAGCGAATTCCTAGGTGGACAGAACTTCCTTATCAATTAATCCAATTAGAATATTCTCTCACAGGCTTGCCCAGAGGCTTAGCTTTCAAGTTATTCTAGGTCTCATCAAGTTCACAGTTGGCATGGATTGTCACACCAGTGTGAAAAGACCACCAAGTGAGTTCGGGCCTGAAGGGGTAAAGGGGAGGCCATGGTAGCCTCAGGCTGAAAATTCCAACTGTAAACATGACCTGAGTCCACATTGTATTATATCCGCTCCTCTTTAGATGGAAGCCTACAGTTTTCCTGTTCTGATTCTCACAATCTTCTCTTGAACTGCCATTTCCAGACAGTGTGTCCTGGGTCGCATCAGCTCTGAACTGGCAATGTTTTTCTCTAGTTTTAGGCTCTTCGACCCCTGTCTTTCTCCAGGGGCTGTAACTCCTCAGCTACCCTCCATTACACTGAGGCTTCCGCTGTAGGGAATTTGGAGGGTTGGAGAATAAAAACACTGTTTTGTTCATGGTGTGTAAGAGGCCTAGAGCTAGGAGGAAGCTCTAGGAAGCTCTAGGGAAGCTTCGCTAATCCCCATGGACCACACTGTCCTCTAGACCTAAACAAGGCTGCAGAATCTGGAGGTCATGACCTCCTCCCAGGGAGCCAGGGCTGGATCCCCTGACCTTTGCTAATGATCTGTTTATCCCTCTCGCCCCACTCACCACCTAAGTTTCTTCGGAAAGCAGCAAATTGTTCCTTTGTCAAGCAGTGCCTCTGGATTGGTTGTCAGTTTCTTCAAGCCAAAGTTCACTTGATAATAGCTCTGTATATGGAGAATCACATAGAATCCCAGGTCCTCTGGGAATTCAACGGCCTTTTCTTGAGAGATATTCATGGGGTCAATATTTAAATAGGCAGTGGTGAACCATACCAGCCTCTATAGTCGGCTCAAGCAAAATACAACCGATGCTATGAATCCTCTTTAGCTCCTAAACTTAGTCCCCTGATTCACCTCCTGAGTGTCTCCCTGCCCCTCCCCCACAATTTCAAGGACCCTCAACTTGCTCCACCCCAGGTCTTCCTGCCCCTCCTCCGAAGAGCTTGTGTGTCATTGGGTAAAGCCCAGCTCCCTCTAAGGAGCCTCCACACAAAGGAAGGCAATGGAAGGCAGGAATCGGATCATCTGCATGGCCCAGTGGCAAGTAAAACATTACATTTAAAAAATAACTTAACTGTAGCCAAATATGCAGACAGGGTTGGCAGGAACCTGTATGGCCAGGTGTGGAGGTGAGAGCTGATGAGGGAGGCTGAGCAGGAGAGGCAACTCCATCAGGGATCCGAAGAGGCTCACAGAAGGTTGGATGAAATCCAGGTCATTTAAAAAAAAAAAAAATAGAATATGGTGTTAAGTAAGGGTCCAGATCTCTACTATTGATGAGATGCTTTGGGAATATAAGGTTATGGAATAGAGGAAGCAGAAATTGTCCAAAAAAATATAGGGACTAGTTAATGTTTAAGATTTTTAAAGACTGCAGAGAAGAATAAGGGCCCGATGGAACGAGGTGCTTTCCGTATTTGTTGATTCATGGGAGGGTTAGTGTGCAGGTGTGACTTTGGGAAATCGTGTCCCTGCTTTGTTGGGTCGTAGACTAAACCCGCGCCACACCCCCGACCCCCACCCCCCACCACCACCACCACCCCCCTACCCCCCCCCACCCCCCACCACAGAGTCAAGTGTTTTGTGTCGGTTTTTGTTTCTGGCAGCTCATCTCATATAAAGTCCAATTGGTCCAGTGTCATCTGTAATCATTTGGCCAAGGCCAGAGTAACTGCTGGAGCCAGATAGAGAATCTGTCTCTTGACTTCAAATCACAGTCTTTCGTTGACCCCAGGTTAGCATTTCACATACAAAGTTGCCTCTTTCTCCCCCCTCTGAGTTGGGGTCTTGCTTCGTTTATCAATCTCATCCCAGACGCCTAGCTTTTACCACCGTCCTGTTTCAGCTCCCTGGACGCTGGGAACACGTGTGTATGCCACCAAGCCGGGGAATGATATTTAATTTTCCTATTGAAGATCTCAATCACCTGTGGGATTTGCCAAACTACTACTCTTGGGAAAGTTTCTGTTACTAACGGTAAGAACTGTGGCTAGGAGAAGGCAAACTCATGCCGGCGAGATGGACCAGTGAATACCCTTCATGCCACACAGTTCCCAGAACCCGTAGACTGTGGATGCACACAGCTGTAATCTCATGGCTCCTTTGGTGAAATGGAGGTGGAAGCCAGAGAATTCCCAGATGTCTGTGGGCCAGAGAGCCTGGTATATGAAGCAGCAAATGGCAAGAGATGTCTTGAACTAATGGGAAGGAGCAATACCATAGCAAACATTTGTCTGCGTTTTACATAGTCATAAATGCAGCATTTATGACACACACACACACACACACACACACACACACACACACACACAGAGAGAGAGAGAGAGAGAGAGAGAGAGAGAGAGAGAGAGAGAGAGAGAGAGAGAGAGTCAGGTAGATAGAGACAGACAGAGGAAGTCTTAGTCAAGGTTATTATTGCTGTGATGAAGCACTATGACCAAAGGCAACTTGGAAAAGAAAAGGGTTACCTGGCTTTGGCTTTCATACCAGGCTTCATCACTGAAGGAAGTCATGGCAGGAACTCAAACAGGGCAGAAACCTGGAGGCAAGAGGTGGTGGAATGCTGCAGAGGCCGTGGAAGAGGTCTTAGAGGAGTGGAGAGCTGCTTCCTGGCTTGTGATCCCTGGCTGGCTTGGTCTACTTTCTTATGGAACTCAGGGCCACAGCCCAGGGGCAGCACCACCCACAATACACTGCAGCCTTCCATATCAATCACTAATTAAGTTTTTTTAAAAAAATGCCTAACAGGCTTGTCTGCAGTCTAATTTTATGGAGGCATTTTCTCCGTTGAGGTTCCTAAGTGCCCTTCCATCAGATTACTCTAGCTTGTGTCAAGTTGACATAAAACTAGCCAACGAGTATGTGTGCACACACACACACACACACAAAATGGAGGTGTGGAGGGCATGACCGATGAAATCCGTAGTCTTTAAGTTCTAAAAAATAAATAAATAAATAAATAAATAAATAAATAAATAAATAAAAATGTAGAAATTTCTGAAAGCTAGATGATGTCTTAATAGTTTAAAAAATGAGATTTTTAAAAGATAATTTTGGCAACAGTTGGCCAACATTCTAATAGTCTGCAATTCCGTAGACCAGAGTTTTAAGTCCCACCAAGCAGTTTCATTCCTTTATTTATTAGGTCTCATCATGTGGTGGCTTCTATAACCACTTAGTGAGCTCCCCTTGCTTTATAGATCCAGCTGGCACACCTGTAGTGCTCCACGGAAACTCACAAATGTGTTAAGAGCTTATTTATAAATGCATACCTGTTAGAGAGCTTACAGCACAGAGTGCCCTAGGATTTACTTCTCATGTGACATAGAAATAGAGGGGAAATGTATTATAAAGAGAAGGAAGGAAATATAAGAATAAAACTTTTCATTCATCAAGCAAGCCAATTCTGACTTTTGTATTTTCAAATTAAATAGGTAGCTTCAAATTCAACCTAATCAATACTTCAGCAGATTAAGAAGAATAGAAAATAGCAGAGTGAACTCATATTATAAGGATAAATACTATTTTGTATGAAGTTTTGTTTCTATTCTCTATATACCAGGTCAGATGTGTATCTGTGTTTATAGATAGATAGATTTCATTTGCATCATATATGTGTATATATGTGTTACTCCTTTTGTTTCAGTTAAATTGAAATCTATGGCTTATTAATGACCCTAATAACAAATTTTTGTCATGAGTATGTATGTATACATGTACATTACACTCATAAATAACTAGAATTATACGAGGAGCTACCACCATCTTACCAAAGCACCTATCACAAGATTCCCATACGTGATTTTATCCTAGTAATTAGCATCCACATATCTTCAAAACAGAGCACAATTAGCAATGGTATTAATTGTACCTGCAATTTTAATCAAGTCATGTGTGTCATATAATAAAATATACAAATATTAGTCTGTGTGTATATATATGTGCATCTCAGTGATAAGTATAAACCACGGTGTTTCACTTAATTTTTCCAACCCCTTTTTGAATGGATGGAGATGTCAGAAAGCCATGGCATGGCGCATGGAAGTTGACTTCTCCATAATGGCTACTTGGTGGAGGATGTTGAAAGGTACCAAAAGTGTAAGCCGGGGCCTGGAGCTCATGAAGACAGAACACTTTCAAGATATTGAATCATTCCCAGTGAAAGAGGGGATATTCTGAATTGTTCATTTGTTCACTGTGTTTATTTTCAAAGAAGTACAGGGAAGTGTGTTTCCTCATCAATATTGTAAGTACATACCAAACAAGATTATTTTTACTATTGTGTTTTAGAAAGAGATAGGGAGGAGATTGAATGTTATAAAAAGCAGTTCTTATGTGTTACTCAATAAATATTTTACAAATAAATTCCACACTTAAATTTAAGTCCAATTAAAAAGAAATAAGGACACAAATGTACATTTTTTTGGATCGAAGTTAGTCTTTAAAAATCTAAAAAAATGGTGGGTGATGGTGGTGCACACTTTTAACACTAGCTCTCTTGAGGTAGAAGCGGGTGGATCTCTGTGAATTAGAGACCAGCCTAGTTTACAGAATGAAATCCAGGACAGTCAAAGTTACATGGAGAAACCCGGGATCCAAAAAAAAAAAAAAAAAAAAAAAAAAAAAAAAAGAGAAAGAAAGAAAGAAAGGAAGAAAGAAAGAAAGTCCAATAAAATGTGTGTAAATGGGTAGAGGATGCATTTTGGGGTTCTTACTGTACAAAAGAGCAAATTAAAACACAGAGAAATCACTTGACCAAAGTTTTCCCAGTGATGCTGGTTTACCAAGCTACCATTTGTCACTAATGCTCTGTGGCTCCGGACAGCATCGCTAAAGGGCATGTGTCCAGGAGTCTGCCTCTCTCCATCTTTCCACCACTACAGTGGCTTCCTAATGTCCCTCCTTGTCTCTTTTCTGTTTTATCTCCTCGAACCACCAGTGCACTAACCTAATGCCCACAATATCCATTAGCTCAAGGCCACATGTTTGTGTTCAACTTTATTTCCCTCCTTTCCCCGGAAGGAATCTCTTCTACTCATTTACCGCCCATGCGTGTAACCCTTATTCGGGCTCCAGAAATATCTTCTACTTGGAAACAATGCCAATCTGACGCCCTCTGCTCTCTATAAACTTCCAAACCACAGACTCTGCTGCAGACTTGCATCCAGGGTCCCTTACTCTCCTTGCTCAGCCTCAGGCCCACCCTGCCCCCTCCCTCTGAAAGTCAGCAGCACTCCCCAGCGGAATGATTAATGTGCCACCTTACACCTTCTGCAGGCAGAAGCTGATCTGGTGTGTGCTTTTCTCAGCAGAGAATTGTAAGGTCTTTCCTAGGTCTAGGCCACTGAATCTTCCATGTCCTTGGATTTCACAGTAACTGGCACATCAAAGAGAAGCTGTACACATGTATGGGAATTTTGATTGTTCTTTAAAGAGAAAGCAAACTGAAGAAGAAAGAGGGAGAAACCTTAACTTACATTTCTCAACAGTAGATGTCTTGAAGGCAAGAGGAGCCTAGCACAGTCACATGTACAAGCAAGCTTTTAATCTGAGGTACCCCAGAGTCTAAGGTGGGCAGATAATTCAAAGCTAGCTTGAGCAGCACAGCAAGATCAAAATAATACATACATACAATGTGTGCATGCATGAATGCATATATACATACATTCATACATAAATATATACTAGAAAAGAAAAAGAAATGGGTTACAAAGGCAGGAGGAAAAGAAAATTAAAAATGCAAATGTTCGATATGTAGAAACCTGTGTGTCACATGATTGGGGTTATGTTGTAGATTTATCTGACATCTGGGTCATGGGACATTTTAAGATCTGCTTTACCAAGAGATGATAATGGACATAAGGAAGAAAATACTCAAGGTTTAGGTGATGCTTGTTGAGTGGCATTAATTGAGCTACAGAGGGTCTAGCTTTTGAATGGTTTATTTCCATTATGAACCTCAGAAAAGCAGCGGCACATGTGATTTCTCAAGCTTGTTTAGACAAAGACTTCTATTAGCAAGAATACCGTAAAGGCCAGGTTCCCTGGCACATCATTTGGGAAATGTCTGCCGTGATCCTTCCTGTAACCTCAACGTAAATGATGTTCTGCTCTGACCTATGCTGTACCCTGGTCATATATGTTCATATACACTGGTTTTGCATGGTTTGGTGTAGTCTAACAAAAGCTTTTGTGGGTGTGAAATTGTTCATTCACATTCAAGTTACAGTTGGCTGGCACTTGAGTGTTTGTGTTGTTGATAGAAAAATTGTGGTTTATGATCAAAAATCTGAATAAGGGCACTCCCGTATCCTAAATAACTTATTACAGAATAACTTAATTAAACAACTTTGTAAGGTTGAATACTTACTGTAAGTCACATACTGCCGTTGGGGTTTTATGTATATTTTCCTATCCATTTTTCATAATAACTGTGCAATACTTAATTTACAAAATAGAGACAAACATACAAGTGCTACACAAAGATGGCACAGGGCGACAACTCAGCTAGAATTCTAGAAGTCAGATTCCGAGTGATTAAAGACCCTGATCTTTTTGATTTGTCCTTCCACTTCCCTGAGGAGCTCAAGGGGTTGTAGACTCTTGCATGTATATCTAATATATACAAGTCTCTATTTCCTTAAAACTATAAAACTAATTCTTGGGTCTGGAGAGGGTTCAGCAGCTGAGAGGATTCCTGCTGTTGCAGAGGACCCAGCACGCACGTGGTGGTTTACAACTGTCTGTAACTCCAGTCCCAGCAGATCCAGTGCCCTTTTCTGGCTTCCACAGACATCAGACATGCATGGAATGAACATACATTTATACAGGGAAAGCACTCATACACATGGCATCAAAACAAATCTTATAAAATGTTTCACAAGCTTTGGTTAAATCTATAAACATGCAATTTTATTATAGCACTGGGACCTATGCATAATGCAAATGGAAAATGGTTATACTTGGTATAATCTCCGGTTTGGAACTTTTCCTATAATGCCCAGGTGGTTTCCAAACACAGGTTTACCAGTAGGCTGGTATTATCATCACTTACAGAGGTAATATACAACACAAGCAATGACAATACATATTAACATAAGAAGTAATCTTTCTGAGGCCCTGTTCATAGTATGTATTGTTGTATTTTCTGCTTCTCTATGTGTGCATGTGTAGTAGAGGCCAGGATTGACAATGAGTGTCTTCCGTGATTGTTCTCCGTGTAGTTTTCTGTGGCAGATACTGTCGCCGAGTCAGAAGCTCATCAGTTCAGGTAGCTTGGTTAGGCAGCTTTCCCTGGGACCTTATGTCTTTTCCCCCCAATCATTGGTTTAAAGATGAGCCAAAAAAAAAAAACTCACTTGGATTTTATGTAGATGCTGAGGATCTAGGGCTCTGATCTTCGTGCCTGCATGGTAAAAACTTTGTCTACTGAGACACATCCCCAGCCCTGGCTTTAACACTTAATTCTATTCTCCAAATGACATTAGCATCAAATGCCACCTTCTTCTGTTCACCAAGTCAATTCTTCAGTTTGCCTTGGAGACTCAAGACTGATACCCTCCCTTTCGGAAAGTTGTTCCAGATCTCTTCCAGGCTCAACCAAGTGTTACTTGTCCTGGGCCCCATCTCTGCCTCCTTTCCCATTACGGAACAGATTTCACAATGCTGCATGCTGATTGCCTTAATTGCTAAATTATGAGCACCTGGAAGTCCAAGCTTAGCTCTTTGCCTTTGTTGTGCCCTGCAGGTGACACAAAGCAGGTGCTGCATATAAGTTTATTGAGATGAAAAGATACCAACCTGATCAGCTTCGTGTCAACCGTGGACACGCAGGAATTTAAAAACAGCATTTGTTTGCTGACCCCTGTGTTGCTACAGTGTGTGGCCATCTCTCTGACCCTGTAAGCAGGAACTTTTGTGCACTTCATGCAGTGTTTAATCTCTTAGCCTTGCTTAGAAATTTATTGAAAGAGTAAATGGGTTTCTCAAAAAACAAAAACAAAAACAAAAACAAAAAAACCCAACAAACACATGTTTCACCTTTCTAGCCTTGTTTGAGAGGGATCATTTTTATTTGAACCACAAATAAAGTCGGTGTTTAAAGAAAGCTATGCTTGTTGTTCAAATAGACAGTTAAAATCTGTGTAAATTCTGTACTGAATCTAGGAGAACAGTTGGCACATCTGTACAAAGGATAAATGTTTTTTGGCATACAAAGACAAAATGGAGAAGGAGAGAGAGTGCATTAAATACGTGTTACAAGATCATTTATGTTAGTATTCAGGCATCTGTGCTGGCCTGCCCTTGGGGTCCTGACAGGACATGCCCTCAGCTGCAGCCACTAAGAGCACCACCTATGCACATTCACTACCTTCCCTTTTAAAGGGCCCCGCCCACCTCCCATCCTTCTTTCTGTCTGTCTGCTCTCTGCCTCTCTCTCCTCTTCTGCTGCTGCTGTCCCCAGAGGTCCGTCTCCCCTCTCTCCCCTCCCCTCCTGCCGTTTCCCACTCACTTTCCCTCAATTAAAAATCCCTCCACCCAAGCTCTGTCATATGGCATCTTCCTCTGGTACAATTGCATGCTGCCTCTTAAACTTCAACAGTTTAACCCATAGCTTCCTGTTGAAGCCAAAATAACATTCTAGTTACTGCCATTAGTCTCTAGGTGAAAAAAAAAAAAAAAATAGTTCCTCAAAATTAGTGAATGTAATAGAACATGGAAACTTGTATTCCTTCAGTACCCTTCCAGGGATAATATGGTTTGTAACTGCATACAAGTCTTGAAGGGAGTCCCTAGCCCAGATATCTGATTGCAACTGGCTTCCACTCCAGTTCCTTAGAAACTTGCCCCTTCTCACACTGAGTGCAAGGACCTTGCTGCTTTTTTTCTCTGCTGCACTGTTGTCTCAGGCAGACATTTGCACTTGGGACGACCAGGTGTCGAGTTCAGTCTCTTGGATGAGTTAAAGCCATTCAGCATGACACGACTTCAACCCCTTTCTTAAAGACAGGAGCAAAGGGCATTTACTTCATAAGTCAAATCTCTCTCCCCCTCCCCCTCCGCGCTCACGTTCTTTCTTCCTGCTTAACTTCCACCCTCCCTATCTCTCAGTCATGTTATCTTTCCCTTTACTGTACAGAAGAAATAACTCTAGAGATAGTTTTTAAGAAGAGGAAGCCTGTATCCTCTTGAGTCACACTGGGCAAGTGCTTTTCATGTCTAACAAAGGGAGAGCCATATGCCTCTATGGGGTTTGTTTGTTTTGTTTTGAGACAGGGTGTCACTGTGTGACCTTGACTGGCCTGGAACTCACTTTGTAGACCACAGTGGCCTTGAACTTACAGAGATCTACCTCCCTAGTCCTGGGATTAAAGATCATGCCTATGGGATTTTATTTCCGAGATTGTATTAGGTTAGAGTAACTACCAGAGAAGCAAATGAAGTTATTGTGGTGATATAAATATTCCCAAAAGTAATATTCTCATTGACTGGCCTAACATTCTCCTCATGTTGTACAACTCTATCTCAACAACAACAACAACAAGCTACATCACACAGTACCCTGAATAACTCAGCAGCTCCTACTTCTGGAGAAGAGTTCAATATTCCTACCTGCTGATCCCTGAGATTTGCGTAGTCAGTGTCTGCTTGTGTGTCAGATTTCTCAGATTTTTTTTTTTTCCAGGCTCCTTTTCCCTGAGCAAGGCTCTCTGTTTGAAACAGTTCATTTAAGGATAGCCACACACCTCATTGTCCACAGGACCGGGTATTTGCTGCTTTTGTGTGTCTGGAACACCCTTCCTTCCTGCCTTCTTCCCTTCTTCTACGAATTAGTTTCTTAACGTATTGCGACCAAATATCTGACTGCGCCACAGAGGCAACATACAGGAAGAGTCATTGTAGCCAAGGGAGGCATGATGAAGTTCATGAAGGCTGGAGCATGTGGCTGGAACTCCCCTCATGGGGAAGAATGGGCCAGCTGATGTTCGTTTGGCTTTCCGCTTTTGCTCTTTTTTTCAGTCTGGGTCCCCGACTCTTGGTCTGGTGCTATTCATACTCAGTAAAGTTCCCAGCCCTTTACTTAATCCTCGTGTAGAAAGCGATCATGGTCCATCGGTGTGCCTCATCAATGTCCGGGCTGGTCTTGGCAATCTGCATTAACCATCACACTCTGTTTCTTTCCTCGGGGCTGAGCTCACCCGCCTTGTGTGCCATTAAGGCTTGAACAGTCCTCTTGTACTTTCTCACAGTCCATGAGCCTCCTTTCTTTTCCACCGCGTGGAGTGCTGAAATGGCCTTCAGCGAAAGACTCTAATCTTCCATTGGGAATGGGCCACACTCACTCTCTGATTGTGTGTCTGCAGACGCTAATAAAGTTCAATACACATGGTGCCATACAAATGTTGAGCTATTGATCAGAGAAAAAGTTAATAGAAGTCAATCCATTTGCAAAATTCTACTAGAGCATTTGGCAGCTTTAGGGAAAAAAAATCATAGCTAATGGGAATATGAGGGGAAACCCATAAAATTACACATATCTTCACTTTGACTGGTTTTTTTTTTTTTGAAGTACAAAGTGAAACTTTACATATTTTATATGATTTTAAAATACTTCAAAACAAGAACACAATGCCAGAAATATCCTAGGAAATGAGGGTGGCTTGCCATTCACACTCCGCCTCAACCTGTTGCATATATACACCGAGAGAGATTCCAGGCCCTTCACATATTTCTCATCAGATAAAATGCATAAGAAGGGGGCAAAGCGTGTCAGCCAATGTCAGAGTGAACCTGCACAGACCCTTTCCTGTAGCAGACTGAGGAATGATTAGCTCACACGTGAGGCAGAAGTCATTTTCTTAACCTGCCCACTCCATGCACCATCAGCTCTTCCCTTCAGAACAAAAGGCATTTAAGTGAGGATTGGGTGAGAAGAAATCGTAATATATCAAAAAGAGCATGTTTGAGCATTTTCCCCTTAGAAGCTGTCTGTTGCATTTGTTTTAATTAAAAAGCAATCTGAGTCAGCTGCGATCTGATCTGACTGTATGAATGTTTAAATGGAGAGTAGCAAGCAAATGGTACCCACAACTCTTGTTGCTGATTTGGTTTTTGACTGGTTCTGTAGCAGTGGGCCTCTCTAGGAATGATGACAGACTTAGACCTCTAGCCCCACAAGCATTGACAAGGAAACTAACATTTGCCAAGTTTCGTGTCCTGTAGCCTGAATCTTTTTAACCTCACAGTGAGTTGTGGGTAAGAGTAATGGGCCCCCAACATTTCACAAGAAAACAACTTCAGCCTGCAGTCAACTCCTGTGGCTCCGAGCTGGCTGTGTTTTTCCCTTTCAAAGAGAAGCTGCTGCTTCAGCATCGTCTCCTGGAGCCCTTGGCAAGATTTCAGGCCATGTGTCAGGGGAACCCTTGCGCACATTACTATGACGGAAGCCAAGTGCTGTCCCACAAGTATTGAGTATTACTTATACTCCAGGGAGTTAAAGCAGACACATGGGTATTGCACAGCTCAGAGGTGCCTTGAAGAACACCAGTGTGCATGTCATTCCCCAGCAGCCTGTGACACAGCCCTTTCCCAGTCTGTATGGAGTTTAGCCAATGTGTTTGTTTGGTGGAATGTTTTCTTTTGTTAGATCCTCAAGTTAAGCAAGATTCGAACAGTTAAAGAGAAGAGTTTTCATAAATATATATGAATATATATATGTGTATATATATACACACACATTTTTAAGGAATGTATGACCCTCCACAGGGGGTATTTTATTAATAAATACAGTGTGTGTGTTCTTGGGAAAGGCCAACATTAAACTGGCTCACTGTTTTTGTCCAGCTAGCTGCAGATGACATTTAGGTGTGTTGTTTGGTGGGGTGACTCAATTTCCTGCATGATAGCTGGCAACTCCACATCGAATCTCCCCGCCACAGGGGTGGAGAGGATGTAAAGGTCAGTTACTCAATGTCTTTGTACAGTTGGGGTTAAATTTCCTGAAAGCAAATACTTAACAGTGGCCCTGGAAAACTGGAGCCAGTCCTGAAAGAAGGGAATTCTCAGCTCAACAGGTCTCTATCCCAGCAATGGCTTTATAAAAGAAATCTGTTTATTCTATTGCATGTAAATATTCTCTCAACAATATGTACACATGTTTCAAGGTAATTTCCTTCTCTAAATATATAGAGAGCATGGGAGATTTTGGAACTTATGTATGTGATCTTGCTTGATTTCTTATAGTCAAAATGGCTGAGCCAGGATTTGAATATGAAATGGGTGTTGTGAAATCAATTACCACTCCCTCACAGGCAAACCCTGTCTAAGTATGTGATGTCTTACAGCACTAATGTGAGACTTTCCCACATTAAAAAAAGAAAACAAACAAACAAAACCAAAAAGTGAAATATAATACACAGAGCCATATCCTTCTAGGTGCAAGGTCTAAATTCTACTTCTGATTTCAGAAAACTTTCATGAAAATGGTAAAAGTGGGCCCAGGGAGTGCGTGCCACATGCTTGGAGGTCCCTTGGAACTGAGGCTTTCAGAGTTGGGTGGCAGGAAGCAGGGACATAGAACACCAAGCTTTAGAGGATGCCTGGCTTTGGATAATTGGAAAGATGGCAGTGATGGATTCTACACAATAGTTGTGCCTCTAACTAAGGGCCACTCATATGACCATCAATTATTTTCCTCCTACAATTTCCTGTGGTGAAACTATATGGTAATGGGCTCCCCTGATGTCCAGACAATGCTCTACTTACATATGGAATGGACTCAGTATATGTAAATGTTGAATTATTGTTTCAGATCTTTAGGTTATGGGACAACAAAGGACTTTCTATGTTTTGTACCTTTTTTAATAACAGGCAGGTAATATTTTTCAGTTTTACAACCAGGGGAACACAAAACTGGTAAAATATTGAATAGTCACCTTGTAAATTATCTTTAAGGTGTCAGCCTTAAATTTCAATTCACCTGGCAAGGTTTAGGTAGTTGCTGACCTAAGATTCATTTACACACACACACCCATATACCCAGGCATATTTTAATGCTTAACACTCAAAATGACAAGGATACAGCTCAAAAATCTTGGGTGAGGACAAACCAAGTAGCAAACCTATCACACTCTGGAAGATGGTTGAAACTTAAAAAATTAAGGGAAATCCCAGAATCTGAGATTCAACCCATGAATCCTTTGCTATCACTGATAATTAGTGGAGTCTACACTGGGACAAATTTCTTTACCCACAGTGCTGTTGCTTGGAAGATAAAGAGGAGGACCCCGCCCCTTTCTGCTGACACTTTTGTAGGACAGACCCTTCGGGTTTCGACTTTTCTTTTTCTGAAGTAATATTGCTGATCAGTTTTGGAACTGATCAATTTAGGGAAATTGCCCAAGGTCCCTGGGTCAAGTTTTATCAACAGAACGCATTCTCCCACAGTGCTGCTGATGCTTAGTTTGTCTGTGGTGGGCAGAAGCAGACTTCCAGATTTTCTGTCTTGGATCCAAATCCAGGTGTTTCGTGTGCATTCTGCAGAGGAGAGACAAAAGCAGTGGTTAGTTCACATCGCTGTTCCTTTA
Source organism: Phodopus roborovskii (assembly GCF_943737965.1). Taxonomy (NCBI): domain Eukaryota; kingdom Metazoa; phylum Chordata; class Mammalia; order Rodentia; family Cricetidae; genus Phodopus; species Phodopus roborovskii. The sequence goes on from NW_026126413.1 coordinate 21,004,740, forward strand.
AGGTAACTCTTGGGTGATTCTGAAGGTGAAATGCTGTCAAGTTTAGAGGCACTCTGACCCCACAACACTATGGTTTGTCTATTTACACCCAGACTAAATTTTAGAGAGGCTGGTTGGTTATTGGCATTCTGCCCTTAATAGAAACTATTTTATTCCCATAACCCTGTCCCTTCAAGTAAGTAAATCCTAAACCCGGTGTAACTACCAAACCTCAGCCTGCAGGAACTGTAGTGCCTGTCCTAAGTCACCTTGCTTTCGCCCAGGATGCCCAGGCCTGGCAGGCTGCTCTGGGACAGAGGGCCTGGGGACTCGGCTTTGCGCCCTGGGTCCCCGCAAGGCAGGTGCGCGCTCGGGCGGTCGCACGCGCCTGCGCGCTGCGGGCCGGCTGAGCCCCGCCTGAGCCCCGCGGGGACCCCGGGTGGCGGGCGACGCGTGCTCCACGCCGGGTTTTCCTCCACCCTGGTGCAGACCAGTCCCACGGAAGCGCTGCGCACACGCGGGCGCACGGCCGCGCCTCCCTCCCGGCTGCGCTTCAAAGCAGCAGCGCCGGCTCGCCCGGGGCGATGCCGCGGCGGCGAGGTGGTGGCGGGGCGGGTGGCACGGGCAGCCTATTGCAATTCGCAGTCCTTTCGTAAGGAGTCGCGGGGGGTGAGGGGAGCCAGACAGCGCCGCGGGGCCGCGAGGGGCACGAGGGGGGAGTGTTCCCGGAAAGCCAGCATGGAGCGGCGCTGCGCCCGCCCGCCCGCGGACTTGAGCGACAAAACAGGAAACGGCAGCCGCGGCTGATTCATTGGCTTCGCGCGCGGGGCTCGGCGGGAGGCGGCGTGGAGCCGCGGCTGCAGGACGCGGACACCCGTGGACCGCTCGCCCGTCTGCCGGCTGTCCCCTCCTCCCTCCCCCCGTCCGCCCGAGCGCGCCACCCCGGGGCAGCATCCGAGCGCAGGGATCCCCGAGCTTGCGCCGTTGAGAATTCGCCCGAGTAGCCCGTGCCAAAGTTGGCCTGCAGCACTTTGCGCCCCTCCCTGGAGGCCGACCCGCGACGTCAAGCTGGAGCATCCCGGCCAGCCTCAGCCCGGCCCCGCCAGTCGAGCGTCAGCCCCCTGCGCGTCGCCGGGCCCGGCAATATGAAGGAGCAGCCCTCATGTGCGGGCACCGGGCATCCGAGCATGGCGGGGTACGGCAGGATGGCCCCCTTTGAACTCGCTGGTGGCCCCGTGAAGCGCTTGAGAACTGAGTCTCCCTTTCCCTGTCTCTTCGCAGAGGAGGCCTACCAGAAACTGGCCAGCGAGACCCTGGAGGAACTGGACTGGTGTCTGGACCAGCTAGAGACCCTGCAGACCAGGCACTCAGTCAGTGAGATGGCCTCCAACAAGGTAAGCCCCTGCTCCGGTTCGGGTGTCAGTGACGCTGCTAGACTTCTGATTCCCACGCTGGGGAAGCACCGGTCCCTGAGACTTGGGGAAATACAGAGAGAAATTTGTCATGCTTATTGCGTGTTAGCTGTTCTGCTCCTTCGGAGGGAGGTTCCTGTTTGCACACTTCCCCGTAGGTACATTAAACATTTTACAACAGCAACAGCATCCCTAGGACCAAGGGTTCTTAGAGTAACACTTTGCCCTTGCAGTAGAAATTCAGTAGGGTCTGGTGGCGTTGGTTGCGTATTATCAGAGGTACTGCTTAAGATTCCTGGTTGGAAATAAAGAGTTGCAGGACTCCGTGAAGTCACTTAGGATGCCACCACCGACCTCGCTCACACCCAAGAGAGTTCACTGAACTTGCAACCTTCACCCCCATTTCTCTGGTTCTCAGGTTGCCTGTAAGGACCGGGCTTTTGTATATTCTCTTACGGGTACACATCCACAGAGGACATTAACAAAAGTTAGAAGGGTTGTTAGGCTGCCTTTGTCTCCTTCGGACTTGGAGACCAAATCCAGGTTTCTGAGGTCATTTAGTTACCACCAGGCTTCAGCTGGGCGTTTGCGCCATTTGTGTGTCAAGGTGCTGCTCGTCTTTGGCAGCTAATGAGGGGCTGAGAAGTGACCTTCAACAGCAGGCAGCCTTGAAGTAGCCTAAGAGGAGGTAAGGTAGAACGCTTCAAGATTTGCACTTAAGATAACAACACAATCGCGTGCTTTATGTCTTCAGTTGTACAAAGGAATACTTGTGATTATGTGGTTTTTAATGACTGTGTGGCATAGGGACCCAAGGAAGGCTCTGTACTTGATGCAGAGGCCTGAAGGAGTCAGTCAATAAGCTCATGTGGCAGTTAGAAATAGTCTCTTTAAGCTATTTCTGTAGTTGTGGGACACCTATTTACAAGGTCAGGAGGGTTATGACATTTTTTCCCCCAGTTGTATTTGGTTGTTTAGTCAACGATGCTTTCGTTTTGTTCTGCTAGATCAGAGTAGTTTCTTTCCACCTGCTTCGTTTCTCATGCAGATTTTATTAAAATGCCACCGCTTGTCATCCATCCACTGGAGTGGTGTATCTGTGACCCTGTTCATAGAGATTGCATTGTTGTTGAAGTGAAATGTGGCCTTAAACTAAAGGGGCTCCCCCCCCAAAGTATTAACACACCTACTAACCCCCACTGACCTACTGGCATGCACCATATTAGCAGTCAGATCTGCATTCTTGATTTTTGTTTGTTTTTGTCTTCTGGACCTCGTGTCTAAATTTGTCCTGGCTCTTCTTTGGGGTTACCAGTTTCTTACTGGGACTGTAGCTCCCTGCAGTGGCATTGAGTGCCACTGCTCTCGTTTAACTAACAAATTCTTATTTTATAAAATATGAGTCACTTTCTTTTTACAACTTGCTTTATGAAGCAGAAGACATGTGCTGAATCCGAACAGTGTCGTAAATGCTGAGAGGGCTGCTCTCAGTGGGCTTGGGTTCTCGCTTCTCCTGTACGGGTGGAGCAAAAGGCAGATCAAAATCTGAAAGCCCCTTGCCAGATGCGTGCATTGGCCCGTGTTTTTAATGTCATTTGACAATGCTTTTCATGCACCTGAACAGCTGCTTTCTAATTGATGTGAGCTCAAACAGTGTCATGATTTAAACTATGAAGGGATTTATGTCTATATTTTAAGCCGAAAACTTTATGCCATAGTTATGGCTCAAAATCATACCTTTCTTTTACAGGCAACAAAATAGACAGGGCTTTGTCTTTCTCAAATCTTGGTTGCAAGAGGTTTTCGAACTTTGTATTAGCTGCCTGAGGATGCATGGGAGGTGGGTTTAGTTGGCTGAAGTGAGATATATGTAAAGTGGGATATCTTTTCCAAAACACATTCAGCTATGCTTATGCCTCAAGCTTGAAAGATTATTGACATGACACATTTTATAAGCTGGCTCCGTTAGCCATTGCTTGGATTTTTAGTGTCTGTGCTATTCACTTCTTCATAAGTCCATTTATTTCTAAACTAGTGTTCCACTGGCCTGGTCTTCCAGAGATGAGAAAGTTAGCCTAAAGAAAAAAAGTCCCTGGTAAAGGTTGTAGAGCCACCCTTTTGCTTAATAAACAAGGGCAAGTAAGAGTAAGCCACTTCAACCGAGTAATAAAATAGATTGGGACAACTGGTAAACCAAGGGCTTTCAGTGACATCCTGCCTTCAACTTGTACTGGCAATATGAACAGCTTTCTTGAGACATTGCTAATCAGAGTGAATCAGTCTGATAAGTTACTTTTTATTTGACAAATTTATTGCCCTATATTCAGTCAATCCATTCTCTTTTGCTTTCAAAGATCAGGACTTTTCTCCTCTGTGGAATTTAAGAAAAACAAATTTTCCTAATATATTAAGAAAACACAATAATTTACTAAATAACAAGTCAAGATTTTTAAACCGATAATAGACATGACTCATGGGGGCGATTTGAGAGCTAGAAAATGGGAAGGGGGTTCCCAAGCCTGCTAACAAATAATTCATATATTCAATAAAATAAATTTGAGTTAGTGAGTAGTTTAAAAGTGAAGTCTAAGACAACGAGCCATATTTTCTGTATTGTTGTCACAGTATACATAGGCTGCTGGTTGATGGTGTGGGGACCGGAATAGGGTTAATGTGTCGGCCAAGGCCAGGGCTGGCTGTAACACATGTGGGTTGCTTGGGGGAGGGGGCAAGAGATTCCAGATGGTGTTTAATTTGAGTGATTCAATCTATGGCATTTAACCTTATAAGCACACTAATCTGCTGAAGATTCGAGCAGGTTGTTGCCCCCCAGAACCTCACTGCTACAATTGAGGGCAGTTTTAGTGAGACCTCGGAGCTTTGGAGGCGGACAGACCTGGAAGGAAGGAAGTTAGAGTTTTGTTCTTTGCTGGCTGAGTTTCTTTAAAAAAAAAAAAAAAAAAAAAAAATCAACTTTTTTTTTTAACATTTTTTTAAGCTTCAATTTCCTTAGCAGAATCTCCACACATCCACACAAATAATAATTAATTGGAAAGGTTCATATAAGAGTTGGAGGTCAGGTTTTCTTGAGTCCCTGTTTGTCTGAAATATTTGCTTTCGTTACTTTACCTCCCAAGAATAATTCTTTTTGGGTCTGCATTTCATGTGACAGATTTTTTTAGTTCATAGATAACTGTCTTTATCGCCCACAGATAACTAGAATGTTTTGAAGTTCTGTGTAGACATGCAGGATTTTTCTTACGTTCATATTTAGAATTTCAGACAGAACAAGGTACTTTGTTGTTCTGCGTAATTGTTAGTCTTTAGGACATATATAATATAAATTGTGAGGTTTGGACTACTTGCTGTTTTTCTATACAGATTTTGCAAAGTTAAAATACTTTCAAAGTAAAATACCTTCAAATGCAGAATATGCTCATGTTTCTGGTCGCCCCCCCCAGGGGTAAATTGAGGGTGACAGGGTGTAGGAGAGCTGGACAGGAGTCAGGTCCCCTTCTGCTGTGAAACCCCTTAACGCTCCTTTTGTGACCTAATAATACACATTTGCTCGGTCTTCCATGTAAGTTCAGTACTACTTGTAGGAGACGATTGAAATCTCCCTAGAAGCTCTCAACCTGAAATTGTTACTTGTTTTTGCTGTCATATTTGGGGGAGGGGCCCCTACTCGGCAGCCCAGCATTGCTGGAAACCCCTGGGCTTCCAGCTGCTTGGGATCCAAGCATCCTTTGATGAAACTTAAAGTTTTTCTGTGGGTCAGAGTCACTCTACGCCAGCTCTGCAGGCAGAGTTAAGACTTCTTCATGCATCTTAGTTTGTCTCTTTGGCCCATTTCTCCGTTCTCTGCTTTGTGTGTAAATAAAGCTGCTTTTCTGGGGCGGTTTTTTTCACGGCGGACTTCCCACTGGCTCCCCCTGCTGCCGTATGTGTGCCTAGCACAGGCTAGCTCTTGCTGTGGCTGCTGATAACGGTTTTCATCCTGCCAGGGGAATGGCAGGAAGGAAGATGGGATGTTCATAGATGTGGCTGAGTCTTCAGATATCCCCCGCCCTGCACAAGTATAAGATGATGTATTCATTCCATTAAGAAGAAAGCTAAGTTAGTTGGTTATGGGGCAAAAATGGGGACAGTTTTAAAACTTGTAACCGTTAACACTTAGAAAAGAGGATTGTCTGTCTTAATAAGTACATGAATTTTAAAAGAAAAGCTCTTCTATAGCCATAGCAACTCAGAGCTTGGCTTGTTGGTGTATCACCACAACCAGAAAACACTCCCTTGCTTTTAAGGTACCAATAGGAAAGAAGAAACGCTTGTTTGAAATGTTTTAAGTTTCTGCACGTGTGTACCTGTCCCGCACATGTGTGCACACTCACTTGGAGATGATAGGACACCTTTGCAGTGCTTTTCACCTGCGGTGAACCCTGGGAATCAAACTCAGGTGAACAGACCTGGTTGCGAGCACCTTTACCTAGTAAACAATCTCCCTGTCCAGGAGACGAATCAGAGAAGACTTTTCACTTAGCTGACTAGTAAGGCGTTTGATTTCAACTTAGCAAGACACTAAGGGCCAAAATGGGGGAAAGCCCTGGGTCAGCATTTGGTGTTGGAGAACTTAAAACACTCCTCACCTTTATGCTTCAACAGACTAATCATTACTAGAGGAATGCCTTCAGTTCTTACCTGTCAATTTTGATTCACAGGAAAATTGTATCTTCCGTGGCAGAGTAGTAGGAACTATCCTCCCCCTTTTTAAAAAAAAAAATGTAAGGTTTGACAGACATAGGACAGTTACAGGTGGGTTCGACGATTTGGACTTCTTTTCTGAAATAGCAAGGCTGGTAGAGGGGTAGGAACCTAGTGCCTCTGACATGTGGGCATCGGTGATAGGAAGGCAGCTTCTTCACCAACAGTTGCTGGATGAGCCTCGATATATTCTTAAACAGCAGACAGCTCTGCGGTGTCCACTAGGACATTACTTAAATTGGACGTAGCAGCTGACGTAATAATGGGTCTGTGATCTTGCACTGTGGAAAATACCAAGCATTTTCTTTTGTTATTGTTTAGGATTCTTGGCTTTTCAAAAATGTTGTGCTGAACTTTCTATGTAAGGAAGATGAGTGACATTTACTCCCTGGCCCGGGGCACACACTATCAGTGCTTACAGAAGCCCCGCAGAGTGGAAAGCACATGGGTGTTTGTCGTCAGGAGGACTTGGTTTCGAATTCCAGCGCTCCTGTTTCCTACCTAATAGTTTGGGCAGTCAGCCTTGCCTTCCCGAAGCCCAGCGTCTTTGTTCGTTTGTAAACACGAGTAGCAGCAAGAAGAAAAATAAGATTGAAACGCTGGGCTGGGGATGATGGAGGTCACTTGGTAGAGCACCTGCCTAGTATTCATGAAGTCCCTTGTACCGCATAAACAGAGCCAGGCCACACATGCCTGTAATCCTAGCATTCAGGAAGTGGACAGAAGGGACAGTAGTTCAAGGTCATCTGCCGCTACATAGAGAGGTCAAGCCTGTAGTACAGGTGGCATCAGGAAAGGGACGTGGGGTGGGGGAGGGAGATGTAGGGAGGGGAGGGGAGGGAGAGAGAGAAGGAGAGGAGAAAGGACATAAGCTGCAGTGTGCACCAACTCCAGCTTAGTGCAGTGCACACACTGGGTACACCGCAAATTAGATGTACCCATAAAAGGTGAGTTTAGGAGGATCCAGTATTGTATTCTTGTATTATGATTAACGTGTGATAAAAGGACAAAACTTGCACCCAAGGTCCACACAGTTTTGCTCACTTGTGATGGATGGTGAGTGCTGTCATCTAACAGCAACAAAAACAATGGAGCAGCTCTGTTGCTTTAAACTGTAACTTTCCTCTGCTGCCAGTGAGATTTCTCTATTGGAGGGCAGCTCGGTGCACTTCTGGAGGAGAGTTTCTCCATCTTAGCTGTCCACTGCTCACACACAGTGGCTCCTGGATTAGTCTGGGCTGGATCCACCCTCTGCCTTTTGCTAGTATAAACTGGACCACTTTAACTCAGCTTCAGCTTCCTGGTCTGCCTTTGCTGCTGCAATGATTCTGTGAATTGCATAGACAGCCAGGAACGCCATACTGAGTGTGTTAGGCCATCCATTTCCAACCATCCAAGGACATCGTTAGTCTTTTGTTGCTGTTGTGTTGTTTCGTTTTTATTTTTTGTTTTTTTTTTTTTTTTTGGTTGTTGTTGTTGTTGATAGGTTATGGAGGGGTCCACTGCCACCCCCTGATTCCCATCCCTCTGATATACTGGGGATTATGTTTCCTTTTCTCTTCTTTTGCCCCATGACCTTTACAGAGGTATAGAGCTAGTGCTTTGTTTGGTATGTTTTTCATTACTGTGTTCAGGGAGCTAACCTTGCTTCTTTCTGTAATTTTACAAACATACCCCAAGAAACTGGCACGGGTTGTCAAATTCTGAGCTTTTTCTGGCACATATGCAGAAAGCAGTAGCAAAGAACAGTTCATCCAGTTTTCCCTAGAAATAAGTGTATCTCTTATTCTTCTGAATGATACTGAAAGTAACCTAGGCATACTGTCGCTTGTTACTGTTGTAATGTACAGAGTTGTTCAGAACAGAGCCCTCCCTTCCACCTTATAATACTTCAGCCATCTGGTATACCACCAGCATTTCCTTGCTTGTCAGTCAAGAGGAACGGCAGGCACCCGTACTCCGTACCATGAGCACTTCTAGCACCGATGTTCTGATACCACATTACAATAAGGGGAGCTGGGACTCCTTAGAGAAATAGTTGTTTCTAGAGAATCGGGCAGGAGATATACAGGAAGAGCCTGAGCAGCTTGTGGTGCCAGAAAGTAAGGACGTGATGATACACACAGACCTCCCCTGATGAGGACATACCAGGCTGATGCAAGAGTACCCCGAAAGAACACCCAGTGGCCTGGGATGGAATTTGAGCAAGAAAATGTGATTAGGTTATGACCCAAATTATAAAAGAAATACACACAACTCATTTAAAAAAAAATACTAGCTAAACAAATGACGGGCTGGAAAGCATAGGCAAACTTCCTGTGCAGGAGCACTCCAAGTCACTTACTTCTGAAGGAACTCTACCAACAAGAAGGGAGAGCTAAATTCCTCAGCCCTGAAATATGGGCTCTGTACAGTGATCTATCTTCTTCCACATGGTGCAGTATGAATTGGGGGAGGTGTATGGGTTACTTCTGCAGTGAGTACTAACAAACACTGCCTCAGCCAGGTTATCAAGGTCAACACTGGCAGCTGTAAGCTGTACTGAGCATCTGTCCTTGATGTGATCTGATAGAAATGGCACTTTGAAGCTCTTATTCTCATACTCAGAATATAACCCCAGTCTAATTACAGGAATAAGATAACAGGTACATTACGGTTAGTGACATTCTGCAAAATACCAGGTCAGAATTCCTTGGAACTGTTTGAAGTTTTCCCAGCAAGGAAAATGTAGGAAACTCACAACCAGGAGGAGCCATGGGGAGATAATGTGATGTGGTGTGCTGGGTGGGCTCCTGGGGCAGGAAAGGGCCTTGTCCTAAAAGCGAAGGAAGCCCCAGTAGAGAGTATAATTTAAGTAACTACAGCAGTGTTGGCTCAATAATTGTGACTGGTGTGAAATGTTAGTAATAAGAGAAATTGAGTGTGGAGGATGTGGGAATTCTACCCTTACTTTGTAAGTTTTCTATAAGTAAACATGTTCTAAAACATGTTTAAAAACTTTAGCCAGCCTCTTAGGCATATCTGAAATGCTACCTCCTATATGCGTCTTTGTCTCCCAGACCCTCCCTCCAGCCTCTGACTCTCCTCGTTCGATACAAGGTCCTTTTCTGATTTTTGTGAAGGCTTTTTTTTTTTTTGGTATGATTTTTCCTAACTCTTAGCATAGTTTATCATTTTATTTTGGTGATGAGGCAAACTATAGTGTTTTTCTCCAACACTCAATGTCAGTGTACCCTTTTGTAGGTGGTCACATAAAGTGATACTTAGCATGTAACATTGGTTATGGCAGATGTCACTTCTCACTTTGGATTGGGGATTTGAGATTCTGAGGATTGAAAGTCCCGCTTTTAGGAATGTGGTTTCTGTCATGATTAGAACGCTGACCTAGCTCGTCCCAGTAGGAACCTCAGTCCTGCTGATAGATGATGAATGTTCAGTAAAAGCCAGCCACATAACACAATTAAACATAACTTTGCATAGTGTTTGTTAGCTTAGTAAAATTAAAATTTAATTGATGCATAGGTGAAACCGTGCAGGTCATATAAGTGGCTTCCCTTTGTCTTCTTCTATGACTACTTTATATGTAGCATTCTCATTATCCATTTATTCCAACTGGAAGGGATGGATTTGGATGTTTTCCCTGCTAGCTTGTGAAAGCGTGATGAGTGTTTTGGATCTTGCGTGTTGGATGGCATTCTGTGACGTTTTGCCCGGCCTGTGCTTTACATCTCCCCTGCATCTCTGTCCTGTTGCACAGGAATCTCTATAGTGGCAGTTTCTAGCTCTTATTGCTGGCAGCAGTGTGCTGTGCAGGTGTAGGCACCATAATAGGAAGTACTTTGGCCTGTCATGAACAGATCTGGAGTATATGGAAAGCACAGTTATGATGGGGATGTATCCATAGCAACCAGGCAAAGATGCAGCTGCCATATTGGAAAACATTCAGGCCAATGGATGTGCACCTTCTCCTTTTCAGGAACTGGGTGGAGCACTCTCAAGACCATTACAGCTGTTCACAGCAGTGTAGGGGCTGCTTTGTTTTAGCTTTAAAGATGAAAATACATCATAAACAAGTATGCCTCAAAATATTTTGATGGGTGTATCAAAGTAGTTTTCTGTCGATTTAGTTTTTAATTTTACCTGATCATCTGATTACAGAAAAACAGTAGAAAAGCTGCAAAGAGAAAACCATATTTGAGCTTACAAAACAATGATTCTTTTTAAGTAATTATTTTACACTGAATTACATAGATTTTTTTAAAATCCCATTTCTTAGTAAATAATTACTTTTACCCTTATAGAAACTCCAGTGTTTAGAAGAGAAATACATTCTTTGACCACGAACAATTGATTCTGTTTTATATTGGCTAGATTTTTTTTTTTTTCAAATTTGGGAAGAAAATGAACCATCTGACCATGATGGGCTTTGTAGCAAAATTTAACAATAAAATTGGTCTCCAATTTGGAGAAGGTTTTGGTTTTTAATTAAGAGTGTTAATATTTGCAGATACATGGATATGTCACTTTATTGTTGTGAGAAAGCCCCCATTTCACAAAGAAAACTAAGCTATAATTCTGTTGAACTAATGTTTAAAAATTAAGACAGTTTAGGGTGTTTTACCTCGGAATAATTATTGGTTAGTGTCTTCCTTTCTTTGGATGAGGGCCAAGCCACCTGTCTCAGTTCTTGTTTTTGTTTACCTTTTTTCATCTTTCAAATCAACTAAAAAAAAAAATTAATGATAGAAAGGAAAAGAATTACCATCAATCTTTGCTGTAAACTTTGACTTTCTATTCTCTATTTTCATAGTTCTATATTCTCAGTGTAGTTCCTTAGTTCTACACAAGGGCAAATAGAAATGAGTTACCTGGGAGATATTGTTGGACCCAGAGGTCAGTTTTCCATGTGTTGTTAGTGGTTGAAGGGCACAGAGGACAGTCAAGGGGTCTGTGAACTTGCTGACTCACCAGCGATACTGTTCCTTTCCTGAAGAGTCGAGGCCAGTAGGGAAATGACTTCCTGCTCTTTAGTTTTCCTATCACACATTTTAATGACTTTTGGTACATATGACTCCCACTGGAGCTACTTAGAAAACTCCAGCATGGTACCTTACCATCTAATGGGAGCCATATTTTTGTGTGTTTTCTCATACCTCGCCTTGGAATTTGTAGTATAGTCCATGAAGCAATGCGCTATATGTGTCAGAATATTTTCTACCATCATTCATGGATGGATGAAGAGGGAGAGAGGATGCATGTTCTCAGGCTACGTTTTTCAAGTATACACAAACATTTCATTAATTATCTAATTTCTTCATCTGTTTAGTGAATACTAGATTTCAAAATAGCAATAGCAGTATCAGCAAAATCCAATTCCCAGAAGGGAACCCTCTAGTTACTAGAGGGGTTGTAGATGTCTGGAGTCTAGTACATATTGTCCTGGCTGCCTTCTTTTCCAACTCGTGTCAGATAGGAGTGAAACCTCCTCAGCCTCCAGCTCACAGGGGAAGTGTGATGTAAGACAGCCTGTGAGGCTAGAAGGTGACCTAGGCAAAGCCACTTTTTAACAGGACACTGATCTTTATGGGAGGGCACTGGATGGGTCAGTGTAGAGTTGTCCGAGGGTTTCCGTATTCAATGGGATGAAGCTTTACTGATTGATGGTGGGGATTGTGGCAGCAGACGAGTATAAATTCAGGAAAGGTGTAAAAAGGTGTAAATTAGCCTACGACTGTGACAGGTTGGCTCGGAGGTGGCTTTTATTGTTGTTACTGTTATTGTATTTTAGTAGGGACGAAATGAGGTAGGGGCATAGATTCGTGGTTGGGGGTAAAATATGAAAACTGTACAGTAGGGTAGAGAACTTGCTGTAGCTTGCGAGTGAGGAAGCAGCTGGAGCTTAGCTGGAGTCAGAACTCTCTTGGCTGGAGGCAAACCGATCAGTTGGTGCCCTCTCTACAGCCTCAAGGATCCTATGGTGAAATGTGCTTGTCATGAGCCATTGGGACAGCCTGGAAGGAAAAAAAGAAATCCCAGACAGGTCAGCCAAAGGGTGCGAACAGCTAAGGGAGGCCAGTCAGCTGTGGGTGAGGGGGGAGGGCCAGGGCTGACTGGAGAGCGAAATTTATGGCCATGGTGCACTTCACAAAGCACAGTGTCTTTAGCACTACAAGCGGGTGTCACCTCCTTCACCTGTGACCGCCTTGAGTCATGGCCCAGTAGAAGCATGGGTAGGTTGCTCAATCTAACTCCTGGGACATCCCCTGAGGAACATGTTGCTTGGGAGTGAATGGTAGAAGCTGAAGAGACTTAGACAGAGCAAGGAGCAAGCTGCAAAAGGCGAGAATAAACTCTGTCCAAATAAGTGGGCTGGGTCCTGCCAATGAGTTGCGCGAAGATGCTGGAACAGTACAAGGGCACAGAGGAACAGGTCTCTCTGTCCTGCTGCCCCCTACATTCTGATGAGCAATCTTAGGACTGTGTAGAAGTCTACCCCACACTAGAAACTATGACTTTGGATAAATCAATGATTTCCATCTCTCTGAGCCCATTTTCTATGCCAGTCAGAGCTAATATAACCCACCCCACAGGACTCCCATAAAAAAGCAACAGAGCTTATGTAAAGTACTTAGCGGACTCCCTGAACACGGAGACACCACGGACTATCTTTAGTAGCGATAGGACTGCAACTATTTTTAAACATAAAAGGTCAACTTTATATGCTGCTGTATAGGTAACCCTTTGCAACTGGAGCTTGAGTCAACAGGCGTGGGGAGGGCTTACCCGGGTGCCTTTGAAATCCTGATACCCAGTCATAGTGATTTATGGGGCCTCATTTGCTTGCATAGGTGATGCTCACCGAGTTTGTTTAGTTTAGTTTGGTAACCTAGCACCCTGTGATAACGTATTTTTATTTACCCTGACCAGTTAACTCTGCTCACTCGGAGAGAATATGCATGAAGGCATTCACAGGAAAGGGGCGCCAGTAGCTGTTCACTCTGTTATGTCTGAGTTGGGCCTTTTCTTCTGCTTTGATTTTTCTCTCACCATGGATGATTTTCAAGGCTCTTGATTCTGTGAAATATTAAGACCGTGGCTAACGAAGTGCCAGAGATCAGCCAAGATGCTGGGCGTCTCCGCCCAGAACAAGTAGAGACAAAAACTAAAGGTTGGCCCTTTAATCTTTGCACCGACTAGAGATGACAACCCAGCTGAGAAACAGGAGTGGAAGAGATGACCTTGAATCTGGCGCCAGCTCCGTGATGAGGTTGTAGTCATGAGTCTGACACTAGCCATGGCCAGTGACAAGAAATTCCCTGGTGGTGGAGTTGTTATAGGGGTTGAAAATGAGTCACCAAGTAGGTGAATGATCCACTTTGAACTTCATGCCAGCCACTTTGCAGAGAAACCAAACTTGGGCTTCTCGTTTGAAGTCATCTTTTTTTGTTTGTTTGTTTTTAATTGTGAAAATCTCTATCCTTTGAGGTGAAAGATTTGTGAACTGGACCAGTGTACCCAGTTCATTTGACTGAGATCGGAGAATTATGGTGGCCCAGGCTTTTCTCTTTAGGTGAACACGAACTTTTGCCAACACTATATGTGACATTGATTTGGGTCTTCATCAGCATCTCTTTTAAATGACATTTTACATTTGGTGTGTCTGTTATTTGGGATGATTTTTCACCACTCTGCATCAGTATACCACTTTTTTTTTCTAGTTTTTCAAGACAGTGTTTCTCTGTGTAGCTTTGGAGCCTGTCCTGGAACTAGCTCTTGTAGACCAGGCTGACCTCGAACTCACAGAGATCCACCTGCCCGTGCCGCTCGAGTGTTAGGATTAAAGGCATGTGCCATCACCGCCCAGCCCCAATATACCACTTTTGTGGATTTAAAAAAAGTAGTCATTAATGTCATTAATAGGGATTGGTTATGTTTTATACCTTGTGACTTGTAACACCCACATACAGTTTTTGTTTTTCGGTGATTGATTGTTTTAGCCTTGTTTTTAGGGGTCTGCTGATTGTTCCAAGGTTCTTGTGTGAAAAATGAGATTTCTGTGTGTGAGTGCTAATATACAAACACAGACAACTGCCGGAACATGCAGACATGTGGTGGAAAATGCAGATAGCCACACGAGCAAGCCATTGTGTATTAATGAGCAACTTAATCTCCTTGTAGAGAAGTTCAGAGAGCATTCATGCAACTCAGAGGAGCAGAGGGATTGGGAAGCATCCCAGAATTGCCCTGAGATCTAGGGATCATGAGTGAAGAGGTGTGTCCCAGCAGTTAGTTACACAGGGCAGGGTAGAATGCATGCAGATTTCTCTGCATTGGGTTTCTGTGGATGTGGGAGGTTAATGAAGCAAAAGACTGACTGGAAGAGAGAATGCAGTTAGAGGACCAGAGATAGACACGGCACCTATAGATTTGGCAGCACCATAGGCTTTCCTTTTTGGTAATCTAAGCCATGTGTAACTCCTGGCAACCCTGAGGAATACTCACATTTGATGATAAGGAACCCAGAAACAGAGATTTTTAAGAAGGTGCTCCTGGAGACAGGGTACAGAATTGGGTCACCTTGAGGGGAAAGGCCCCAAACAAGTAGAATCACAGAACTAAGCAACAGGGTGATCAGGACTTGAAACAGGCTGGAATTGGCATGAAAGCCTGGATGATTATGGCAAGGCATAGAAGAGCAGGAAGAGGGCTCTGCAGCCAGAGAGGTGCAGCTCTAAACCCAGACACCAAAATGGAGAGAATTAGGAGGAGAAGCCAAGAGTTTCTCAGTTAAAGTTGTAGATGTGAAAATGAGATGAGGTTATATGTCCACATAGAAGTACCCTGCATACCCTCAGTAGTCAGGACTAAGATTAAGAAAACAAATGACGGGACTGGAGAGATGACTCAGGTGTTAAGAGCACTTCCTGCTCTTCCAGGGGCCTGGGTTCGATTCCCAGCACTCATGTCAGGTGGTTCACAGTAATCTGTAACTTCAGAGGTTCAAGGCCTGGCCTCCCCAGGCATCGGCTTGCGTACATGCACATTCGTGTGTGTATAAGCGTGCACACACACACACACACACACACACACACACACACACACCACATACACACACCACACACACATTAAAAGTAAATATAATAAAAAACAAGACAAAGAGGAAGCCCTCGCTGTTGATAGGTGTGCAAACTGGCAAGCACTACAGAAATGGAGGTTCTCACAAAGATAGAAATAGATCTGTTAGTCGAACCAGCTTTATCACTCCTGGACATAGATCCACAGCATGCTGAATCCTTCTAAAGATATTTTGCTCATCTATGTTGATTGCAGTACTCACAATGGCTAGGAGATAAAACCAGTCTGGGTTCCCATTGACTGACGGATGGATAATGAAATATGGTACATATCTACAATCAATTTTAGTTTTATGATGCTGCCCTGTGAGTTTTTAGAAGACAATTTTGTGAATGAAGGGAACTGATAATTCTGGAGGCCATCTGCTTGGTTTATTTCCGTAGTGTCCCAAGTGGAAGTTTATATGTTCTAATTAATGCATGTGCCTCCCTAGCTATGAGGGGAAAGTGACAGCCACAGCTATAATGGCTCATGTTCAGCCATTGATCACTGTTCACAATGCTTGCATTGACATAAACGAACGGGGCTCAATACTCTCTTCTGTTGAAGCTTCTAGAACGCATCCCTGAGCTATGGGTTGTTTTCATTTGTTCAGTTCTGGCATCAGATCAGTTTGAAAGGATGTAGAGAGACCTCCATTTAAATAATGCTGATAGTACCATATACTAATACACATTTAGTCACATGGGATGGACTCCTTCAGCAGCAGGAGACATCCAGGAGATGCAGTCTACCACTTACAAGGGCTTTTCCAGCCCTGTCTGGGAGTTTGCATCTATCAGCTCTGAACATTCTGAGGAGTGATCCCAGAACAGTGGAGATCTCAAGCTCCTCCTCAGCTGCTGTTGGTAATTGCAGGAGTTTGCAGAGAAGCACACACATTGCTTGCACACATTATTGCAGGGATCTGAGAACCGTTCTTATCCAGTTTTTTTCCAAATGATGACAATGGGTGTCTCGAGTCTTTCTCTGTACCGCCAGCTCCCAAATAACAACACAGAGGCTTATTATTAATTATGAAAGCACTGCTTTACCTTGGGCTTGTCACACTAGCTCATATAATTTTAATTAACCCATTTATTTTAATCTACATTCTGTCACATGGCTCATTACCTCATTTCTCCATATTGCCATGCTGTTTCCTCTGCCTCTGACTGGTGACACCACCTTCTTCCCAGAGTCCTCTCTCTTCCCCAAAGTCTCCGCCTACCTCCTACCTAGCTCTTGGCTGATAGGGTTTTTTTGTTTGTTTGCTTGTTTTGGTTTTTTTTTTTTTTTTTTTTTTTTTGCACCAATCACAGCAACACGTCTTCACACAGTGCACAAATAAAGCTAACTGTCGGCACCTGCTTCGTACACAATGCCAGACCACCCATGTTAACTCTCAATTCATCTCCTCATGGTACAGAGCCCTTGCATAACACACTGCACAGAATCGTGTGACGGCCTCTGGAGAAATCCGTGTTCCATACCATTGTATGTCTCATAGTTCTCAATCAGGGCTGCACACTTTGAAAATCCCGTTATAAAACTGTGTTTTCTTTTGCTGGGATCTTCTCCCTCCCATCCTCCCCCCTCCCTGCCCCGTTATTGTGTTATTGTTTTGAGATAATGTCTCACCCTGTAGTCAAGGCTGACCTATAACTCGGCGTGTAATCCAGGCTGGCCTCAGAACAGTTCTCCATCCTGTGCATACTGGACGCTGGGACTCCAGGCCTGAATCACCATGCCTCGCTCCCATTGTGACACTGCTTTTCATTTCATGGCCGCCTCCTGTTGAGTCTCCATTCTTGGAGGATGTAAATAAATAGCACAGAACATGATGAAGACTGCTCTTTGTGGGTGCCAGATTCTAACTCTATTTCTGTGTGATATTGAGTGAGGAGTCACTCAGGCTTTCCCATTCCTACTCAGCAGTGAAGTGAGGGTTTGAAACAATCCATTCTCCATCCGTGTCCCCTCTGCTGGAATACTCTAAAAACGCCAAGCAAAGTTCTGAAGGAAGTGATTGATCTACCTTAGTGTGATGCCTTTGGAGGATTTGAAAGTGGCCGCCTGTTCAGAACTCAGTTCTCTGGCAGTCTTCCCAGTGTAGAATTCTAGAAGGATGTGGCGTAGTGGAGAGTAAGGGGTGGGGGGGGGGACCCCTGATGGGTTAAAAAGCACGCGGACTCTTTGTATACTTAAATATGGCTGTGCTTGACCAGGATCCATCTTCCTATTCTCCTGCAAAAGCCCCCTGCCATGACTCCCTCCACCTTAGTGGTGGCAGGCATAGAGCAGCCCTGGTGTCTGCACCTGAGGTCCTTTCTTTAGTCCTAGTGTCCACCTGTGAAGTCGAGGCTGCTCGCGCTCGCTTTCTGGAGCTTCTTTTCCCCGGCCTGTGTGAACAGCTTATAAATGCACCCCAGGTCGTATTTAAAATATAGCTCATACCGCGTCTCCTCCTTCCGTTCCAGCCGTATCTCGCCTCTCTGTACACTCTCAAGGCCGAGAGGTCTCGCACAGTTTATTCTGCAGAGTGGATTCTGCCTCAGATTTTTACTTTTTAAAATTTTGACACTGTTCCTAATTGATACATGAAACCAAAAATTGTGCATATTAACAGACTGCCATCATGGGCCGTTTCAAAACATGCCTACATTATGAAACCCGTAAATCAGGTGGACTTCCTCGTGGTGAAAACATTCAGGGTCCTTTCTTCTGGGTTGCTGAAGTATACAGACTATTCCATAGGGTACAGCACACCAGAACACCTGCTCCCATCTGACCACATCCCGGTGCCAGCCAGCCTTCCCCATCCCTCCTTCCTCCCATCTCGGCCGAGCCTTTGTGTGATCCACATTGACCTACAGTGCTCTCAGCTGGGAGACAGGTTATGCACACATCTGACCTCCTGACCAGCACTCAGTGACTGGACTTTTTTTTTTTTTTTTTTTTTTTGGTTTTTCAATGATAAGTGCATAAAAGCAGCCTGGGATCATCATCATGTGTTGCTTTTGTTAATTAGTTGGAATACTTTGTTGTTTTTCTTGGTGCTGTCTGTAGCATTCCCTGTGTATGGAATCCTGCCGTCTACCATCGCTACAGCTTGACCTCTATTCAAACTCAGAAGCAAAGAGGCCGCATTTATGAGAAGTTTTGATTATTCTCCAGTGGAACTGATGCCATGTTAGGGGTAGATATGACGACAACGTTGTTGACTCAGTAGTTATGAACATACAAGGCTGTCTATGTGAATCCAAGCCGTGTCGATGATTGCAGAATGCTGTGTGTATTAGTTACTCCTTTTGGTGTGATAAAACACCACGACCAGGGTAACTCCTAGAAGGAAGTTGGCTTATTGTTCTGGGAGATCGGAGTCCATTTGGCAGAACAGAGCCTTGTGGCCAGAGCAGGAAAACCGAGGGCTCGCATCTTGGACCCCAGGTGGAAGCAGAGAAGGAATGGGAAGGGTGTGCGGCTTTTAAACCTCAAGCCTGTCCCCAGTGGTACCCTTTCTGCAGTAATGTCACACCTCCTAAACATGCCCAAACAGCTCAGGCAGCACCACCCACCAACGGGGACCAAGTGTGCACACATCTGAGCCCATGGGGGACAGTCTCATTCAAAGCATAGCATGGCGTGTGCTTAGTTGACACTTAGCAAAGACATTAAAAATCCAGCCATCATCACCCCAGGTTCGTGTTAGTTCAGTTCTAATAAGTACTCGGCACAAATGACATGTCTTGCATTAGAATCTTTCTAAATAAGTGCTTCAGATATTTCCTGTTTTAAACAAAGCAGTAAAAGGTGTGTTGGATGACTGCTGTGTTTTTAAAATCAATGTGATGTTCTTACTTGAAGTCTCAGATCTCCAGAACACTCTCCAGAGGAGACCTCTGAAATGGTACATTTGAGCTCTCTGCGCCCCCCCCCCCCCCCGATATTATTCTCTTTCCCTATCCAAACCCCAGCATTTTTAAAGTCTATGATGCCAGTCTGGGACTGAGCTGGTTAAGTCAAATTCATGTAGTTTATCACTAGAGGGCGCCAAATACAAATAGATATCAGACTCTCCTAATAGCATTTTCAAGAAAGGTTTTTATAATGTAAAGGCAACTTGTAAATTATATCGTTTAAAGGACTTATTATAAATGAATTCTGGATCACTATTGACTCCCTTGAAAACTATCTCAAGTGATCTGGAAACAAACAGAGACTGCTTTCAGAGACCCTAGTTTGCCCTAGCTATTTATGTCTGAATTTCAATTTTGCCTCAGAATTCTGTCTGAAGAATTTAGTAATCAGATTTTCCTCTGTTAATCCAATACAGGATATATTATAGTAAGCACCTACGTTAAATTGACTTGGCTACTAAAAACTTCCCTTTCTTTTGATTTTAGGAAGAAAGGTAAAAATAAATACAGACTGATTAGAGAACTAAATATTTTCCATCTCCATGAGTGGCACATATCAGAATACTATTTCTAGGGGAACTTCCCTTAGTCTGGCATGCTCTAAGAGCCAGCACAGCCATTCGTAAGCATTTCAAACACAATAATATTGGGTGCCATAGTCTCTAAGCTAAATACAGAACAGCGTGCAAAATTCTGTTTTCTTGTGGGTGTGTATTGGCTGCCTATATCGGTGAGCTCAGCGGAACATTTCCACGTGTACATACAGCTTCACACCATCTTTTCCCACACCGCTTCCCCCAAACCCTTCTCAGCCCCTGTCCTTGGCCTCATTTGACTTTTCCGCATATCATAGACACCCACAGTGCTGTGTGCTGTGTACGGGGCTCACGGGGTAGTTTTTGTGACTTTACTATGAAGCCAGCCAGCCAGTTAGAGTTCAGATCCCAGGCCTGCTGCCTCCTGGCTATGTGACAGCCAGTGCCCTTATGACCCAGGTGTATTGTTGCACAGTGGTTTCCTTTTCACGGTCCCATCTCAAAAGATGTGTCCTGTACTGCTCACGGGTCAGGTCAGTGACGTTCCTGTGTGTTACAGTCAGGTGTTCCTGGGCTGCAAGCCGCTGAAAGCTCCCCTGGATGGTAACTGAAGTGCGCGTGGATTTCTCTGTTGTTTCTTCCTCTCCTCACACACGCACACACGCACGCACATGCACACACACACTTTTCCATCTCCTCCTTCATAAAGTCCACGTGGGTTCTGTCAGACTTTCCTTCTTGCTGGTACTATAGCACATTCAAACAGCAAGGTGATAACTCTAAGGGTAAGGCTCCCCCAGGCCTTGGGCCCTGCAGCCACGCAGCATCACCTGGTAACAGCTTGTCCAAGGCAGTCAGTGCAGATTAGCTGCCAGGTGAGCACCCTTCAAGTCTGGGATTGTATACTAAAGCGAGGTTTCTTCAGCTTCACCACGCATGACCCTTTTGTCTGAGAAATTTCCATGTGACCCTAGGCATAAAATAAATAACATCAGTCCAACACTTAACTGATAATAAGTCACAAAGGACTGTATTTTACAATAGTCCTTTGCTGTGCTTACACTTTTTACCATTTATAAGAGACTAAAATAAGATGAGGTGGATATGGTTGTTTAATTTTATATACAGGATTAAATTGTGGCTGAATATTTGATGCTGTAGGATGCAAAGTAGCTTTGACGGTGTTCAGAGTTGATCGACATTTTTATTTTGTAATCAGTGGTATAAGAACATCTCCTTGCATAAATACAGAATGCAAAAGGGTAGAGATATGATTAGGGTCAGTTCAAAAAAAAAAAAAACTGTAAATTATGTCTTAATTTTACCAACACAAAATTTTGAACGAATTAGAAAACAAATCTACTGAAGTCCGCAACTACAACAGCAATTTCTAAGTCAAGTGTTCTATCAATGCAATCCAAAGATGGACTGATTTGATACTTGCCAAAGTGTGACAGAAAAGTACCGAGTGTGTTTTCTGTAATTATATTTACTGTGTGTAAAGCAAAAGTGTTGCAATTCATAACGTACAGTAGCATCTCACATGAGCCGGAAATTTCCAGCATTGGTCTTCGCTGTTACTTGGCAGGAACTCATGCACGGTGCAGTGTGTGTATACTGTGTCCTAAGAAGCAAAGTTCTGTGAAGCCGCGTTATAGGACACAGGCAAGGCCACAAACACCTTAGTGACCATGCACTTGATCTCGAATTCAGGTTGTCGTGTATTCAGAAACTTCGCACTGTTATAACACGTGTGGCCTTGCGATCACTCATGTGGGCTCCTGACCCACAATTTAAGAAGCTGGACACTAAGGTTTGAAGTTGGAGTTCATGGTCTGAGTATCAGGGAAAAGCTGGGGAAATCGTTTTCCCCTCCTGCTCTCGCCATATGGAATTGAGGGATGGGGGGGTCAGGGATGGAGGGAGATGTGGTTACACTGAAGCCGCTTCCAGCTTCTCTAAAGATGAGGTAATGTGGTAGGGATGGAAATGAGAAGGAACGGACTGTCTGAAATGGCATTTCATAGAAGACAGGACTTGGTCAGAGTGTTGTGTGAATGAGGGAGAACTGTGGTAGACGGGAACGTCCCAGGGTTACTCAAGGATCCAGTCGGGTGATTTATACGAAACACCTGATATGGTGTGACTCACACGGGACACCTACTGAATGGACAGAAAGAGTCACAGGTTTCATCGGAGGCGCTGGAAGAAACATGGACCCAGTGACTGCAGCTGGAGTAGTTATACGCCCTACTTTAAATAGAAAATGGTTCAGGGTTTTGTAAAAGCTCCAGCTGCCTGGCAGGGCACTTGAAATGGGAGAGTATTGTGGATTGGGAAATGCCGTACTAAAGTTCGGGTGAGAAGAAGTCACCGACGAGTGTAGGCCTGCGACAGCGGGCAGTGGCTGCGAGCTTGGGGCTGAAGCTTTAATAGAGGCAGAGGCATGACAGGAACACAGAGAAAGCCAGAGCCATGGAGGGGGAGCGGAAGACGTGATGCAGTAAGCCAGGACCTGTCAGAGGTAAGAGAAATGGAGGGAAGAAGGAGGGATATTCTGGCCGTTCGCTTGAGGATTTAGAAGAACAAACACAGAGGTGTGGAGTGAGTGTCTGAGAACCCCTGCAGCAAAGAACCTAACAGAAATATCAAAGAGGCGAAAGCCTGTTCCCACCACTACTCCTGGAACGGGTTTCAAGACCCCACCTAAAATCTGTATACTATAGAACCCTACACACGGGCTTAGTTGTGTAAAATTGTAACAATAATAAATAGGACACAGTAAAAGAAAATATATCTGAAAATATGCAAGAAGGTTAACAATGTGTCTACTATCGTTAGCATTGTTAGCATTAGCATTATTGGAAATTTATGAATGCTTATTTCTGGAATGTTCCATTTCACATTTTCAGCATAGCGTTGATTGAGGGAATGATGGAAAGGGACGTTGCTGAACTGCTTTGCTAGGCCAGTGTCACAGTGAAAACATACTAGGGTAGACCTGATAAAGAAAGCTATACGGGCTGGAGAGATGGCTCAGCTGTTGAAGGCCAGGCTCACAGCCAAAAATATAAGGAAGCTATACAGTGACCAAGTCAGGGAGTCACAGAGGCCCAGAGTAATGGACAGAGACAAAAATGGGTGCCTAATGCAGAAGTTTGTAGCAAAATAAGAGAAATGCATTTCTCATCCACAAGGCTTCTTTGGGATGAGTGTTCCATACAGTAATGCTATGTAAAACCTAGTAGAAAACATTGGCTTTCCCAAAAGAATGTTCTTTCTTTAGCCCTCTTGATAAAAGGTGTGATTACTCTCCATTCTTCAACTCTGCATTTCTGAAAGCTATTCGTCCTTTCTCAACTTCATGTGGAATTACTAAAAAAAAAAAAAAAAAAAAAAAAAGAAAGAAAAGAAAAGAAAGTCCCTCTGATCAGAATATAGAAGCTGAGGTCATCACGCACATCTGCTGTATTCTGTAGCCATAAGGGATAGGCACCCGCTCCCTTCCCGAGTCAGATTTGTACTTCAGATTTTGTAGGGTTCCTATAACAATAGGAACGAAGGACACAGAAAGCAGCCTCCCCAAGGGGAAAGGATGCCTTTTCTTTTGTGAAGTCTGGACCCGTGGCTTCCCCAAATTCCTGTGCTTGTGTGCAGAGCCGAAGAGAAAGCAAAGCTGCCTCCATCACCAGGGAAGCCACATGTTTGGGACTTGAGTCAGGGAGGCAATTTAAATGCTAGAAGTCGGAGATTATTAGGACCCACAGACTGGCAAGGCTTATTTAAGAAGCAACTGCAGACTGCGAAGTTTTGCGGTCATTATCCATCATCTTTGTGAGAGGGAAGCCCCATTCATCTTTTCACAGGCAGCCTGGTAGCTGCAGGGAGACCTTTATTAAATGGCAAATGGCGTTCACCATGTGGGGAGGAAAGCCTCTCCCCCCGCCCCCCAGGCTCACCTCTGGAACCAATCATAAAGCAGCCTGAACCGCATCCATGCCCCCTGCCCTCTTAGATCATGGATGGAATGCCATTGGTGCAGAGTTGGTTCTATGGGCGGGGTTTTGTGCCTCTATTCCCAGCTTCCCCCTCAGTTCCTTATTTGGTAGCTTTTGACAGAACTAGTCTTTCTCGCAGCGAAGCATCTTGACATACATTATTCATTAAGCCCTGGCGCTCGAGAGAGAAAGATGCAGACCCTTAGCTCTCTAGCCGGTTCTTCATCGGATGGATATTCCTTATTCAGAATAGTTGCTGAATTTTGTTCCATTCTGGAGTTTTACAAACGGCATGCATTTAATGGGAAGACGGCTATATGGAACCATAACACAATGCTTTCTTATTTATACTTAACTGCCAAAAATCTTTAGATTTCCACACGCTGACCAGTTTGTGGAGATTGTTAAAGTCAAGGGTCGAAGAGATACACGTTTTAGAACTTGCCGGTATATATACACATATATAGACACATAATCTATCAAAAATGCCTGAAGCAAATTATTTGTTGTCAGTGTCTTGGGGCTACATAAAGGTAAGATTTATTTTGCTGTTGAAACTTGTTACTCTGATTGCATAAATGATAGACTTTTTAAAGCAAAAGGTAATGGTGTCTGAGTAATTTTACATTCTTAGCTATTAACTAGAAAAGAAAGAAGCGTGTTTTGTTGCTGAAGATAAGATTGTATAACTGTCAGGTGTAGTTTGCGCTCTAAGATAGCTTTTGAATGTGCATTGTTCTTTTGTTTGTCCTGTGTGAATTTGAGTTATGCTGTAAAATAACAAGGTAATGAAATAAGTTAGTTGCAAATAAATTTCCGTGCCTAATTCCTTACAGTGACTGATGAATTCTGATTAGCATGCAGTATTTGTCTTAGCAGCTTATGTGTGGTCCTAAATATCAGTGCTACTTTTGACTTCTAGAGGAAAAAAATTTTCACCTTTGTCTTTAAAGCTACAGATGATGCACTTTATTTAAATATGTTCTTTATAATGCAAACTTGATTATCTGGAATAACTATAAGAAAGTTTATTCATGCTGTGGCTTTTTTAAATCTCAAAAATGAAATCATACAAGGAATTGGTAAGGTTGTGTGGATACTGGGCAAGCTTTCGCCATTGAGTTCTGTCTCCAGGATAGAAAACCCTTATTCAGTCCCCCAAAGAGGCATTATTTCAGAAAGTAGGGTTCAGCCAGTCACATAGCACATTTTCAAAGATATCTATTCTGTTGCCGTAAGGACTTTCAGATAGAAAGGTTTGATTTCTGTTTCTTTGTGAAAAGGAAACTTTGATGTTTGGTGTTGAGGTTGAGTAGCATTCTAAGAAAGCTAGAAGTCTCATCTCTGTTTCAGCCATGCATACAGGATTTCTCGAATCTGTAAATCTCTAGGGTAGTCCAGATTTTAAAAATGCTTTTCATTGTCTGAGTTTTGCTAGCCATTTCTTGTTTTAAAATTACAGTCAGAAGTAAATGTAAGAACCCACGGCCTCCCCAGACTCTATCCCCTAGCTGTTAAAGCTTATCGAGGCATTTTAAGGACCCTGTGTTTCTATTGTGACTATGAATAATGCCTACACAAATCTAAATATAGAACATTAGGACTTAGGTTTTGAGGGGAAAAAATGGTGCAGTTTTTTGTGCCTGTGTTAACATTCTGCCCCAAAACCTTTTAAGAAAGCCAAATATTGATATTTGGTGTTCTGCGTATTCTAAAAGACTGATTTTTATAGTGCCAATGCAGCACTCATTTAAATAGGTCTTAATATTGATATCTCCCACACTCGCAAGCATCATATTCAAAAGATCATTAGAATTTCACAATGGAAACAGCGGTCAATGCAATGTTCAATTAAATTAATATCTTCTACACTTGCTGGGCACGTATTCAAATGTTAGCAGAGTTCTGTGATGGAAAACGTAGCCACTCTCTGTGTTAGCCGCACCGCATCTTTTCATGCGCTCAGAATGTGTCATGCACCCACCCGTCCTGGTACACAATTCCAGAGGGGTGAATTCAGAAAAGCTTAGTTTGCTGTATTAAATGCTTTGAGTCTTTAACCATCTTAAACGAAGACTGCAAAGCGAAGAAACTGGGATTGCAAAACACACAATACAGCATTCAGATTGGCTGCATTTTGGACTTAGGTTTATGATCTAAGTGCTGCACACACATACTCTGCTGCATAATGAGAACAAAGACCTCAAAAGCATCCACTGAAAAATCTTTTCTTTCCTCTGGGTGCAACCATTCTTTGTAATGTTTTAAAACCACTTAAGTAAAACAGGACCGGTAAGAAATTAATCAACATAAAATAGAGGTGACTTTAAGACACAGCTGCACGCTCAATTAAATAGTACTTTTCTCGGGGTTTTATTGAAAGGCACTTTTGTGCCTACCTGCCTGCCTGTCCTAAATCCGTTAGGGTGTGTAATGATGGTATAAGGAGGAGACATTCTGTTAGCTTTTTAAACCATCTTTTCTTCCCTACCCATGGTAATTAGTCTGTAAGTACCTTAATAAACGTAGTTACTCAAAATGACAGAAATCTACCTTGTAATTAAAATGCTTGTTAAAAGCTTTTAGTATGTTACTGTTTAATACACCGGGCAGTCAACTACAAGTTGAGAGAACACTTGTGGCCACTTTTTTGTGGTTATTAATTTAGCATGCCTAGATTGAAATTTGTATTAGCGTAGCCCAAAATAGGAGGGTGTTTGGTTAACAGTTTAAACGCCTCCTCACAAAGCCCTTGTACTCTGGAAACCGCCTTTTGGAAATCCCCCGGGGAGGATGCTTTGGGGAGTTGTTTTAGATATTGTCTCATGGTTACTTTAAAACGGAATGTTGCCGTCTTTGGAACACAGTAACCCTTGGTAGGGAGACAGGTGTGTGATGCAGGGTTCTTCCAGTCCATGTTCCCATGCTTTGAACAAAGAGGGGAGAGAGGAGAGGAGTGTGGGGATCATGGCTATGTGTGATACAGCACTCTTCAGGGGAGTGTGCAATGTGACACTGTGGCTGCACAGAAGAATCTTTTCAGTGGCGTTCTTAACCTTAGTGCTTGCACTAACCTATCGAAGCACAACTGTGAGAACATCAGGTTACTGTTATTCCAGAAAGTCAGATAATGTGTGTGACATGTCTGCAGGCAGAGTGCACAGGGACATTTCTCTGCCAGGGTGGAGGCAGCTTGTTGATCCTACTGGGTCTGTGTGGAAGGTAGATGGTGAGTCTGCGGATGCCTGCCTGGTTTTCCTGGTTGTCATCAGAAAACTAGTGTGTGGTGCTGAGTTGTACTGAGATGTGCAGGGTGGCGGCAGCCTGTACTGTCTCCTGAGAGGCTCACAGTGGCCTCAAGCAGCACCCACCCCAACCCCACTTTATCATGGTCAGGTAGTTCTTAATGACAGCTTCATCTGACTGCATGGACTGCTTGAAGTCAGAGAAAGAATACTTCACTGGATACCATGTTCAAAGCATCTAGCAAACCTTCTTTCCAATATGTTTTGCCTAATGAGTACATGTTCCCAAGGGTAAATTACCTATAAAGCAAGAATTATATTTCGCATATGAGGGATTATACATAGCATTTTGGTTCTGAAACAGCTGTGATTATTTCCCATGTGGGTTGGCTCCTGAATTCCTTTATGCAACTGAATAAAATGGGGGCTAGCTGTAGATGTGTCTGTAATCAGTCTCATTGATGTGTTCTGCATTGGTAAAAATCAGCTATGGGAGCAAAAGGTTCAGAAGTCAGGGATGAGCACCACAAAGGGAGCTAAGGGAAAGAACCCTCAAATAACAGTGTGTGCATGTTATGTGGCAGGCAGAATATAAGGCAGCCTAAATGGTTAGCTTGTTTAATTGTAAATTAATAATTTACTTAAGGAAACATAGCTTGAAGATGACAGCAGTTTTTGACACTAGTTAGTGTAAATGCCCTCTGAAATAGTCTCAGGAAGCCTCAGGTTTTACTTTCATAAGTAGTGTGTGTTGCTAAGCGTAAACAAATGGAACCCGACATCTCATGATATGTGATGCAGTAGATATAACAAAGACCCAGGAAATAATATAGCTAATTGTATGTAGTTTATCTTTGAGCAGTGGTGGTTTAATTTTTTTTATCTTTCTGTTTAGCTTTCTAGATTTTTCTGCCATACATGTGTATGCTATGCTTATAAGGAACGCTTATATTTACTCCTTGTAGCTAACAGTTGGTTGCTATTATCTTGATCAACCTCAGTGTTTGCGGTAATGGTTGAAGTGTTGTACCTAATTTGGATTTCCTAGGGTTGACTCTGGAAGAGATTTGTCAAACTATATGGCTTCTTGATGAGCCATCTCTGTATAAATTGAGAGGAGCAAGATTTTTGAAAATTCTAACTAGGCCAGTTCAGTTCTGAGTTGCATTTCCAACACTCCAGAAAGAAGAGCTCACACCTCCTCTCTAGACTTACAAGTGAGCTTTCATAGTGAAACGGAAGGTTTCAGAGTCTACTAAAGATAACAAAATCATTGTTTTACATTTTTGATCAAGTATTTAATTGTCCTTCGTTTATATACCGGAAAACTGCATTATTCTGAGTGTCCCAGCTTGCTTTCTGTTGCTCTGATAAAACCCCATGACCAAAAGCAACTTGGCAGAGGAAAGGGCTTAGTCCCTTTTGCATGTCCAGGTAAAGTCTGTCACCTGGAGAAATCGGGGTGGGAACCTGGGGCAGTGCTGTTGATTGCCTTCCTCTCCCTGGCTTGTTTGGTTTGCTTCCTTACATGACCCAAGGATCACATGCCTGCATCAGTCATTAAGAATGTTCTATGGACCTGCCTATATAGGCAATCTGATGGAGGCATGCTCTTTCTTCCCCCCCAACCCCCCCTTTTTAAATGTGCATGAGTGCTATTCCTCTTTGTGTGTACTACATGCATGCATGGTGGTCATGGAAGCCAGAGAGAGTGTTGGATCCCCTGGAACTGGAGTTACAAACAGTTGTGAGCTACGGTGTGGGTACCAAGAATAGAACCCAGGTCCTCGGGAAGAGCAGCTGGTGCTTTTAACCACTGAGCCATCTCTCCAGTCCAGGAGGAAGTTTTCTCAGTTGAGGATCCTCTTCCCAGATAGCTCTAGCTTTTGACAAAACAACAGCAAAAAACAAACCAGGACATTGAGTATTGGAAACTATTGAGGCATATTAACCATGCCTGGTAGGGAGATTTTCAGATTCAAAGGGAGGCTTTACATTAAGAAGTCCTATCTATATGGTCCCTCATTAATTCTCTGACTTCTGTGGCTATTCCAAATGAAACACACATACCTAAAGAGTCTAAGATAACATCCATAAAAGAGAAAACATGTGATAGTTGTCTTTCTGGGTCTGGGCTACTTCAGAGCGATCATTTCCAATTCTATCTGGTTACGTGAAACTTTTCGCAATTTCACTTTTCAAAAACTGAGTAACATCCCATTGTGTAAATGTACCACATCTTCTTTATCCATTCACCCACTGATAGACACCTAGGTTGTTTCCATTTCTTGGCCACTGTGGATAGAGCAGCAGAGAACACAGTTGAGCAAGCACCTCTGTAGTAAGACATAGAGTCCTTTGGAGGAAATGCCCAGCAGTGGTGTGGCTGGGTCACACGGCTTATCTATTCATGGCTTTGTGAGGGACCCCCAAACTAATTTCCATAAAAGCTACACCAGTTCACACCCACACAAGCACTGTTCCCCTCTCCCTCCATCCCCACCACCATTTGTCCTCAGGTGCTCTTTTGTGTGAATCTTAGCTGTCCAGACTGCGGATAAAGTATTTCCCTATTGTGGTAGCAGATGATTGCAGTGTCTGGATGGACATAGGCATAGTCGACTCAGGAATGTAAATGGTGACGTTGTCAGGCAGAGAACTCCACGCTGACCTACTTTCTGTTCCCTGATTGGGGAGATGATCAGTAGATGCTGCAGTCCCTGACAACTAACGCTTCTTAGACTTTCCTTCTGCGTGTATACAGCTTCGGAAGCAATTTACTCAAATTTTGGGGTTCCCCAAATCCCTGGATCTTTAAACAGTTGATCATTATTATATATTTGTTTTTAATAATGATAAACCGACTGATAAAAGAATTCAATGTTAAACTTGGAATCAGATACAAAAAAGAAGACATTGTATTATTATCTGAAATGTATGTGTATATATACATGTAATGTACATAATATATATAGACACACACACACACACATATATATTCTATGTGATAGCGACTGGATATTAAAACGAAGTTGAAACTCAGTTTCTCATTCATACTAACCTCATGTCTCATGCTTCATAACCATATGTGACAGTGGACCCTGTCACAACACAGATTGTTATAACTGTCCAACCCTGGAGAAAGTAACACTGATAATAACACATAGTCATGATTATGTGAACATTCTTTGGGTGTAATTCCCTGTGTCTTGGGGCATGCTTGTGTCGTGACACTTAAAATGTCCTTTGTTCTTACTACAACCCTCCTTGTGTCTTTCAGTTTAAAAGGATGCTGAATCGGGAGCTCACTCATCTCTCTGAAATGAGTCGGTCTGGGAACCAGGTGTCAGAGTACATATCGAACACATTCTTAGGTGAGACCAGCCGCGTTCAAAGTAAACCTTGCCTTAGGCTTCTTTGCTTGCTTATGTTGAGAGGCCAGTTAGAGCTTAACTCAGTTTGGAAACCAAATGTGTGTGAGAAATTCTGTTGTTACTGCATAATGTTAGTAAGTTGAGACTTAAAGTCTCTAAGCCCCAGAATCAATCTGGGGTGGCGTAGTATATTTTATTTATTTGATCTGCAGTGCGATGTAGCAAGCCCACAGCCTAGCACGTGCTAGGCAAGCACTACACACACCACTGAGCCACCTCTCTAGCAAGGTCTTTTCATAATACTAAATTATGAAATATTCATCACAATATTTATTTGTTCATGCATCAAACTTTTTTTTTTTAAGGCCACCATTGCTGGGCACTAGGGAAATTAGAAATACTACCTGCCAGCAGGTACAGGCTCAATTCCTAAGGGATGCTTTCTGATTTAGCCAAGTAGGGCCTTGTGAGACAGCCCTTCTAACCTTAAATGTAGAAAGAAGTTGCAATAAGTGAAAACAAATTTTAATTCCTCCTTGATAGAGGGATTTACTTTCAAAACAAATTAGTGTGTATTAAGGAGTGAATTCCTCCTGTACAGGTGTTTGTTGAACCTACTGTTCAAGGATGAGTTAAGCTGCTTCACAGAGATGACCGCATTAAGACACCTTATGTCTATAGCTTTTACTGTAGACATTAGCATAGGTGCCTCTCAGTTACGTAATGTTTTGGATAGTCTGTGGTCCCTACAAGACTTGGCTGCATTGTAAACATTCCCTTCCTATTACACAGTGAGACAACATAGAAGAAGTCCTCAACTCACTCTGAGATGCAGCTTAGGCTCTCACAGTGTGACTCCCTGTAGTCATTTAGCTCCCAAGTTCATAGGCTGCTGTTCTTGATATATTTGCATGTGAAGCGTCTACCATTTTAAAGTAAATGTTGAAACTGGAGAGCTTAGTTGGAAAAGCATTTTGCTCTCTTTCAGCTGGCTATCATAGCTTACCGTCATCTGAGGATAGTCCAGCAAGAGGTCTTTCAAATAAAGTAGAATTTGTTTCATTTTGTGTTTGAGGACATCAACTTGTGTTCAACTCTGAAAGGGAAACTAGTCTTTGGAATCACTTTCTAGAAAGTATAGTGATCAAGGACCCTTTGTTCATTTATATGTTATGTGATTAAAAATTAAAGTTGAAGTAATAGTAAATATTGGATGCTTTCTGAATTTCTTAAGATAAGCAACATGAAGTGGAAATACCCTCTCCCACGCAGAAGGAAAAGGAGAAAAAGAAAAGGCCAATGTCCCAGATCAGCGGGGTCAAGAAGTTGATGCATAGCTCCAGCCTGACTAACTCATGCATCCCAAGGTTTGGGGTTAAAACAGAACAGGAGGACGTCCTGGCCAAGGTATAGTAATTTCACAGACTGTGGTGTGATTCCCCCCCCCCTTTTTTTCTTTCCTTTAAACAGATGGAAAACTTCATTAATGTTTAAGATCTTAAGAACTATTTTTGAGTCAGGCATAGTGGAGCATGTCTTTAATTCCAGCACTCAAGAAGGCAGAGGCAGGTAGATCTCTGTGAGTTTGAAGCCAGTCTGGCCTACGTAGCGAGAACCTAATTTGTTTTGTTTAAGTGTGTATGTATGTGTGCCTGAGTGTGTGTGCAGTGCCAATGGATGCCTGAAGTGGGCACCCCTGTACCTGGAGCTAAGAGAGGTGTGAGCCACCTAGAATTGGTTGCTGGGAGCTGAACTCAGGTCCTCAGGAAGAGCAACAGTTGCTTTTAACCTCTGAGCCATTTCTCCAGTCCTAGATTTGAAGGTGGGAAAAGTCACTTCAAAAGCTGTGTAAGTTATTAGAATTTTTATTAATATGTAGATTTAGACATCTGGTCTGCTTGGTGTGTCTTGGTTTGTTGTTTTTTGCTTGCTTGTTTGTTTACAAGTTAGAAATCTGTCATTACTTCTGAAGTTTAGAGTAGGGAGATTCTGTAAATTGTTCTATTGAAGTGAAAGCATATGAATATAATTTACTATCAGAATAATGTTTTCAGTTTAAGTGAATTTGCCTTACATTTAACTGTTTACATGTCACATCCTTTTAAAATGAGGTGTTTTGTTTGTTTGTTTTTTTTTTTTTTTTTTACTTTAGCAGTGTTTCTCATTAAAGTCAGTCATTTTCATATACTCCTGTTTATTGTCACCTCTTGTCCAACTGTGTCCTATGGGTGCTTTTCTTCACCCCAGGAACTAGAAGATGTGAACAAATGGGGTCTCCATGTTTTCAGAGTAGCGGAGCTGTCTGGTAACCGGCCTCTGACTGTTATCATGCACACCATCTTCCAGGTACTGCCCTTGAGTTTCTTCTAGCCAGGGGACTACATATGAGTCATTTTCTGCTGCTGTGAAAATATACCCAAGCAAATTATTCCAGAAGGAGGAGGGATTCATTTTGGCTCACAGTTTCAGGGAGTCTTAGTCAGCTACTCCAGTGCCCTGAGGCTGTGATAAGGCAGACAACATGGCAGAGTAAGAGCTCAGCCTTTTCAAAGGTATGCTCACCTGTTAGCGATAACGCCTCAGTGAAGAGGCATTTAACCCAAACTGTCCAGCCTTATTCTACTCATCCCCTGCAGCTTCTTTTGATGTCTGTTTTATTGCTCCTTTATAAGGGACACATAATAATAAATGGGAGTGTGTGTAAAATACAAATAATTGCATTTTTTTCTATTTAAGAAGCATGGGAGAAATAATCTATTAACACTAGTTAGAAAATCGTCTTTTCTAAACAAACAAGCCCCTGCTGATTCACACGGACTATAGTTGTTTGAGTATATTTTTAGTAGTCTGCCACTGTTTCTGTATCCCTCCCTTGCTCTTGCCTCTGTACTTTGTCAGGATGGGATGTAACTGAGAAGCTGGGGCTGGTACCTTGGCATTAGATGGGAAACTCCAGGCTGAGAGCAAGCATGGGCTCATCTGGCGTGACTGAAGGGCCAAGCCAGCAGCTGCATTGTGCTGTGGCTGCCTACAGGAGCCTAGGGCTGGCAGCCCACCCCTCACACTGTACCTCAGATGCAGAACTGTTGGTCTCAGGAGGACAGCTCAGCGGTGGGTTGCTGCCAGAATTTCTACACCTCTCGCTGTTTCCTTCAGCGAGACAGTGTGAAAAAACACTGTCAGTTTTGGGTTGTGTAGGCAGCCCCTCACTCTAGGGAGTGAGTTTTAGTAGAAAGACAAAGATGCTAAGAGGATTTCTTTTCTTACAGGAACGAGATTTATTAAAAACATTTAAAATTCCAGTAGACACCTTAATTACGTATCTCATGACACTGGAGGACCATTATCATGCTGATGTGGCCTATCATAACAACATCCATGCTGCAGACGTCGTCCAGTCTACCCACGTGCTACTGTCTACACCTGCTTTGGAGGTCAGGCTGTCTTCTAAGTTGTCTAAGTCGCTAGCACTCAAAGAGCTCTTAAACTTGGATGTTAGAGGGTTTTTGGTACAGACAGCAACTAAGTTCCTTGGAAATACTTTAAGGAGAAAATTGTTAATAAACAACAGATCCTTTGATGAATTCTGTCTGTGAGAATTGGTCAACAGTTTGGGGCTGCATCTGTTTATCATACTGCTTCTTTGAAATGGCCCAGTGGACTCTGAGCACACACACATATGGCTTGTTGACTTCCTGTCGGGTGCTTTTCCAGAGCTTTAGTCTGATGGCTCTAGTTCAAAGGAAAGACATAAGCAACGCATTAATACTTTCTAAGAATTTATAGAAGGAAATGCCTTTTTAAATTTTCCAAATCCTAAGAAGTTGTCCCGTTAAGTGTTTAATGAAGGGATTTGATCTCCACAATCATCTGGGGGAAAGATTCCCCTTTGTTATATAGTGGATGTTCCTTTCATTGTAAAGCTCTGCTTATACCTCATTATTTGGCTGAGTGGCTCTTAGCTGGGGATGATTTCTGTCTTGCTCTCCTCCACTCCTCCACCCAGGGACATTTGGGGAATTTCTGGAGACATTTTTGGTTGTATGGTAGCATGTTGTGAATAAGGGTGAGGAATTGGCTAAATGGCACAGTAACATTCACGGTGCTCTAACCACAGCGTTGACGGCACTGAGGCTGAGAACTGGTCATCTGGGTGACAGGAAGATGAAAGAAAGAAATTCCCTTTCATAATTCAGTGGGCGTTACTGATTACATGTGTTCTCTGTGTATCGTAAAGTGAGTTACATATAGGCTCGTATTT
Organism: Phodopus roborovskii; assembly: GCF_943737965.1. Lineage (NCBI taxonomy): Eukaryota > Metazoa > Chordata > Mammalia > Rodentia > Cricetidae > Phodopus > Phodopus roborovskii. The sequence continues at coordinate 21,039,340 of NW_026126413.1, forward strand.
CCTTTTTATCACATTTCAGATACTCTTAATATGCTTTTAAGTATAATCAACAGGAGAGGCCTTGTCGTGATGTATATAGCGAAGTCAGATGAAACACTTAGCTTTGAAATTTTAAAACGCATCCGAAAGGCACTTCTCGATGGTACTGCCCAGCCTCACCCGGGGTTCATTTCACTTGTTTTTACGGTATGCTCACTCTAGCTTCTTGGGATAACACAGTAATATTTCCTGTGCTGTTGGTGTCCAGGCTGTCTTCACGGACTTGGAGATTCTCGCGGCCATTTTTGCCAGTGCAATACATGATGTGGATCATCCCGGTGTGTCAAACCAATTTCTGATCAACACAAGTAAGTGAAGCCTGATTTTAAAATATATGCATGTGTCTGAGTGGTTTTCATAAGTCCATGTTCCTCCAGGGCCATAAGGTGCTTTTGACATGTGTAAACATGTTTTAGAAATATCATGGCCTCCCACGAGACAGGCAGTTGGTGTGTGAAAATCATCCGTGTGCTCTAGTATGTCTCTAAAAGTCATTTATTATCATGTCTCTGCAAAAGACAATCAAAGGTGGGCGTGTTCAGCGGGGCGGGCAGCCTGTTCACTCTGTAGATTACCATTGATCCCCCAGAAACTCTTTTCAGAGGTCTCCGTGGAAGTAACAGGAACGTAGTTTCTAGCCTCTTGCCTTGAACAATTCACTCTCCTTTTAACCCCCTGCAACCTCTCAGTGTGTAAGAAGACACCGGTGTGTCTAGTGATGACGTAAGGTGTGGTAGAGATCTGGTTGTGGTCTCCCTGATACACAGCAAACATCTGTAAGGGCATCTGGAGGAGGCTTTTCCCCTTCCTCAGAAGGGTTTAACGTTATATAAATAGTACTTGTTACTTGACATTACTAGATAAATGACTTAAATGTACTAGGCCTTAATTCATTCCCGTTGTGCTGTGGTAGACTGACATCATAAATTTCCCTTTATATAAAGAGAAAAGTGAAGCAAGTCTTTTTCATGGTAAGAAACTGTCATCCTTCTGCCTCAAACTGTGGGTGGGAATCTGTCCATGAGCTGTGGGAATCTGGCTATCCTAGTATCGGAGCTTTCACAACCTCCAACTTTATGGTAAGCAGGATTTAAAAGAAGGTAAATGGGACAGTACCTTGAGAGGCTTAAGTCAGGGCTGCCAGAAAAGATCCACAGTTGTTATCTTCAGGTAGCCCCTGTGGAAACAACACAGTATAGTTAGCGATTCAGAGATGGAGCGCAAGCCTCCTGGGATGTGTGGCTGGGAGACAACATTTCGGATCTTAGCGTTTGGAGGGACTTACTGATCACACAGGTTCACATTCCCATTGCTGTATGAGAGCCTGGAACAGGGCTCTAACAGACTCAAACCCTTTACGTAACTGCTATCATCATTGAACCCCCTGGCTTGCATTGTGCTGGTGCTCAAGGTAGCATTTTCTGAAAAAGGCTGGCAGGTCACTTGGTGCAGTGTGCCATGGTACTTTCCAGAAATCTGGCCCACTTCAGTATTTTGAGGCGTAAGCACTTCTCCTTACAGATTTCAACAAACACGTAAATGTACCTCATTTATAATTCTTGACATTTAAGAAAGACATTTTCTTTAAGTTAGTACATCAAATACTTTGTATTCTGTCTCATAGGCTATTCTATGTTCCCTTATAGTGACAGCAGAATTACAATCAGAGGGACACAAAGTTAAGCCAGAATAGAGTCAGTCTTCAAGTGTTCTACTGTACCTTTTAAGGAGAACAGGGACAAGTTCTGTTCCTTCCCTGAACCCTCCAAACACCGTCAGGCCTTGGCTGGCACCTGAGGGACTGTGGGTGGATGTTTGTCATCTCAGCTAGCATAGCCCATATCCTCTAAAGTCTGAAAGACAATGAAACCAGTAACGGAGAAACTTGGAGGATTTTTATAAATCTAGAGCATTGGCCAACAGTGTCTTTTTCTGTTGACGTGCCTAGGTAGAAACCTGATAACCAGTCCTGCTTCTGGAAGTGAGTTAGTTCCTTTTAGCATTGTGATGATCCCAGGGACCACAGCAACACAGCTCTGGGAGCAGCTCCTGTTGAGTTGTGGTGAGGCCATGATTTGGCAGAGAAGCTTGGTGCACAGACCCATCCCAGGGCTGAGCAGGATCACTGCCTTCCTTTGAGTGATCACCAGAGCCTTTCCCTCCCTTTTTCCTCTGTATCGTGCAAACAGTTCACCTTCACAGCATGCAACAAACACATCTCTAGTGACTTTGAAAACAATCTTTTGAAACGGTGTGTTTGTTTATTGGTAGTCCCCTTCAGAGTGAGACTTAAGTTTCTATTTTCTTTGGCTTTCGTGGACAGAGTCAGTGAATCAGGCAAGGATACTCTCTCTACCTCTCGACTCAGAGTTGGTCCTTCCAACGCCATAACCAAAGGTTGGACCTGGTTCTTGTAACAAGGAAATCTTAAGTTTTGATCATCCTCTCAAAACCCTAGTTAGATGGTTGCATCTCTTGAGGAGACCTCAGAGGCACAGTGAACTTAAAAGATGTGACTTCCAGTGCAGCCATGCCCCTGCCTCTTAGCTGTGGTCTTAGTCTCCAGATTTATCTGTGCTTATTGAAAGCACCTGGAAGTTGAGAACAGGGTGACCATTTCTACCTGGAAGAGATGATGAGGCTTGATCATTTGAGACTATTAGTATACAATGAGAAGAGTTTTAATGAATGTGTCTTAAGGGTGTGGAGGTCTGTGAACCCAGGGCTCAGAGAAATTGAAATCACAGGTGGGAAGCTGCCTTAGCCTTTGTGAAAATACCACAGATAAAGCAACACATAAATTGCAAATAGCTTCATACAGGTTTGACTGTAACATCTTACAAGGTATTTATCATGAAAAGATCATTTGACTTCTTGGTTTTATTTTCTGAAAAATTAAAACACTGAATGGTACTGAACATGCATTGTGTTATATTTCACTTGGAAAGAGAATGTGTTGTTTATAGTAAAGATGGCCAAGTTTGGGGAGAAAGATTTATTCACACTCATCTTGTATTCAAAGCAGATGTCTATGGGTTTCCAAGAGTAGGGAGGCATTACATCATAGTAAGTTGAAGTGGGACCTAGTTGCCAGTACACACACTTTACAGACATTATCAAGCTCTCATATCATTTTAACATACATGTTCCATAGCTGTATGAGTGAATTATATAGAGATCTTTCTTTGTCTGTGTAAACCTTTGAAATAAGAACAAATTCATTTTCAACAAATATGACTCTATAGAGAACAAGGCCAAGGTCTGACTCTTAATAGATTGCATTGTGCTAGAAGAGACAACAAATGACTGAGTGGCTTGAGATGGTACCCCATGCAGGAGGAAGCCAGACATGGGGGGAGTGAAGTGAGGGGGAGCAGAGCACTTTTAGGAACATATTGTTTAGATTTTTTTCTTTTAAAATAAGATAATGACTCTTTCACACAGATCCCAAGCTGTGCAGCCGTGAGTAAATCTTATTCTGGCCATCACACACAGGCCTCAATCCCCTTTTGCTCCTGGTGCTGCCTAAGTAAGCTGTCCCCTGCCCAAGTTGTCACCAGTGTGACAGAGTGGAGATGCCCTCCATCTCCTTAGATAGCCTATCATTACCCCAGCGCTTTGGAAGGGTTGTTCTTGCCTTATAGGTTAAGCCTAAGAGGAGAGGCTGGCTGTTGCTTTCATAGGCAGATTTGATTAATAAACACATGAGCATCTTGTCGAAAACATTGTTATAAAGAAATGTGTGAGTTTGTTCATAAAACTGTATTGTGTCAAAGCAGATGGGCACAGGAGTGTGCATGTATGCATGTAAGATTTACTTCTTTTGTACAGGGAAATCTAGTAAATTTAAGATGTGAACCCATGTGCCTCTTACTATAAGATACATGTGTTTTATGATATATTTTTCAAAAATACCTATTCAGTTGAACTTCTACAAAAAGTAATATGATCAGGGTTGGGTATGGTGATCATTGCCTTTAATCACATCCCAGCACATAGAAGGCAGAAGAGCTCTGTGAGTTCAGGGCCATCGTGGTCTGTGTAGCAAGTTCCAGGTCAGCCAGAGCTACATAGTGAACCCTGCATTGTGGATGATGATGATAGTAATATGTTCATTGAAAAGTAGAGGATACTCAAATGAATTAAATTGACTCCTGTTAATAGACACTACATAACCCATTTTCTTCAGAGTCTGTCACATTGAAACTGTAAAAGCTCTCATTTTACACTTTTCATATGCATTGCTTCATTTGGGCCAATAGAAAGCTTGAGTGCACTTACATTTTGTCTACTGTACCCTTGCCAGCTCTGAGGTTTTAACAATTGAAGTTAGATTTACCAGAATTTTATTGTAGAGTTCTTTGGGGGGGGGTCATCCCATTTCTTCCCTGTTATTGCACCTTTTAGCAATTAGCACTGTAAAATAAAGTTCATTTACGTCTACTTACGCTGCCATAAGATCAACAGTCCTTAGTGTTGTCAAAGCATCAGTAAGCAGACCTTCGCCCTCTGCAAGCTTACAGTCTAAGATGTGCATTCACGGTTTCCAGCGATGCTTGAAAAGCTGGAGCATCTTAATTAAGGATGAGCCTGAAGGAATGTTTCTGTAAGGAGTTAGTATTGGAATTAGACTGAGCACAGATGACCCTGACTGGGGTGGGAATGGGCACTATTCACCAGCTCATGGGGGCCCCAATACAGTAGATGAGGTAAGGAGGGGGGCAGATGTCTGAGCTAGGACATCCATCATCCCTGCTCTGACATCCATGCCATTGCTTTGCAGAGCTAAAACTTCATCATTTCCTTCCTTTTCTTGTTGCTGGGGAAGGACTGAAATGGCTCTCCAGCTTGGACTAGGCCTGCAGCTACAGGCCTGTCTACACTTCTCTAAGCACCTGAACCAATCCCTACAGGAAGCATAGAGAAATGTATGCATCTTATCTGACCTTAGGTTACGCGTCACTCCAGAAGCATGACTCATGGTGATGGGGTTCTAAGGTGGTTTAGGAGGAGCAGAATTCTAAGGATGCATTTTCTGAGTTGCTTTGGGGGTTTCTGGTGTTGTCTTATCTCTTAGGTTTGGTTGTATTTCTTGTAGTAAAGGGCGTACCAATGGGCTGTATTCTGAAGATGTAGCCCACATGCTTCCTAGCAACCCCTTATGGGATGTAAGAAGCGGAGTGACTCCAGTCATTTCAGTACTTTTTAGGAGAATGGGGAAATGACATTGTTTGGTTATTCCCAGTATCGCCAGACCACTGTTGGATGAAAATGATGAGGTCAGGGATGGGAATTCCCAGATCAGGTACGCGTCAATGGCTTGTGCTTCTGAGTGTGTCAGGACAAGAGCTTTCTTAGCTGCACTCACGGGCATAAATTGCTAAAAGTCCACGTCAGAATCTCCCCCCCCCCATGGCTGGCTCCCAGCTCTTCCAGGACACCTGCTGGGTTAGGAAACTAATCCAGCTAAAATGTGGGAGCTCCATCCCTTTGTGAAAATGGTAAGGGCCCAGTGGTGTGGGGCGCGTTTAGCCATCCTTCTAAGGAGGTCCACATTATCAGTCACACTGCAGTTCACTCCTAAAGCTCTGGCTTTCTCTTTTGGCTCTTAGATTATTTGCTCATGGGTGGTGGAGACGTTCAGGGACAACTGTAACCCGGACACAAGGCATCAAAGAATGTTTCCCCAGACCAGCCTCTAACTCTATCCTCCTGCCTCTACCCCCAGAGTGTTGGGAGTTAGTGTAGAATCTCAAGAGTGAGGCAGACATTGATTAAACCCTCTGCTCTCCTTTCAGACTCAGAACTTGCCTTGATGTACAACGACTCCTCGGTCTTAGAGAATCATCATCTAGCTGTAGGCTTTAAGTTGCTCCAAGAAGAAAACTGTGACATTTTCCAGAATCTGACCAAAAAACAAAGACAATCTTTAAGGAAAATGGTCATTGACATTGTAAGTACCTAATAAAGCCGATTCAAGTTTCTAGGGTTGATAGGAGGTTAGGTTTGGGAAGTGGACTTGTAGAAACTGCCTTTGCTGTGGCTGGTAGAGCTCTTCTGTCATACTTCCTGCTCCCAGCAGTTGGGATTTAAGACTAGAGGCCTCAGACACACCACTCCAGGCACCCTGAACTCGGAAGACCCATGCGTCTTGGTCAGTTGATTCTGTGGGCCTCCTTCTCTTAGTGTTGCTGGCCCCCTCAGGTTCCTCCGACCCTTCCCCTGCCTCTTCTGCAGGACTCCCCGAACCCCACCCAATGTTTTGTGTTATGCCTGAGTAGCTTGGGATTCCTCACGGAGACAGTAGGGGGCTGTCTCTTACTCCTGGGAACCTTTGTCCCCCAGCTGGGTTGCCAGGTCCAGCCTTAATGTGCTGGCATGTGCTTAGTCTTAACTGTAGCTTGCTATGTGGTGGTTGCTTGATGTCCCTGGGAAGCCAGCTCTGTTCTGAAGGGAGGTGGAGGCGGGTATGAATCTGGAGGAGAGGGGAGGAAGGTAGGAGGGGGAACTGTCTGATACACTGTACGGGAGAGGACTGAAAAAGCAAAAGACTAAGGGCTCACTGTTCAGTGTTTTCTATGTTCCTCTTGGCCAGTGGCAGACAGAAGGATGACACAGAGAATGCAGTATCATCTGCCTGCCTCCCCACCCACTTAGAAATACCCTCAACTAGACTCCTTTCCCTGCGTCCATCATCCAGAGCAATCAATCTCTGGGCAGCACAAAAATCACACTAAAATTTTTCATTACATTCATTTTTTAAACCTGTTTGGGTGTGTGTACACCTGTGGACTCAGGACGCTTTGTGGGAGTCAGCTCTCTTCTTTCCACTGGTGAAAGCATCTTTACCCAGGGAGACATCATTTGCGCTAGAAGAGCAAAACAAAACCTAGCTCAAATACGTCGTGTCTGAAGTGGTCTTTGAGTAGCCTTGAGTTAGCTGGGTGCAGAGCCGTCAAGGCCCCCTAGTTCAGCAAGAAGCAGAGAAAGTAGGAAGGTCACTGGGTGTTTGCCTTGGGAGTGCTTGCCAGGTGCCTTCTGTTTCTGTGCCGTGGGTAGTTTTCTGGGCTCTAGAAAGCTTGACAGACAAGAGGAAAAAAGCGGTCCCAGGTGAACTCATTTCCGCACATCATTAGAATTCATAGTGTCTCTCCATCCCTTCTCAAACTCAAAATAATTCCTTTGTCCACTTGCAAATTCTTTGTCCTGCCAGGTACTTGCGACGGACATGTCAAAGCACATGAACCTGCTGGCTGATTTGAAAACGATGGTGGAAACTAAGAAGGTGACCAGCTCTGGCGTCCTCCTCCTTGACAACTATTCCGACAGGATCCAGGTAAATGAGCATCTGCCATCGTTCTTTATGCATATGTCATGACTCTGAACATGTCCCATCTCATAGGTCCAGAAGCTACAGGCGGGATCTTTGTCATCATCTTCTTATTATTCTTACTCTTTATTGTACATTACTTTCTGATCATGGCATCCCTTCTTCACGTTCATCCAGATTCTTCCTGACTCCCCACCGATCCAAATCCACATCCTTTTTTCCCAGAAAGCAGACCAAACAAACCAAAAACAAAAAGACAAACCACACACACAAGATCCATAAGAACACACAATTGGAAATCATTAATATACAAGCAAAAAAAAAAAAAAAAAAAAACAAAACAAAAACAAAACAAATAAGACAAAATAAATGACCATTCCTTTGTACTTAAACAGGTAGTCAAGTCATAGTGGTCTGCTCATTTGCATATGCAACCACAACAAAAACTTAACGTTCCAAAGACCAACTATTTGAGCACCTTGGAATTTAATAATGCACGAACACAGACCGTGTCTTTTCACACAACACTTAAATGCAGAAGTGGCATAACTCGGAACTATTAATACAGGTGTGAACCACAGAGGCACAGCATGGTTGGGCTGTTTGTAATACATCTGACACTACATGTATTTTTAAGTGCCATGGCTATCTGGTGTGAATTCCGAGTTTCAAACCCAGAGCAGCAGATGCTGAGTAAGGAATGCCTCCATCCACCCACCTCAGGTCCTCCAGAATATGGTGCACTGTGCAGACCTCAGCAATCCCACGAAGCCTCTGCAGTTGTATCGCCAGTGGACAGACCGGATAATGGAGGAGTTCTTCCGACAGGGGGACCGGGAGCGGGAGCGCGGCATGGAGATAAGTCCCATGTGTGACAAGCACAACGCCTCTGTGGAAAAATCACAGGTAAGGCCACAGCCCGGAAAACAGGCTGGGCCACTGCTAAAGCGTTTGGCTGCTCTAGCTTCATACCTCAAGGCATTTTGTGTTTTCCTCTTTGTTAGTTAATTTAGATTTGACATGGTAGATTCCACTTCTGTTGATGATGAGTCAAAGAACTTTCTTAGGATTTGTAGTCATGCAGCCACACAGATGGTGCTACAATTATTTCATCGTGACTGTATCCATCTAGTGTACTCCTAGACATAGGATGCTTGGCTAATCCCAGTTATCTGGATTCTCTACTAATGGGCTGTTCTCAAATCAGGCCCAGGCCCCAGACTCCACTATGTAAATAACTAGAATTTCTTTATAACATTCCTTGAGCTTGGAGTTCTACTTTGGCCAGCTAGTCGACAGGCTTACATGATTGTTCTGTTGGCTTACTCCGGTTAGTAGTCTTCTATGCAGGTTCCTTGGGGCACCGTGACTCTCTGTTGAGTTTTCCCAGGTTTCTTAGTCCCACTGGATTTCTTTTCTCTTATGGCCAGGTGGGCTTCATAGACTATATTGTTCATCCACTCTGGGAGACGTGGGCAGACCTCGTACACCCTGACGCCCAGGACATCTTGGACACTTTGGAGGACAATCGTGAGTGGTACCAGAGCACAATCCCTCAGAGCCCCTCCCCTGCACCCGATGACCAAGAGGAGGGCCGGCAGGGCCAAACTGAAAAATTCCAGTTTGAACTAACCTTAGAGGAAGACGGCGAGTCAGACACGGAGAAGGACAGCGGAAGTCAAGTGGAGGAAGACACTAGCTGCAGCGACTCCAAGACGCTATGTACTCAAGACTCGGAGTCCACGGAAATTCCCCTTGACGAGCAGGTTGAGGAGGAGGCTGTAGCCGAAGAAGAGGGAAACCAGCCCGAAACTTGTGTCATAGATGATTGTTGTCCTGACACGTAACAGTGTAAAGACTGTCACACTTTTTTTTTTTTTTTTAAGTAGAGAAAAATGTTTCCAAAGTGCATGTCTCATGCCACAACCATGGTCACACCTCACTATCATCTGCCAGGACGTTTGTTGAACAAAACTGACCTTGAACTACTCAGTCTGGCGCTCAGGAATACCGTAATCAGTTCTTTCGACTCCATGTCATCGGAGCAAGGGGGAACGTCACCACAAACATGATTTTGACATGATTTCCGCTTGGCAGAGCTGACAAAGCAGATAAAAATCAACTCCAACTGTTTTCAAGGGAGCTTGGCTCATCGGGCTGCCCAAAAGTAGATTGGATTGCAGGATTCCTTTCTTGTTTAAAAGTTTTAAGAAGAAAAGAAAGCATCCGAGGGATGGAGGGAACTTGCAGATGAGCAATGAAAACGTCACAAACAGGACACAGCTTGAGCCTGTGCCCAGGAGGAGGATGAGCCGCAGAAATTGCATACTTTTCTAATTTCAAGTCTTCCTGATACATGACTGAACAGTGTGGTTCAGTGAGCCACACTCACCTCTACATTTTGTATGATATGTAAAACAGATTTTTTTGTAGAGCTTACTTTTATTATTAAATGTATTGAGGTATTATATTTAAAACACAACAACAACAAACAAAACAAAACAACAACAACAAAAAGACTATTCAGAACTTCATCTGCCACTGGTTATTTTTTTTTTCTAAGGAGTAACTTGCAAGTTTTCAGTACCGATCAGTGCTACACTGGATGAATCTCATTTACGAATTTTCCCTGCACCTTAGAGTTCATAGCAATTAACTGATTTGTAGTGATTCGCTGTTTTATATACCAATGACTTCCGTACTTTAAAACAGAAACAACTCTATGTTGCCAGAAGCCCTTTGTGTGAGTGTCCCTATCCGCCTCCTCTTGTTTCGCCCCTCCCCCAGCCAGGAGAGCTGCTCCCCATCACTTCTCCCTTCGTGGTGTGCGAGGTGAGCATTTACTCTGTAATACTTTAATATGCATTATGTCAAACGTGTCTTAAGCCTCATAGAAGCTCAGTCATCAGTCGGTATTGTCCGAAGTAAAATGGGAGATATATAAATACCCAGTAGCTAAAAGTCAGTCTTTTTCGGGCATCTTCTTACCTACTGCCTTCAGATGCCTTTTTACTTTTCAGTGTCAGAAAGTGTGCATTTCACAAGCGTGGGTCCTTGTGGTCACCCACACATTTCATGGTCATTTTGTTGTTAACAGCCAGTCATAGTAAGAGAGACATTTTTCCTTCATGCTGCACTATTTAATATGTGTTCCAGCGTCTGCCCGAGTTCTCTTGGTGGGCTCTTATCAAGGTTATCACTATTGTTCTGACCTAGAGAAAGGAAACAGGTTATCAGGTTAGGGTTGACGTTCATTTCTGCCACATGGTTCTGTGTCATCACTAGCCTTTATTTACTCTGGGGTTGCAGAGGAAAAACATGCTAACTGCTGCATAGGCAATTCCTGAGAATGCTAGCAGACCTATATCAACAAATACCGGGACAACTGTGGTTTGAACTGCCCAATGGAAGTAAGACCTGCATGAGGCGTATCCCTGGAAAGTGACTCCAAATGTAGCAGCTACTCTCACTTAAAGGATAAGATATAAAATTTGCCATGGAGTATTATTGCTCCACAAGCTTGCCCTATAGGAAGGACTACTTCAGACACACCGAATGGAAGTTGATACCTCTGGAACCAGGGTGAGTAGTTATACAATGCAATCTAAAACACTGGATTGACAGAGCCTGCCCCAAAATAACATTAAGAGGAAATTCCAGATTCCAGCCAGCCCAGGGACTCCTTCAGCAAACCCTACCAGCATGCACCACCACAATCGGCTCCAGCCCAGGAACTCTTGATTTTACATGCTAACTCCCAGTGTTAACTTGCTGATAGCAGTTAGACTTGTTGCAGCATGTTTAGTCCAGACCTTAGTTATATTCTCAGAGTTTGGAGCCCATGTTCTTTTTCTTTTGGCATAAAAAAAGGGAGGGCATATATGAATAAATGGAAAATGAAACGATTAAAGAAAAATCATGAGTCTGAAAAAGCATCTGTAAAACTTGTCAAGGAAGTTGGGGGCTAGTCGCCAAGAAAGTAAATCATCAGCCAGGGAAATCACCCCGGCTGAACTGAAGCCTCTTGGGTATTCAATAAATTATCTCGAGTCCAAATGATGCTTAGAACCTTTGGTACCAAAAAAAAAAAAAAGTTTCTGACCTTTAGCACACAGAGCATGATAAGAATCAAGTAACTGAGTGGAGGGCCAGCCTCCTCTCCTTGTAAAAAGTGAACGAACAGAGCATAATCTGCCTTTGAGTCAGCAGACTTTTCACAAAACACTTGGGCACCTGTCTCCCTTTGCATTTTATGTACCCCTGAAGGAGGTCCAGAAGGGAAGGCAGAGTCGAAAGCCGATTCCCCCTTCTCTGAGTCATTCTCTGCTCCTTCCCGCCCTACTCATGTCGTTCCCAGAGTGCCTGCAGTCTTCACGATAAAAACGAAACTTAAAGCAGCAATATGTCGTAAACAGATCCATACCTGTTTATAACTGCACTAAGGGAGCCTTTGCTTTTTGTTGTGCTGGGTTTTGATGGCACTTGTGCTGTAACGGCATCCACTGATGGACAATCAAGCTGTAGAGGACACATAATATCCAAGAGTTAGAGACTACCGTACTATACCATCTGCTTACCATCCCCCCCACCACCCCTTTACCACGCCCCTGCTCACTCACTCACTCTCACCACTGCATTAAAAAGAACATTATACAAGAAGCTTTATCTCCTAAAATGCAATATCTGGGTACTGTATGGGGAAAACCAAGTCCAAGTTCGTATAAAACCAGTACATTTCAGCTTGCAAGTTACTGAACACAATGATGCTGTTTTGGTTTTGTTTCCCTTCACATCAGTTAAAAGACACAAGAAAACCGTGTAGATAGAACAAATCACAGATAAGGAAAAGAAAAAAACTTGAATGAAACAGATTTTACAGAAAGCTTTACGATAATTTTAATGCATTATTTATTTTTTGTGCCATGCATTTTTTTTCTCACCAAATGACCTTACCTGTAATACAGTCTTGTTTGTCTGTTTACAACTGTGTATTTATTGCAATGTACATACTGTAATGTTAATTGTAAATTATCAGTTCTTATTAAAACATCACCCCACGGTGGGATGGTGTTGACGTATTTGGAAACTCTTGGTGAGAGAATGAACTGTGTGTATACATACTCCTTCTACATTTTTCTTTTCTTCTGTAATATAGTCTTGTCATCATAGAGCTTGTTTATGGAAGATTCGAGAAGAATATAAAATGCATAAAGATATATAAATTTAAATACCATAGCTGCAGGTCTTTGGCCCCAGGGCTGTGCCTTAACTGTAACCAATATTTTCTTCTGTTTTGCTGCGTTTCAAAGTAAGGTGATAGTGAGGCTCGGGCTGGGTATTTTGTATCCAAACTCTTTACTAATTGGATTTCTGGCAATAGCTGGATTTTACAAAACTACAATCACTGCTGGAGAACCTTCTAATATTTTTGAGATACATGCTCTTGTTTCCATGGAGCATTCTGCACAGATGGTGACTGTTTCTCAGCTGAGTGCCGGGAGCCATTTCACCTGAACATATGGGATTTTTTTTTTTTTCTTACTCCCAAACATGTACTGGGGAAATGTTCTTCTCCAGTGATTGCAGAATGCCTTGTTGGCTTCCAAACCTCATAGGAGGATGAATTTGATTTATATTATTTTAATACTAATTTTTGTTCAAGATCAATTTTATGTATGTATAATACATATACATACTGTTTAAATATATACGTGCGAATCACCTAACTTAGTTATATGATGATGCCAATTCCCATAATATAATGAATTCATTCATGTCTCTGTAACAGTTTCTGTAAAACATATGTCCTTGTAGGATTGTTAAGTGTGACCTTGCACAATGGCTTGTCCTGAAGGCCATGAGAGCTTCCTGGTGGAAAAATGTGGCCACCTCTCACTACAGCCCAGCCCTTAGAATATGTGACACAGTGAAGACAGAATCTTTTTTTCTAGGAAAAATGAGCCTCCTATTATTTCATTTTATTTTTGACACAAACTGTAGATTTTAGCAGCCCTGGCCCAAAGGAATTTAATTACTTTTGTTTTAAACAGTACAAACGGGACACTATACTTACAAAATACATCCTTACTGATTTCAGTTTTTTAATTGTTTTATTTCTTTGGGTATGTTTTCAGAGTGGTAAATTTTGTGTGTGCGCATCACAGATGATTCTGTTAGTGGTTTCTTAGCCTCTCTTACAGCCCATGGGAATAGTACTGTACATCAATACCTTCATATAAAATTTTTATATGCAATGAAAATAAAAGCATGGGTTGATTCTGCCTACTTATGATTTTGTCTTTTACAAATAATGTGGTTTTAAATGGCACTTTAATCACCACACATTTCCAACAGTAATGACCTTGTTTGACGTGACAGGCTAGTTAGTGATCTCATGTCAGTACTGATATTCATAACCCAGTGAAACCAAAGATGTCAATCTTTGGATATAAAAATCCCTCAACTCACTTGTATGCCATAGAAGATAAAGCACACAGCTTTCTAAGTAGGTCCAGGAAAGGGGCCACCTGCATTTAAATATGCCATGTAGTAGACCAGAATATATCATTCTGATGTTCAAAAATTACTTAGACACCGATCTCCATGGTGCATGGGATTTGCAGTGAAGGAGACACAGGTCTGCTCCCCTGGCCTTGTTCTCTGGGTGACAGAGGCTGGGAATGGCTCACTGCACATACCCACATGCCAGCTGAGCTGAGCTCAGAACAGTGAAAAAGCTTAGTGGTGCTGGAGAGGAAGAGAGGGAGAGCAAGGTGGAGGAAGCATTTACAAAAAAAAAAAAAAAAAACCTGAGATGCAAATGAGCTTGAGATACTTGGAGAGGAAGAAGAGGGTAGACCAGCAGGCCCTGGAGCTGAGAGGCCGTTTTTAGTTGTCCCATGTAAAGAACACACAGATCTATCACTTCACCCTCTCAACCCCACTCGAGTTTCTTTGTAACACATCACAGATTGATAGGCACACACCCTTCTCTATTGTCTCCTTCCTACCGGATGTGGATGGAGGGCCCGCAAGGTCTTCCTGGCACATTCCTAGCTCTTCCCATGGGGCTAGGAGCACAATAGGTGCTCACTACATTGAATACAGCCACTGAGTTGATAATGCACATATAGAAATTTTGCAAATATCCATTCTGGCTTAATCCCAAAGCCCCCACTGACCTAAATGCATAGGTGCCCAGGTACCTTCTCTAAAATGGAATATTTATGCACTGGTTTGATGCAGTATTCCATGTACTTTAAATAATCACAGTATAAATGTTAAAATGGAAATAGCCATACTATAGAGGGGATAGTGACAAAGAAGAACAGTTTCACACATACTCATTACATGGGAAGTGTTCATTGGGATATTTTTGTTCTTTGCCTGGGTAAGCCCACAGAAGAAGAATCCATAGGGACAGAAGCTAAGTGTGATTCAGTCTGAAGATACTTGACAATCTGAGAGAACATTTGAAACTTAATAAAGATATTATGGTTTGATTGTGTTTTAAGTTTGTTAAACCAAGATAGGGTTTAAATCTTTTTTTATTGTTAATAAACTTTGCCTACTTCTCACAAACGATTAAGAATAAAATCAATGCATTTGTTATGGTAAATGGAAAATAAAGAAAGTACAAGTTTGTTCCCCAGATAATGTCCTAACCGTAGGCAGCAGAGTGAAGGCCACTAAGTGCAGCCACCTCACTGCACAGTTCCCTCTAGCCACATCCAAGAACGATAGTTGCTGGAGTCATGTGGTATCTGAGGGCTGGTGAGATTTCTCAGTGCGTAAAGATACCTGCTGCCAAGCTTGAGGACCTGAGTTTGATTCCCAGACCCCCATGGTAGAACAGAACTGACTCTGGAAGGTTTCCTCTGACCTCCACACGTGTGTGTCATGACACTTTTGCCCCCCCCCCCCACACACACACGTGCCTGGTATCTGCCCTCCGGGAAAACTTTCCTTTAAATAGGTTCCCTTCAAGGTTCATGACCACAATATGCATTCAACTCCATTTTTCCCTGCCTGTGCCTCATGCTGAGAGGCTAAATTGATAAGTTGAGCCTATTCATATACTTCTCCAGCTGGACCCACAGGAGCAAACTTTTCCAGACGGTTATCCCAAACGCATCTTCCCATTACTAGAGAGCTCTAGCCACGTGGTCCTGCTTCAGTAGAATTGTCCCTGAACGTCTTCTGATGCCAGCGGTGTTTTCCCACAGCACTCCCCCTGGTCCAAATGGTCCATGCCACATCAACAGAGTAGGTACGAAGCTCAGTTCACGGACACGGGTGTGCTACGTTTCCTTACCTTTAAGTAAATTCACTCGTATCTTAGCAAACTGATGGAAATTCTCATCTCCGTTGTTACTGGCACATCCCTTTGCTCCCCAACAATAAGAGGGGACCAGGCTAGATGTGCTGTTGTTTCTACCATGGTTGTCCTAATGGTCCCTTGAGCCTGGTTTGTCTTTTATGTGCTATTCAGAAATTCATGCTGACTGTTGGAGCCCTGGTTTGGGGTTCTACTTCCACAGGACTCCAGAGTTCTATGTGTATACGACGAGCCTGCCCTCCCCATGTCTCAATGTTACCCACAGGGATCCGAGTATGGAGCACTTTTGGTTTCCATGTTTTTGGGTTTCAAGACAAAGAATTGTACCAGGAATACATGACAAGTAATAGAAATAAAGATTGTGTGCTAAGAAGGAGAAAGATACTCCAAAGCGGGTGTGGACTAGTGAACCAAACCGTCATGAACTAGTGAGAGTCATGACCTCCCATAGGCCACTTTCAAAGTGTATACCTTTTCTGGCGTGTGTGTATCACTGGATCCCCCCGGGCCTATTCTGTTTTTTTTGCCATGCAGCCAGGTAGGGAAAAGTTCCCAATTTTTCAACTGCCTTCTTTTATATTTGAATCTTGATGGTATTATCTCCAGTTCTTACTGCCTGACACAGAAAGACCCATGGGAACGTGTGCTTGCATGCATGCCCACACCACACGCACACATGCATGCATACACACGTGAATATTCTCCTTTTCCTGTACTGTGGATCTTCCATCTCTACATCTCTATCTCCCTGCACCCCCTTTGTTCTTCAGTGGAATTTGAAACAAACTAGCCCTGTTTGGCCTTTGGTCTCCACTATGCAAAGTAGCGGGCTACTGGAGTATAGAAGAGATAAAGATGAGGTAGGAAGAGGATAGAGTGAACATTAATCCAGTCAGTTAAGCATGGCTGCTGATTAGACCCTACATTGTTCACTGAAGGTCTCGAGATGAGGAGGTAGTTGAAAACATCTCCCTGTAGAAGTCATCAGACCCTCCTCCACATCCTGTATGAAGAGCGTCTATGGAGGTGGGAGGGGCTACCATTCCTTCATGAAGTACCTCTGCTCTAAGTTTTACCTCTGATCATCTTTTCTCTCCTCATTTCAATTGAAGGTTAAAAGCACTTGAGGTAGTCTCTGATAGGTTTCCCTCAAGAGTCCAGGCTGCCCTAGAATTCACTATGTAACCCAGGATGGTTTGGAACTCAGGATAAACCTCCAACCTGTGCACCAAATGTTAGTGTTACTGGTGTGTGTCACTGTACTCAGCACACTTGACATCAAAGTCATTAGATCCCTTTTGCATTCTCCAAGATCTCCAAGCCAATACTGGAAATGGCCTACATAGTGCTTCACCCCATGCCATTGCTACAACAATAAGGGTGTTCCTGGAGACCGGCAGTCACTCTTCTCAGCCTGAAGACTGACGGGGATTAATTACTAACCATAATTACAACAACATATCAGCGGCACTGCTTCCTTTGTGTTGATCAAGGAGTAAAACAGACTGCTGGAATGCCTTTGACCTCCTGCTACCTTCCTTCGCTAGAGACGACACAGATCATTTTCACAATCCAAAGCTCGACGGCAAGTGCTGGTTCAAACTCATCTCCTTTCCCTACTCACCTCATCATAGATTGACAGTTATTTACGTGAGGAAAAGAAGTCAAGAAAATAAAGACGTAAGACCAGTGTCCCTGGACAGAGGACCATGGTCCTGAGGCAGGGAAGGTTTTGGTGGCACTACAGTATGCCTAGGGAACGAAGGGAACAGGCATAGGATGGGGCCCTCTTACCAACGGAGCTGTTCGGCAGGGCATCTGCTGGCTGCTTAGAATGCTTAGCCAACAAACATGGCTTCTACGGCTGAACCCTGCAAATGTTTCAAAAGTCCTGTGTCTGAGAGGTGATTTTCCGGTGGCCATTGTTCTGAACCAGTGATCAGAATGAGTTTACGATGGGAAGCTCCTGCTCCATGTCCAGTTCATGCAGGGTTCCACTTGTACCTGGAGCCTGCATTAATCAGGGAAGCAGACAGTCTCTCACCTCAGGGGCGTCTTAACACTTTGCTCACTTTCTTCCAGGCCCTACTTTGTTTCTCACTGTTCATTTAGAGCCTGTAGGCAGGCAGATAGAAACCACTGCCTTTCCTACCTTCTCAGAAGTCGTCAAGGTCAAGAACAGAGATGGAAGCCAATGACAGCTGCTGCTGTTCAGGAAACCAAAAAGACTGCTTAGCAGGCAACGACCATGTTACTGAAAGCCATATTTGGTATGATATGGAATTACATACAGTGGTCAAAGAATGTCTTTGGGAATAGTCTAAAGCTAACTGCTTGGATCTGTGATAGAAAACCTAATGGGTGGGCTGGAAAAAAAATTTTTTTAAAGCATGGATGAGGGGAAAATAGAGAAAATTTAGAAATATGGGTCCTCTAGTGCCATAGCATTCAAGAACAGTGACAATTCCTGAGTTCCCTAGAGGATCCAGCTTGACATGCTGTGTAGTGATTAAAGGATCTCATGGAACTAAACCCCTCACAACTCCCTCACATCAAATACCCTGTACTTCAACTACATGATGCTTCTGTGCCCTGCCTACAATCATATCTCTACTTTTGCCTTTAGATCTAGTTTATAAAGCCTTTCCCAGGAGCATTCTGTGCATTCCGCTATGGAAAATCAAATGACCAAACCCCAACCCAGCTTGTGGCAATAAAATCCCCAGGGGTGTTAGTAAATATTCCATTTGACTTCTATGTGCCAGCAGGTGACCTAGTCAAGGTTAATCTGGTTAATAGTAGAACTGATGTCCTGCTTGGCCAGTGTCAACCAATCTAGAAAAGAATGCACAGCCGGCTACTAATTCTCTTCAGCAGTAAAGGAAATCTGGCATTGCTGTTGTAACAGTGGTGTGATTGTCATTACAGGCTGGCTGTGGTGATTTGAATAGGAATCCCCCCACCCACCCACCGTAGGCTCATGTGTTTGAGTGCCTGGCCCATAGGGAGTGGCACTATTCGGAGGTGCAGTCTTGCTGGAGTGGGTGTGGACTGGCTGGAGGAAGTGCGTCACTGTGGGGTTGGGCTCGGAGGTTTAAATCTCCTGCTGCTGCCTGAAAACGTACAACTCCGCTCCTCTGGCACCGCGTCTGCCTGCATGCTGCCATGCTTCTCCACATGACAGTGACAGACTAAACCTCAGGCTATAAGGCAGCCCTCTGTAAGAGCGGCTGTGACCACGGTGTCTCTTCACAGCAATAGAAACCCTAACCAGGACTCTGGCAAAGCTTTAATGGGCATAAAGATTTAAAGATGGAACCAGATGGAAAATGCATCTCTCAACATAAACAGTAATATATTGGACAGAAGTCAGCACCTTCTACTGCTCAGCTGGATGCCCTTTTAATAGGTGGATCTCCCTCTGCTTTAATAACTGGATAAACAATGCAACACAGGGCTTGATATCAGCCATCACAAGGAACATCCATAGGGGCCAAATTACGTTAAGTCAAAAAGTTTTAGAGCAGAAACCCCTCCTGGGGAAGGATAGCTTTCATCATTGAGAATCCCAAGATGAGGAGGAGCCAGGCCAATTCCTGTTTCTTCTTCCTGGATCACTCAGAGGTCTGGTCCCCTTGATGTCCTACATGACCAGTCCTGTATTTCCATCCACACTAAAGAACCCTCCATGTGACCTGTAGCTCTTAGATCCTTGGTTTTCAACCTGCGGTTTATGACCCCTTTGGATTCACATATCAGATATCCTGCCTATCACACATTTACATTATAATTTATACCACAGCAAAGTCAGTTATGAAGTAGTAATGAGATAATTTTATGGTTGGAGGTCACCACAGTGTTAGGATTTGTATTAAAGGGTTGCAGCATTAGAAAGGTTGAGAACCATCTAGATGCTCATGGTGGGAATCTGTCACATGCCTTTAGTGATAATGTTATTTATGATTTATTAAAGTTTGCCTGAGGATTCAGAAAACAAAGTCAGCCACAAGCCATAGAACCCAGTACACACCTTTAATCCCAGCAGTCAGAAGCTAGGAGGTGGTGGTACACACCTTTAATCCTAGGACCCAGAATTAAGAGGTAGATGGATCTCTGTGAGTCCAAGGCCACCCAGATCTACACAAGAGTGAATCAGTCTAAAAGAATTATAGCTCACACCTTTAATCCCAACGTTAGAGAAGTACATAAGACAGGAGCAAGGTCTGAGAGAGGGATTTGTTCTCCGGCACGCTGAGGAGAGGCAGCAGTCTGAGATGTGAAGAGCTCGTGCGTGGACCAGCCCTTTCAGCCTGAGCTAGAGGTGAGAGCTAGAGGCTGCCTGCTTTGCTTGAAGCTTGAACCCCAATATCGGTCTCTGGGCCTTTTATTTATTTATTTTATTTATTGGTGTTACACATGCTTCCTGCCGTGTGTGTGGTGTGTGTGTGCATGTGTGTGTGTGGTGTGTGTGTGTGTGGTGTGTGCGTGTGTGGTGTGTGTGTGTGGTGTGTGTGGTGTGGTGTGTGTGGTGTGGTGTGTGTGCGTGTGTGTGTGTGCGTGTGTGGTGTGTGTGTGTGTGTGTCTGGTGTGTGTGTGTGTCTGGTGTGTGTGTGTGGTGTGTGTGTGCGTGTATGTATGTGTGTGGTGTGTGTGCGTAGGGTGTGTGTGTGTGCGTGTGTGTGTGTGTGTGTGGTGTGTGTATGTGTGTGTGTGCGTGTGTGTGGTGTGTGAGTGTGTGGTGTGGTGTGTGTGCGTGTGTGTGTGGTGTGTGTGTGTGTGTGGTGTGTGGTGTGTGTGCGTGTGTGGTGTGTGTGAGTATGTGTGTGTGTGTGGTGTGTCTGTGTGTGGTGTGTGTGTGTGTCTGGTGTGTGCGTGTGTGTATGTGTGTGTGGTGTGTGCGTAGGGTGTGTGTGTGTGTGTGTGAGTGTGTGTGTGTGTGTGTGTGTGTGTGGTGTGTGTGTGGTGTGTGTATGTGTGTGGTGTGTGTGTGCGTGTGTGTATGTGTGTGGTGTGTGTGCGTGTATGTATGTGTGTGGTGTGTGTGTGTAGGGTGTGTGTGTGTGTGTGTTCACTCTTTGCCTTTACTTGCCTTCCACACCATCCCAGATTAATCATCACTCCCTCCTAAGACTCTGGTTGCTAGACACTGAGTTACATGATATGGGGCATGGGAGGGAGGAAGGCAGGGAGGGAGAGGGAACCGGGATCCGTATGTAAAATAAGAAAAATAAATTAATTAAAAATTAATTAAAGGGGAAAAAAAAGACCAGCTTGGTCTACAAGAGCGAGTTCCAGGACAGCTTCCAAGTCACAGAGAAACCACATCTTGAAAAGAAAAAAAAGATAAAGGTGTTAAGAATGGATGGAAAAGGTCAACCAAAGGGCAGTTTTCAAGAAAGCAGCTTAGCATCTCTCTTAAAACCTCTGTATCAAGCCAGAGAAAATACGAGGAAAACCGCATAGAAAGAATCTGCCTCTGGATTCCTATATCCACTGGGTAACTAGTGTTTCATAAAATGAAAATAAAATAAATAAATAAAAGCTGAGCAGGGACCAAGAAGAACAATTGTGGGAAACAGGTTTGGCTTTGGTTGAGGATAAAGATATGCCTGAATTCAACGGTTTCAGAATATGAGCAGCTGCTTCCCACATGTACATGTTACCTTTTGCCCATTATTAACAGTTTTTTTGGAAGCTGATAGCAACGGTGACTTAAGAGGAACACGTGACCGGCACTTCTTGGACAGCTGGGCTGGTAGTGTGGTGTCTGGAAAGTAGCAGATGTGCAGGAACGGTGGGACGGTGGGAATTTTCTTCCTGCCTCCCGAAAGCTTCACTCTGGAAGATGCTTTTGTTTATTGTTGGCTTCAAGAAAGACCAAACCGACGTATGAGAATGAGCTTCTACCCAGTGTACACGGTGCCGGCTCATGTTCTCTCCCTCTCCGCCCCTCTTCCTCCTCCTCCCTCCCCCTCTCTCAGTGCGTCTGTGTCTCTGTCCTCTTCCCCTATCTTCACCCCTCTATTAGCTAATCCATTTGGTCTTGATTATTGCCAATTATCCTTGATGATGGTCTGCACTTGCAAAGGTGCATTTGGTGATATTGTTTGCAGGAGGTTGGGAAACAGGGAGAGCTCGTTGGCCTTTGAATTTAGTTTAGTTCCAACTCACTGGAGGATTCTCACGATGTGGAGGAACTTGTGGGTGTATTTGATTTGGACACAGTAGGAACACCCTAAGAGATACGCCCTAGCACAGTATTCCCAATAGGACTTGGAGTTTAAATAGCTTTTAATTTGACCTGAGAACCACCAATTTCCACACCGTTTTCTGAATGCATGGAAAACCTCTATCATTTTCCTGTCTCTTCTTCTCATCCAGCCCACACCATTCTTTATTCTCTGTACAAAAGGGGCAGTGGAATGGAAGAATAGAAAGGAGAGAACATATAATGCATTGTTTGGGTTCTCTGATGGCCTCACAGCCTTCACTGTTCTGTTCAGGCTCAAACCTTTGTAGAAAGAATGCAAAATGAGATAATGGCTGGGAAGTAACTCACACCCACCACCCACGTTGCTGTATGATCACATAACACACTCACTCCCCTTTTCTTTCGTGAAACACTTGTGATTGTGGAGAAAAAGGAACACCATGTGAATTGTTGAAAGCTTGTGAGGGGCCAGAAGTACAGAAATATAAAAGGATGGGGGGAGAGGCAGAAGCCAGAGGCCAGGCAGACAGGCAGGCAGAGAGACAGAACTAATGCTACACCAGAACCAACCATTACAAAACCTGTGTTAGCTGTGGGCTGTTGCATTTCCCAACCCAACAAATATGTCACCCCATCATGAACAGAGATGAAGAAACCAGGACCCATTCTTGTGAAAAGCATGTAAATTTCCTCAGTATCTTCTTCTTCACCCAATACTAATATGCTTCCTGTTTTGTATTTAGTAGAGCTTGGCTACAAAGGAGTGTGCAAATAGGGAATCTGGGAAGTTTCCTGATGTTTTTATAGAATGTGTTTATTAATCTGGGTTAGTTGACCATCTTTTATACAGGCTTCCTTCCTTCCTTATTCTTTCTTTCTCATACAATATAGTGAGAATTTTTCTCTAAAAAACCAAAGGTCCATATCCAAAGTTGGTGGGAACATTCATTCTACTGAACAATTGAACTAATAAATTGTTAATGATACTAACAGGGATTTATAACAGAGCCTATGGGTGATAGAGGAATATTCAGTTGTTGTGTGTGTGTTGTGTGTGTGTGTGTGTGTTCAAGAGCATGTGTATGCACTAAGCCATAAACTTACTAGACTAGTTCTTACATTAATATGAATGCCTTAGAATCATTGACCAGGCCACACTTATAGCAGCTACATCTCACTAGTCATATTTTTGATTGTTCATTTGTTTAATCAGACCATGAAGTCATGTGTCAACACACCCAGTTAATGCAATATTGGGGATTGAGCCCAAAGCCAGGCAAGCATCATGTCACCAAACTTCATTGTCACCATACCAACTTCCCTTAAAAGACATTTTGTTGTTGAGTTTTTCTTATCTTGTGGGAACTCTTACTGGGGACAAGTCACCTTGTTAGACACTGGAATCACAGAAATAAGAAACAGGAGAGAATTTCCCTCTCAAGTCATGTGATTTTAGAGAGACAATAAAAACAGCAGTGTGCTGATCTCTGCTGCTGGAGACAGGTAGAGAAGCAAAAGATGGTCACGTGGTCTTGGAACAGATAGCTTAAAGATGTTTTCCAGCGGGAAAGGGTGTCTACTCAAGTTTTTTTAAAAAGCAAGCATTAGAAACACTAGAAGGGCCAAGAGGTGGTGATGCAGGCAAATCTCTTGTGAGTTGTAGGACAGCCTGGTCTATAGAATGAGTTCTGGGATAGCCAAGGCTATTACATGGAGAAACCCTGTCTAGAATAACAAAGCAGACAAACAAATGCCAGAAGATTATGTAGCCGTCCAAGAAGAAACAGCATGTGTAAATATCAACGGGCTCTGAAGCAATGGAGAGACAACCAGTTATTCATTATGGTTGGGTAAAGCTTGCAGGTGAGTAAGTGATGAATGCGGGAACTGAATGGGGGGGGGGGGTTGATGCCAGAGGTGGTAGAACTTGCCTCTTGAAGGTTTAGACTTTTTCCCTGTAGTTTGGATGACTAAGTTACTTTGAATGATAAGGACAAAGGTAAATGCATAGATAGAGAGGGAAAGAAAAAGAAAGTCTTTCTAAAATCCAAGTGAGATTAAAAAACTATACAGGCTCAGCAGGGATGAAAGAAAGGGAGAAGTCATAGTCATAGAAACTCATGACTGGCTGATGATGAGGAGCCAAAGTCACGTAGCCTCCATAGAGCGTGACTGGCCAGATGGGTGGACAGCCATGGTATCTAGTAAGAAACATGAAACTGATGGTGTTTTTATGTAAGAGATGGACGGAGAGAAACTGTAGGAGGATCAAAAAATAAAATAGCCACCCAGAGAAAAAAGAAAGCCAGGACTCTATAGGCAACGTGTAACTGATTCAGAAATGACTTTATTTATGTGGTAGAGGCCAAATAAAGCTAATAGAGGCCTGGGGCGTGAGTGTGATGCAAGAGGAAGGTGTGGCAAGTGTGGATTCTTGCAATGCTGCCCTGGGAAGAGAAGAGGCCACGCAGGGCTGTAGCCAGGGGAAGACCCAGTGGCCATGGCACAAGTGATTTGTTTTGACTTTGCCATCAGACAGCCCTGGGGAAGTAACAAAGCAGAGGATGTGATTGAAGGTGAAGATTGATGGCACAACACCAAATACAGCAAGGATGTGGATGGAGAGCTTCGGCACACAGGAAGGTAGACTTCCCAGGGCTTCAGGAACACGAGGGACAGTTACAGTGTTCGATGTGGCTTGGCAGAATTGAGGGACACTGTCTGCAGTGACTGCGGGAGTGCTTTGCTCTGCAAGGGGAGCGACATGAAGATGGCTCCACAGCCCAAGTGGCTTTCTACTGACCCACAAGTAGGAAAGTGAGACCCTAGAAAGAACTACCATAGTCTAAAATGTATGATTTTACAGAAACAAAGTAGTTTTTATACTGCTTTAGTAGAAACTAAAGTTCCTCAAGTGACAACTGTAACACATATTAAAGAAAGCCTGCAATGTGTTTTGTGATATCTACCCGGATGTCTGAGGTGCAGGATTGAGCAGCCATCCCAGTGTACATATTTACAGTAACCGTGACTCCACATCACCTAAAAGCATTTACATACTGATTTGCATTCTAATATAACCATGCCTAAGGATTTGCATGTTTAAAGACACATTAATCTCCCTATTATTTTATAATTGGAGCATTAAATTAAGGAGTCATTATGTGTCAAGACCAATATCTTAGTCTGTTTTGTGGCGCTGTAACAGATTAATGAACTGGGAAATTTATAAAGAACAGAAATTCCTTAAAGGGGATGTCTACATCATACCCCCTCCTCAGAAGAGGGGACAGAAAGATTGTCGGGGTGGTGAACAAGTATAAGAAAACTTCTTGGACACAGGTGGTTGTACATACAATTCACTTCTTTCAGCAGAATGCTCAAGATCTATGCGAACTCAAGCCAGTCAAACACTGCATAGAGACTGGGAGGTGAGCAGAGTCCCAGCCCTCAATGAGGAGCTGCTGGCTACTGACAGATGCCGGGAGAGGAAGAGTAAGTTCTTTAAGGGTGTAGCCCCTGGTAGGTCAACCTCATTCTCATGGAAGATCACACATCCAAAGGTATATGGATAGCACAAATTGGACTGAATTGTTTAAAATATCATTCAAGACACAGAACCCTGTGGGTAGGGAATGGGCAAGATCTTGGAGGAAGTATAGTTTGTGAAATTCTAAAAGAAAAGAAAAACCCAGAAATGCATTTCTTACTATTGCAGAGATTAAGCAGGCCCTGCTAAAGTGTCCATGTCATGTGGGATGAGAGCACCTTGCCCTGCCATTCTATAAAGAGTAACAAGAGGGCTGGAGAGGAGGTGGCTCAGTAGTGGAGAGCACTTGCTACTCTTCAGAGGACCCGATTTCAGTTCCCAGGGCCATGTTAGGAGGCTCACAAACACATAGAATTCCAGCTTCACAGGTGCTGACATGTTATACATTGGCCTCCTTGAGCACCTGCACATACATGTAAATAAAAATAAATATTTAAAACAGAAGATAAAACAATTGAGGGCAGGTTGTGGTGCCACACAATGGCCTTTAATCCCGGCACTCAGAAGGCAGAGGCAGGTGATCTCTGAGTTTGAGGCCAGCCTGGTCTACAGAGCAAGTTCCAGAGCAGACAGAACTACATAGAGAAATCCTGTCTCAAAAAACAAAAACAGAAACAACAACAAAAGAAAGAAAAGATAATCGAGAGAACAGAGGAGAGAGAGAGAGAGAAAAAAAGGAGAGGGAAACAATCTCAACCTTTTTCAGCAATCCACTTCCAAAATAATTATGCCATTCTGAGTCTGAAATGTCCCACCTCTCAATTCTAGTACATTAGAATTTTAACATGAACTTTGGAACGTATATTCTAGTCATGATGGTAGGCCGTGTTCATTTCAACAGTAAAGGAGAAAAGAGTTAATTTTTTTAAAAAAAAAAAGTCAAAGGTCACTGGATCTGATCAGCAGCAAAGATAAAAGTATTTGTGAGAAGCAAAGAGCATTATAGAGGATGGTAGGGATGGATGAGACATGGTAAGTCAAAGGAAGGGGATGCATAGCTGTGTTATACTCTTTCTAGTATCTGTCAAATAAGAGTGTGAGATGTGTTTATGTACTTGGAGTGAAGAAGTAAACAAGTGTTACACTGGCAGCCATCTATAGACCACGAGAAGATTGCTAGACAGTGTTGAAAGGATATGTCAAGAGCCCCAATCACCGACAAACTATGACCTTTGCTAGAAGTATTCATCGGGATGTCTCCTCTGGGAGCAGGAAAGGAGCATGTCTGCCATAACCAAGGATTGAAGGTTCCATTAACAGGAGTAGCAAAAAAAATAAAAGGGATCATTGTGCAGCCATAGTAGACTAAGCAGTGAGTCATGATTAGGGTCAGGGGTGACGGCTAAGACAGACAGTATCTCAGGCAATGCTGGGCCCCCCAGCAGTGGTGAATCCTCCTTCAGTTTCCAGGCTGACAACTTGCTTATTTATCTCCTACTGGTTTTATTCGCTGTTGGTGCTCCTAAAGAGGTTTTCGGTGTTCCTGCGTGGAATTTTTGGGATTGACATTTGTGAGTGAAATTTTCCCAGCATTCTGTCTAAAGAAAATCTACGGTGAGATATGAGGTGTTGTAATGTACACAAGCTTCTAGGATAAGTAGAGGAAGCAGGGCACAAACCCATGCAGCCACCGTAGAAATCAGTGTGGAATGTGGAGGTTTCTCAAAACCCTGAAAAGTAAATGACCTGTAATTCCTGGTTGCAAAGCTGAGTGGACCTAAGCGTATTTCATAGTTAACTTGGTGTTTGTCACCCTGACACAGCTGGAAAAGAGGGGACCTCAGTTACGAAATTGTATGGTTTGTTTTTTATGAGATTAGGTTTCACTGTGTCGCTCAAAACAGTCTCAGATGTACTCTGTAGCCTTGGTCCTATCATTCTCCTGTTTAGCCTCCAAGTGCTGGTTCCTAGAGCAATTAAATACAAACCACAGCAGGCTTCTAGGTATTAGGTGCCCAAGTGAATTTTAATGTGAAACCCTTAAGGAGAGGATTTTCCACCTTGGAGACTGAAATATTCCACCCTATAGGGAAGCTCTTTAAAACTAAAAGAAAACGACTCAAAATAGCTTCAGCAAGTCCCTGAAACCAACCGGATTCAGTAGACTCCTTTCTCCCAAGAGTAGGCCGTAAAGACTGCTGAGAGGTATTCCCAGAAAAGATAAGCTGCAAAGACTGGAAGACCTTTATAAAGCAGAGACCAACCAAGCAGCCTGAAGAAGGGCAAGCCAACTGAGCCACTTGGAACATGCACCTTCCAACCTGTGCTCCAGGTCCCCAGCTTTGCTGATTGGTCATCCGTGCTGCCATGGGCTTTGGTAATGAAGCGATTTTTGAGTCATTTCTGCATCTGTTAAGTAACCCCTCACCCATATTCCTGCAAGAAGAAGATGAAGGAGGAGGAAGAAGAAGAGGAGAGAGGAGATAAAGGAGAGGAAGGAAGGACAGAATTGTATGGGCCTGTGGGTGTGTCTCTGGGTATTTTCTCCATTTCTAATTAATATAGGAGTGTCCAGCCCACTGTGAAGTACCATCCATGGGCAAATGGGATGGGGCTGTATAAGAGATGTGATCCTGTGGCTCTGCAAGCAGGACAGTAATCCATGTTCCCCCATGGTCTCTGAATCACTTCCTGTTCTGGCTTCCTCTGATGGCAGACTGTAGCCTGTAAGCTTAAATAAACCCTGCCCTCCACAACTTGGTGTTGGCCATTGCAACAATAAGCAAATTAGGGGAGAACTTGGTACCTAGAGAAGGTATTGCTATGAAGGACTGACATGTCATCTTGTGGGGGGGATTATGGAAGGTCTTAAAACTTTGAGCTGGAAAACCCACTGAGTGTTCAAAGCTTAACTAGCTATTCTTTGGTAGCTTGGAAGGGGAGGCTTCTGAGAGAAATGAGAACAATAAGAACCTGGCTTGTAAGCCTCAGAGAGAAGTCCGAGAGTCACTTAAAGACTACCAAAGGGTGTTGTTTATGCGGAATAGCTGTGGAAGTGAACCCTTTGCTTTCCGGGGACAATGCATGCGGGTTAGGTGGGACTGAGAAATCACCTGGGGTAAATAGGAGATCAGCATCCTTTTGAAGCAAAACTCTTCTGGAGAGTATTTCCTCAGAGTCAGACTGAAAAGCTGTGGTGGGGTGGGGGTGAAAACCACACGGGGAGAACTTGGCCGAGAGTATGTAAGAGTCTCTCACTTTAACGGCATGAGGGGTCATGGAGAGGGGCTGAGACTTGGCACTATGTGTAGGGATGAAGCCCGTCTGAACAGAAGCCCAGAAAGGCCATTGGTGAAGGTGCGGCCCACGTATTGGAAGTGCTAGGATCGAGGGGTCACGGAGAGAATCTGAGCCTGGCACCATGTGGCAAGGTGGGGACCCTGAAAAACCCAGGAGAGGTCACTGGTAAATACACAGCCTCAGCTGCAATGGAGACCCCAGCACATTGGAGATGACAGTCATGTGGGGTGCCCACCAAAGACGTGGCAAATGTGGGGTGGCCTGGCTGGACCTTGTGGGACACAATGTGTGAGCTATGCGCAAGAACCAGAGGGCAGGAGCTATCCAAGCTGGTTGGAGCCCAGAAGATCCTGAGTAAGCTCCAGATGTCAGACACTAAGCTAGTTACACTTTTCAACTTAGTTCTGTGTTGATCTTGTTGCCCCTGACCCTGGTTTTCCCCTTTCAGAATAACTAATATGGGACTTGTATTGTACAGGAGCCCACAGTTAAAAGATGGGTTTTTCAATAGCACTTTGACTCTCTCAGAGGTACTTAGGTAAATAAAACAACTGGCAACAAATTCTGGCAAAGCTGTGGGGACCAAGGAACCCTAATGCAAATTGGAACAGCCTCTCTATCGGTGTGGAGAATCCTCCAGAAGCTAAAAATAACTTAACGTATGACTCAGCTTTACCACTCCTTGGCACATGCCCTAAAGGCTTGACATCCTGCTCTGCAGACATGTGCTCACTCTGCTCATTGCTGCTCTGTTCAATAGAGAATGAGAATGTGGCACATACACACTATGGACTACTATTCAGATATGAAGAAAACTTAAAGCATGACACTTGCAGGAAAACAGATGTACACAGAAAAAATATTTCATTGTATGAAGTAACCCAGACTCTGAAGACAAGTGCCACATGCTCTCTCTCATTTGCAGTTCCGAGCTCCAGATCAGATGTGGGTATATAACAGAGTAACAGTAGAAACCAGTTAAGTGTTTCCACCCTTCATGGAAAAAGCTTCTCTTTACACCAGAGGGAGATCATTACTGAAAACTACAACTAGATACAATACAGAGATCTAAAGATCACAGGGAGCTCAGCCATTATGGGTACAGGTGCATCAAGCTCCTGTATCTATGACTCAGGTAACATTACGGGGCCAGGGTAGAAAGATTGTAAGAGCCAGATACCAGGAAGTTTGTTGTTTGACACTTCCTAGAAATGGCTGCATAAACATGTGAATAATGGCAATGTCATCGATATGCTAAGGTGGATGGGTATATTTTCCTAGGGTCCCTTCCCTAGACAAAGAACTAGAAGCAAATAATGACTGCCAGGAGAGACCAAGTCAGCCTTGCCCAGGAATATCCCATACAAAGTGGTCAACCATGAGCCCATACATACACAGACAACAAAAACGGACTCAGCAGGTATATACACATGTATGTATACATTATATAGTGCATTTACATACATATACATCAATCAATACTAATCAAAGTAAAAGAGGGAAGAAGCAATTTTTATTATAATTTAAAATGAATTGTAAAACTTAGACTTTTAAAAATTTTAAGGATGTGGGACTTTTACAGTTGTACTATATTTAATATTATGACATTTACATGAGATCTTGGGGACAAATAAAAAAGGAAACATTGTTTAAAGTGATGAGTTTGGGAATCAGATTTGACAAGGAGTGAAATGTCATTGTCAACTTCAGTTGTCAACTTGGCACACTTAGTGAGAGGGTACCCTCAACTGAAAAGTTCCCTCCACCAGACTGGCCACTGGGCACATCTATGAGGTACTCTCTCCATTGATAATTGATGTAGGAAAGCCCAGTCCATTGTAGGAAATGCCTTCCCCGGGCAGGCTGTAAAAATGGCGACTGAGTGTGAGCCCTGCAAGAAGATGATGAGCAGTATCCTCCATGGTCTCTGCCTTAGCTCCTGTCTCCAGCTTCCTGCCTTGAGTTTCTGCCTAGGCTTCTCTCAGTGAAGGACTGTAACTTGTAAGGTGAAATAAGCCCTTTCTTCCATGAGTCATATTTGGTTGATGCTTTATCACAGCAAACAAGTGCAAACTAGGACACTGTATAACAGAGATACCCAAATGTCCATGTTCACTGGTCTACTTCAATATCCGAGTAACAGAATCAATTTAGATGGCTGCAGACACATGTATTGATAAAGAAGATATGGCAACAAAAAAGGATGGGGCATGCATAAATATTCAGTTTTCTGCAGCCATAAGGAATAAATGTATAGCCAGGTAGTGGTGGCCCACACCTCTAATCCCAGCACTTAGGAGGCGGCAGATCTGAGTTTGAGGCTAGCCTGGTTTATAGAGTGACAGCCAGGGCTACAACAAGAAATACTGTCTCTAAAAACAAGAAAAAAAAAGAATAAAATTATGCCATTTTTCAGGAAAATGGAGATCTCTGGTTAAGAAAAATACAACCACTCAGTGAGATAAATACCATATTGTCCATGAGATGTAGAATCTAGTGTGTGTGTGTGTGTGTGTGTGTGTGTGTGTGTGTGTGTGTGCACGTGCATTTATACATACACAATGTATCTCATATATATATACTATACATACATATACATACATACATACATACATACATACATACATATATATATGAAGTGTGTGTGCATGTGAAGGGTTACATTTCTACAAGTAAGAAAGAAGAGTTATGGTAACAGTACATCATGAATTACATCATCAACCCAGGTCTAGGATTAAGACAAGCCTGAGGCTCCTTTCAAAAAGAGAAAGAAGGGAAGAAGGAGTAAGAGAAAGGAAGCCCTAAGAGGTTGCCATGGCAAATGGGAGTTCTCAGAAGAGCAGGGGGATGGGATGACAATTACATGAAGATGAATGAGTTTGAGTGGTCTGGGATTGGTGGTGTAGGTCTTGGCAGCATGACTTTTGCTAATCATTGACCACTAATCAATTTCA
The DNA here is from genome assembly GCF_943737965.1 of Phodopus roborovskii. Taxonomy (NCBI): domain Eukaryota; kingdom Metazoa; phylum Chordata; class Mammalia; order Rodentia; family Cricetidae; genus Phodopus; species Phodopus roborovskii. The sequence goes on from NW_026126413.1 coordinate 21,071,002, forward strand.
TTTTCTTAAGTACAAAAAGAGCTCATTTCAAGGAATATAAAGGGCCAGGGTTTTCCATTGCTCTGCATTCTGTGCATTGGAGAGCTACCCCAACATTGCTTTACGAAGATCGGGAAAAACAAGGACAGCTAATGAAACCGGACCCGACACTGCCACATTCTAGGAAGAAAGGAGAAGGAAGGGGGCTTTGTAGGTTGGAGAGGAGACCTTGGAGATCACTGATTGCGAAAGGTGTGATGTGTCTCAACTCACACAAGAACAAATGACTCAATGATTACTCTCTACTTAACTGCAAGGTAACTAGAGCAAATGACATTCACTGCCTATCTTGTGTCTATTATACAGGTGAGCTGCTTTGGACTTAGCCTACTGCCATCAATGTTAACAGTGGAGTAGAGAGAAAAAGAAGAGGGTGGCTCAGAAATCATACAGATGGAGTTGGTGTCATTTAACCATAGACCATCTCTTGTTAGGCACTGGTATTTCAACAGACATAAGCCTTTTTTCCTATGTTTAGTTGGTCATTTGGTTAAAGTAGAAGATCATTGTATTTCTAGTCTATAAATCTATGTTTTGTAGGGGGATTAACCTTTTATTTGTTTATATAAAAACTCCAATTTTGCTTGATGTTTCTGGTTTGTACAGGGCAGTCATTCAGCCCATTGTTCAACACAAGTTGTCACATGTTCAATGAAGAACCCCTCCCCCCCAGGAGGAAGCTGGAGAACACATGGAATCAAGTGACATAATTAGGGGCTCTTTAGAAAGCAGACTATTGGATCATAACGTATATGTGATTGGTTATGACCCTAATAAATGCCAACAAGAATGTGTCAAGTCAAAAAGAGTCACTGGAACAAATGCCCTGGCCGTAAGGATTTCTGAAGTCTAGAAACACAGCCTTGCTGCTTGGAGGGAACACACAGAATGATAAGGGGTCATGTGCCAGCCCATTCAGCACGGAGCTTCGCTATGAAACACAGCCAAAGAGAGGCTCCCGGGAGCTCACATTTCAAACACAAAGACAGAGAAACCAGCAATTTTCAGTGAATGACTTTCACCATAACCTTACTTCCTACACTGAAAGAAAGCTAATAATAGCAAGGAGGCTTCTCCACTAGCTGGGATTTTCACAGGGTAATTACATCCCTGGAGCACTGGAAGCATCATCTCCGTTTCTTGCTGTGTAAGACGGTGGGTGGGAATGATGGGCCGTCATTACCTCCCATAGCTGCTCCTTGGGCTGCAAGGCTTAATGATGGGTGAGTACATACGGTGTGAGAAAGCACCTATGTGCTTTATCTGGCTTATCATATAGATTCCGTTCCTTAAGGATAAGGTAACAGTCACAAAAACTGAGAAACTCACCTTCAATAAACCTCATTCCAACCCAGTAAATTTTAGAGAACTTTTAGATTAGCTACATGTATATGTGTGTGTGTATATATACATAAATATTCATATCTGTATACTCACTCAAGATGCTTATACATATGTATATGCAATCACTTTCTTGTAAACAAACCATCATGAAGTAAGGGGATACATTTCCCTTCCAATCATTTCCAGGAAAGAGTTTGCCTCCCTATGACTTCATATGCAGGGGAAATGAAAGCCTGGACACATCTACCTTTTTGTCTCTTTTATATAATCACTTTTCTGTCCCTTAATTGTCCTGTTTTACATCATTTTTAATTTTCAGCAATACCTGAAAGGACACTGAGTATCTAGATGTTTTTAAATCAATGATTAAATCCTCCCCACCCTTGGATAAAACAAAGCAAAGGCTCTTCCTCAGCCCCCTTTCCCAGCAGGGACTTAGTCACAGTTGTAGGTTGAGACTTGCCCTTATATTTACATTGTCTCTTCATCTGCAGCTCATCTGCAGCTCCCCCATCCCTTTTACCTTTGCCCTTCCATCCTGCATCCTGGCTCCAGGAATGACTTCATTACACTTAGATCACACAGCCTCCCCCATGCCACCTTCACTAGCTAATTTTCCCCTCCATTTAATCCCCAAATTGGTGCCAAACTAAGTGTTTTTTTTTTTTTTTTTTTTTGAGACAATTCAAGGTCTCTTCAACCATTTAGTCCCATAGCTGAAAGCTAAGGTTTTTCCCTGTTGGTACCCAAAAGTCATCAGAAATGGGCAAATCTAGCTCGAGTGATGTGACCACTTTCTAGGGCCCTCAGATCTTTTCTTCTTGTCAGAAACAATTAGAACTTTCCCTCACTGAAACAAAATAGAAACTACTGGAATTTTATTTCCCAAAACTGTTTTCTTGCCTCACAAAGCTAGGTCATGAGATAAAGACTCAAGGAGTAATCAATGGCAAAGGGTCTTCAGGCAGAAAGCATGCTACAGTACCACAAGCCACATGGTGAATCTGGTGATGTGTCTGACTGCCAGCACCACTAGTTTACATCCTCAGTCCTGCCAGCCCAGGGCAACAATCACAATGCTGATGAGTTTGCTTTATAGAGCTGTAACACAGCACTAAGAAGTGGGTGACTTAAAAGGGGTCTGTCATCCTCTCCAGGTCTCTGGTCTAGAAATCTATAATCAGACAAGTGTTCTGAGGTTCTACAAGAGAGCCTTCTTCTGGCTTCTGGTTGTCTGTGGTACCCTGTGACATCCCTCACATAGCATGTGCCTTACTCTCCTTCCACATGGCAGGTCTTCTGTACATGCCCACTTCTTACTGGGGCTCAGATACACAGAGACAGACAGACACACACACAGACACAGACACACACACACAGACACAGACACAGACAGACAGACACACACACAGACACAGACAGACACACACAGACACATAGACACACACAGACATACACACAGACACACAGACACAGACAGACACAGACAGACACACATACACATATATACATATATCAACTTATGATGATCAACACATCATGAGCCAGCTGGGCAGGCACCACAAGATTTCCTTTTATGGATTTGACAGGTAACGCATAGTTCACTCACTCAATAGATATTTTAAACTAAAGCAACTTGTAAAAAAAATTCCTTGATGTCTGACTCAAACAAGGAAGAATGGGAAACCAAAGCAAGGCATGACTTCAGCCAAACTAAATTTGAATAGCTGCCTCACTCTTTAGTTGCAACGTCATCTCTTAAAAGGAGGCCAAAAGCTTGTAATTCCTCAATGCTCTGAGTAATACCAAGACCAAACAGCCTGGGCTCACAGGGTAAAGATAAAAGCTGTTTAATTCAGAGAGTTCCAGGAATGTCGAAGTGCAGCATGAAAGAAAGTGCTAGTCTGCTGGCTAAGATGGAGACACAACAATTATATGTCAGAATATTCTATGACTGTGCAGATCTATTTGTATACTTGCCCTTAACTCTGCATAGGAAAATGTGCCATGCTCTGTCATTATGCCATTTCCTGGCTAATATCTTGTCCACCCCCTTGGCACACCTAAGGAACCCCATGGCAACTATGTAAGTGGCCAGCCCGGGTCCAGAGAGACAAAAGTGGCTCACCTCAGCTATCCTTGATGTTTCCTGGCTCAAAATCTCAGGATGACTCTTTTGACTTCATTAATAATGAAGAGAAAGTGAAGCTATCTGCTGTGGAATTCGATGATGCTAATGAGTTTATTTTTGCAGTTCAGGGTTTCTTATTCCCCTGTCATTCAGGAAAGCTCTTAGATAACACTAGGTTATGTCGATGTAAACCCTGCTTGTCGGTTTGGAGTACTTTCCAAGGCATTAGCTTAGGGCAAGGAGCCAAGTTTTCAGTCATCTATGCAGAACCACGTGGCTGAGTGATAGAGGAGAGGGAGGCTGTAGTGTCTGGAGTGGGGAGAGAAGCCAGCAGCAGGGCTCCAGGCTCCCATCTGGGATCCAGCTTAGTAGCTCAGGTGAGGATCCCCATGACTCAAAACAGCCAGAGTATGACCTGCCAAGAAATTGCTACCCACTGCCTTGCATGTTTAGCCCATCCCTGGGTTTTGGGATTCAAGACTTACAATTTAAAGATCAACTACCCCTTAAAGTCAGTATAGAAAACAGACGGGACAGCTGATGGAAGCCGGGTGCCAGAGGGATCGGGCATTTGAAACATGCATTGATAAAACTGGTCAAAACATTTCAATAATCAAAATAGGTTTTTTGTTTTCTTTTGGTTTGTTGTTTTTTTCCCCTAATATCAGGTACCTTCTCAGCATGCCCAGGGCACTCAATGTAGCCTGGAACATGTTACCATTTACTCCGACAAAGGACAATATTCCCTGAAGGCACACAAGTGACATGTTTTAGCACCGTTATTCTAAGTTTTGTTATACTGCCTTCATTTGATGTGTCCAGAACCACAAATGCTTGTTACTGACATCTGGTTTAGCTGGTGGCTTAAGTCCTGTAACAGCAGACCTCAGTGTTCTCATATGCCTTTAACTATCCTCTCCAAGGCTGTGGAAGGCCCTTTTTTAGGCTCATACTCTTGATGATGCAGAATCAATAGGCTACTTCTCCACCCAGGCACCTGTGCATTTCACATTCAGCATCCAGGTAGGCAGCACTCTAGGTCTTCACGTCTACGAATGGGAACCCATTAACATGGCGGGAAAGATTAGGAATGATCCATCATTGCATACGATGTCTTCTCTTGTGGTGAATAGTTTTAGGTGGCCTGCCTACCTACCCCATACACAATTCTATATTCTCCCTTTGGGAAGAAACATGATTCAAAATGTGTATATGAAAGTCAAGTCTTTGAGTGACAAAAACGAAAACATCTCTAGAAACTCACTATAAAGATCCAGAGTCAGGCTGTCAGGATTTCTCAGTGGGTAGAGGCACCTTTACAGGGGTCCAAAGACCAGCACTCAATTTCTAGATCCCTCTGGATACCTGGATACCAACAGATAACCAACTCCCAAAAGTTGTTCCCTAATCTCTACATGTATGCCTACACACACAATCAATGAAAACAAATACAGTTTGAAGAGGGAAAAACCTTACGTTTCTGTTTTTATGAAGCATTGCAAAGGGAGCATCATCTGAAACCCAGGAGTCTGACACCACAGTTCCCTAACTACCTCCCAATTTGTACCTTCAAAGACAGGAAAGTCTCGAAACAGCTAAGTGAAAGAACACCAGGCCAAGGACTGATGTGTGTCTTTGGTCCCCTGGCTCCATTGGTCCTTTGAGACCCTGCTGTGCTCTCTACTCCTGGATTTCAAGGATTGCAGGAGCCCTACTTCAGAATTTCCTGCCTTTATTTTGCATTTTTGACTTATGCTTGATTAAGTTGTCTCAGTTATTTTCAGACAGAACTACCCGACTCAGAGCCTATGCTTGAAAGGATAACTAGCAATGCCTGATGCTCATAAGACAAACCATAAACACAGCAAAGTCACCGAGGAGAGGTCTAAGGTATGATGAGCAGGTTGGCTCAGAAGGCTCGGGTAACAACCACTGCTTCATCTCATGTGCCACAGTCTCATTGACAGTAAACATACTGTCACCTATTGTCACCGCAACCAGAAGACTGAAGGTCTTCATTAAGAGAGTTGTGTTTTATGGAAGTGGAAACTTCATACACCAAAACCAGGAAATGCTTCTCCCACGGGGTCTCCCAAGGCTCTCATCAGAGGCACCTGAGCACGGGCTGGAATGAAACACAGCTGATAGAACTTCCCTTCCTTCCAATACTCAAACTATGCCGAGAAAGAAAAAGGAGCAACAATACCTTATCAAGCTTACTTGGATGGAAAGCTCAAACATTCAAATCTGTTACTGAGACTTATGCACAACAACTAAATCTGGTTTGGCAGACTGGCAAGTGTCCAGGTTCTAGAACCTATTAAGAACAACACTCTCTGGTGCTTGGTTGGCCTCTGTCAATTGCATTCTATTTCTATTGCAAGAGGAACAAAATGATAAGTAAAGCCACAGTGGTTTCCAAGGCTGAGAGACACAAAATCAGGAGGCCTATTTGGAAATCTAGGACCACAGACAGACAGAATCTGATCAAACTCACTCTACTCCTGGTAGCAGTTAATTGGGCTACGGAAGACTAAAAGCCATTATCTGCACTGTTCAGGCTTGCAGACCCGAGCTTGCAATTGCCCTGTAGCCTTACTCAATCCAAATGGAGCTTGTGTGACTGCTCTGGGTGTGATCTCTGGGGCATCCTCCACACAGACGGTGAGTAAACTGAGGCCAATCACTGTAGAGCAGTGGTTCTCAACCTTCCTAATGCTGCAACCCTTTAATACAGCTTCTCATGCTGAGGTGACCCTACACCATAACATTAATTTTGTTGCTACTTCAAAAGTGTGATTTACTGTTATGAGTAGCAACGTAAATAGATGCGTTTTCCAACCATCTTATACTACTCCTGTGAAAGGCTCATTCAACAACCAGAGGGGTAGTGACCCACTCCTTGAATGACTTAGAATGACTTAGAATGAACGCCTGGCCTTAGCTTGGCTTCTTTCCAGCCAGCTTTTCCAACTCAAATTATCCCATTGCTTTTTAAATTATGTGCTGCCACTGGGCTTCTTACCTTTCATTTTTCTATGTATCTTCCTTTCCTTACTGCATGGCTGGTTGTGCAGCTGGGCGGCTGGCGCCCTCACCATCTCCTTTCCTAGCTCCTCCTTCTTTTCTCCGGCGCCCAGATTTCTCCTCCTATTCTACCAGCCCCGCCTCTTCTTTGTCCTGTCTCGCTATTGGCTGTTCATCTCTGTTATTAGACCAGTTAGGTGTTTTAGACAGGCAAAGTAACACAGCTTTACAGAATTAAACAAATGCAACATGAAAGAAAGCAACACATCTTTGCAGCATTAAGCAGACGTTTCACAGCATAAACAAACGCAACACATCTGAAACTAATATTCCACAACAGTAGAGTTGCGCTCAGGAGACTTTTAAAACAGGCCTGTCTGTAATCAAGTCAAAAGCAAGGCCCCATGGCCAGGTGGTGGCGGCGCATGCCTTTAATCAGAGCATTTGGGAGGTGGAGAAACCCTGTAAGAAAAAAAAAAAAAAAAAAAAAAAAAAAAAAAGCAAGGCCTCATTGTGTTCACAGTGGCATCCATTGCCGTTCACTTTCCCGTATGGCTTTACTATGCCTGGTTGCTTTGCTTTCTACCCTCAGAAGAGCAATGAATACACAACACGGAAATATATGTTGATTTGGAATATAAATTTCATCAGATTGTCCGATTCTTGGTAGGTTTAAGTCTAAAAATTTTATAGTATTATCAAACTCAAGGATATCTTTAAATCTAAATTCAAATCTCCTTTTTTAAAAATGAATTAAAGTCCTAAAGTACAAATTCTCATACAAATGTCCCTAAAAGCCTCCTAACCAATTTCTTTTCCTTTTTTATTCTCTTAGATATTACATCCTGAGTACAGTTTCCCCTCCTTCACCTCTCCCCCCCCCCACCTCCCCATCCTCCTCTGTCTCCCCTCAGAAAAGAGCAAGACTCTCAGGGACATCAACCAGACATGGCATAGCATGACCAGGCACACACCATCACATCAAGGCGGGGTGAGCAGGCAAATGGATGGAACTAGAAAAACATCATCCCAAGTGAGGTAACCCAGACCCAGAAAGACAAAGATGGTATGTACGCACTCATAAGTGGATATTCTGCTCAGTTTCGGTACTTCCTGAACAGCCCAACAAAGACAGAGGACCAGTGGTCGTGTGTAGTCTCTTTAGGATGCTGCTCAGTCAGTGCTGATGATCTGGAGTTTGTGACCTGGAATCTGAAATTCACTAGGAGAAACCCTTTTGGTGCTACATACTGCCATGTATTCAAGGTGACAGTCATTCGAGTACACCCTCTTCTCTTGGAAACTTCCTTTTGAAACGTTGCTACTTTGCCAGAGAGTTCTGACATTAGCAGAGGTAGACTTAGCCTCTGTTTATCGAGTCTCTTCCTCTCTACGTGGACAACTGGACCTTTCCAGTTCCATTTCCTCTGTAAGCCCAGTGTTCCTTTCTCTCCCGGATCCCCCTCTCATCCCTGCTGGGAGAGGTCTCTGTTTAGTCTTCCCACCAATGTATGTCAGATATTTACTTTCTTTTCTGATGAAAAATTTTTCTTAACCCATAGCAAATTGCTCAGGAATAACTTCTTTGTTCTCCTTCGTGTTTTGTTCACAGGCTCTTACTGGACATCTTTCTCAACCAACACGGCTTCCAGAGCACCCACAGATCTAGGGAATCTGACTACACGGTGAGTCGGCCTGATGTATTTCCAGACAAGATCTGGGCTATGTCTTTGGTGGTATTTCCACCTTTTCTGATGCCTCTGCTTTTCTGCTTTTGAAAAGATTCAGTTGATTTCTAACAACTTTATTTTTAGTACTTCTCAAGCTGACCCTTGTCTGTCCCAATACCAGTCTTTACACACATGCCTGGCACACGCATTTTCTTTCAATTATAGTCTCTAGGGTGATTAACAATGGGCAACTTCAAATCATTAGTTCTGGACATTAAAATCCATTCTTTGATTCTGAGTAAATCTTGTCCCTGCTTAAGGTGTGTAATCCTCCTCCAAAAACATATGCTTCCATTAATCACACTATAGCACCAGTCTGATTTTAGTCTCTACTTAGTCTTTCTTAGCTTTTCTTTAATTTTATACACGAGTCTCTTAGGATTGTGAGTCTCTAAACTTTGTGATCACAAACCATGAGGTGCAGGTGCGAGTCTAGCAGCTGGAAACATTTAATCCATCAAGTCCTGTTTTCAGTGTTTTTACATAACTCCTTCGGATGTTCCCTTTCAAATCTTTCCAGATCCCTTGGATAAGTCTTCCAATTATTTGAGGAGTTCTATTTATCCTTTTAGAAACCTTGAAAAGGTTCTCAGGCCATCTCTGATAAAGATAATCAACTTTGCAAGCATATGAAAAGACATTAAACTCTCATTAGTAATTAGGAAAATAAAAATCTGTTTTATGAGATACAAATTTACACCCACTGTGTATTGGGGTTATATAGAGAACAAGAGTGATAGAATTTGGTATTTAGTAGAGTGGCTCACAAGGCTGTGATCCAGCTAATCCAACAATGACTTTCTCCAAAAGAAAGTTCAAGAATCCAACAGTTGTTCAGTCCATGAGAACAGGTATCTTTCTCAGCTTGTCTTGTTTATGCACCAGAATCCCAAAGAAGTAGGCTCTAGTATCAATGAAAGAATGAACTCGCAAGAGAAAGTGAGAGCAAGCAGGAAAAGCAAAACAAACAAACAAAAACAAAAAAACCTTCATTTTTCTATGTCTCTTATATAGGTTGCCAGTGGAAGGTGTGGACAAGGTTAAAGATGAGTCTTCCTGATTCAAATGATTTAATTAAAAAAAATTTTTACAGGTTACCCAGCTGCTTAGGTTTTAGTTAATTCCTGATATAGTCAAGTTGACAACCAAAAATAGTCTTCACATACTTGGATGGCCATAATATAATTTCATTTAAAAAGAGGGATAGGTATCTTGCTAGTAAGATGGCTCAGTGGACAGAAGTTTCCAAGCCTGGCAACCCAAGTTCAATCCCTGGAACTCATGGGAAAGAATGAAAGAACTAACTCTGGCAAGTTGTCATCTGACTTCTATACATGTTCTATGGCATGTGTGACCCCCCCAATATCCTATGCCCCTGAAGATAAATAAATGCAATAAAAATTTAAAAACTAAAAATCAAGACTAAAAACTGTTGAGGATGTGAAAAGATTGAAACCTAATACGATAGCACATTCTTGTAATTCCATCACCTAGCAGCTGGACGGAGGAGAAGGATCAAGAATTCAAAGTCAGCTTCAGTTATATAGTTAGTTGAAGGCCAGCTTAGGCTAAATGAATTCATGAATGCTGTCACAGAAAAGAAAATGGCAAGGATAAAAATGGAAAGGAAATTGGAACCATAACACACTGCTGGTTCATAGAAGGTGGTTCAGCTACTATAGTGGAAAATGGATTGATGGTTCTTTGCAATGATAAATGAAAACAGAATTACCATACAACTCAGTATTTCCACTTACGAGTGAAAACAGGTGTTCAAAGAAAAACCTGTCCAGGAAAGAGTATTGCAACACTGCTTATAATAGCCCAAAGATGGGACCAATCTAAATGTGCACCATGATATGAATAGGTCAACACAATGTGGTATCTTCATACAAGTAGACAGAGGTCTGTCATAAAAAGGCATAAAAGGGCTGCCTGGGAAATGGCTTAGCAGGTCAAGGCACTTGCCATCAAGCCATACACTTGAGTCAAATCCCTGGACCTACTCTTTCAAAGAAGAGAACTGATCCCCTTGAGTAGTTCTCTGACCTCCATGCATGTATACATGCACACACACACACACACACACACACACACACACACTCATGTATTAATACATTTATATAAAATAAGGAATGAAGTGCTGATATATGGTATAGCACATATGAACCACAAAACCGTTATGTTAAGTGAAGGCAGTTCACAATGCCTGTCATATGAGACATCTAGAGTAGACAAATTCATAGAAAGGGAAGTAGATTAATGGCTGGCAGGGACTCAAGAGACTGGGAAAGGGATGAAATGGGAAGTGAATGCTTACATGGTAATCAGCCTCAACCTGCTTCTCTCTGTTCACATACATATCGTACAATACACCATGCACACATACATACCATGCAATACACCATGCACACATACATACCATGCAATACACCATGCACACATACATACCATGCAATACACCATGCACACATACATACCATGCAATACACCATGCACACATACATACCATGCAATACACCATGCACACATACATACCATGTACATACACCTTGCACACATACATACCATGCAATACACCATGCACACATACATACCATGCAATACACCATGCATACCACACAGACACAGAAAAACACTCAGACATACACACATACCACACACATTCAAACACCACACACACACACACACACACCAATGCCAATGTCGAGTGGAGGAAGAGATACAGAGCACTGTAACTTTCTCACAGTGGGGCTGCTGATAAAGCAAGTGATGTATGTGGTCATTGGGGAAGTGATCTGTCACTTTCTTACAGTGCTAAACACTGACCATAACACTCAGACACTGCTTCAACAGAAACAAAAACTTATGCCCACATTAAGACTTCTATGTGAATGTTTATAAAAGCTCTATCGATGATCTCTTTAATTCTTAAAGGAAACAATCCAGGGACCCTCACCTAGTGAATGGTTGAGCAAATCTTGGTGTGCAAGAGCAACTCTTGTTCCATGCTCCACAGAGTGCCAGATGTAAAACATGTAAATCATTAAATGAAAGAGGCCAAACTCAAAAGGCTGCTTGCTGTATGATTCCACTGATGTGGAAATCTGGGAAATTATTAGGTAAATAGTAACATCAATGAGGTAGCAAAGATATATTGTTGAAAAGGCATCGAAGAAACTCATTATGGACTTTGCCCTTGACATGGCAGAAATAGCCAGTTGGGCATGAAACTGCTCTTGCCTGGACTGTTTGACTTTATGCTGTATAAAGTGGACATGCAGGACCCACAGAAAAGTGACTGCTGAACTTGCATAACAAGAAAGGACAGTCCTGAAGGGTTCCTGCTTCGTGGAGGAGACATTCTGCAGGACACAGAAAAATGACTAACGAACTGCCAAAACAGGTGGATAGTTTAAAGCTTCCTGTTTGTTGAGAAGTCTGCCAGACACACTATGGCCAAGGGCTGAAGATGGTTTCCCCAACAGAACTTTGGGTGTCTGTCCAGGTAGCAAGTTGTCTCTGTCAATTCCAGAGTTTAAATATTATCCTTCTGTGGTCTTTGATGGAGTTGAAGACAGATAGTTATGGTTATAGTTTCCCTTAGTTATGATAAAAGATAAGTTACATATAAAACTTTAGATTTACAAAGAGAATAAAATATTTTCTTTAAATCTTGCTAAATATTATTAGACTAAATATTGTAATTATAGTTCTTGATTAATAACTGTTTTGTTATACATAATTTGACTATATTGAAGTTAAAACCTTTCTTTTTATTTAGACAGAGAAGAGATGATGGGGAAGGCTTCTGTACAATATGTTTATCTCATTGGTTGATGAATAAAACACTGTTGGCCAATAGGGCAGCAAGATAGGTGGGACTAGGAGACAAGGAGGATTCTGGGAAGTGTAGGCAGAGAGGAATCATCATGTGATCCCAGGAAATGATATAGCTGGCAGAAACTGCCACTATATAACCATAGAGTTCTAGAGGGCTGTACAGACAGGCAGGAAGTAATGTAGCTGCACAGAATCAGAATATAAGCAGGAAATCGCTTTCTTCTCTATAGAGATGTATCAGGTAAAGGAAGTTCAGGTCTGGCATTCCCAATAAACCAAGACCACATGGAAATACTTAGGTTGATAGAAATGAGTTAATATTTAAGACAGAGCTAGCCAATAAGAAATGTTTAGTCACCAGTCAACAGTTTCATAATTAATATAGTGTCTGCATGTTTCATTTGGGACTGAGAAGGGCAGTGAGAACTGCCAGACCAGAGAAGACTCAACGATACAGGCTAAACCTCTCTCTGAAACTATAAGTGAACCACCCCAATTAAATTTTTTCTTTATAAGAGTTGCCATGGTCATGGTGTCTCTTCACAGCAATAAACACCCTAACTAAGACAGAGGAAAAGGGAGTGTAAGTCACAAGTTATGATTATCAAAACACCTTGAATGCTCTTTTAAGATGGAAAACATGAACAAAGACTGCAATTTCCTGGTACTATATATGCTCTACTTTCTGGTATCCAGGTGGCCGTATCTATGAAATAAACTGGTAAGAGCCTTACTTTCTTTGTCACTGTGAAAGCATACCTGACAGAAGCATCTAATGGTAGGAGATGGTTATTTCTTCTGAGTTAAGGGCAATGAAAGTGTGAACCATATGGTCCTCACATCTCAGTCAACAAGAAAGCACAGAGCCCCATTGATGGGAGATGTCATTCTGTATATGTTTCTCATACTGGTTAATAATAAAGCACTGTTGGCCAATAGGGAAGGAAGATAAGAGGGACTTGGAGACAAGGAGGAAAGAGGAAGTAGGAAGGAGAAGTCAAGATGGAGGGTCTGGAAAAAGCAGTATGCCGCCGGCTCCCCGGTAAGAGAAATACATAGATCAGCAGAAATGGGTTAATAATTAAGATAGAGCTAGCCGATAAGAAACTAGTAACTGGCCAACAGCATTGTATCAAATACAGAGTTTCTGTGTGTTATTTGGGGCTGGCGCGGCAGCAGGACAAGACCGGGCGGCGGGAGGCGGAAAAACCCGTACTTGTTACACCCCAGCCTGCACCAACAGTCTACAACATTCAAGGCCTATTACCCCAACAAACTGCTTGTGGTAGTTAGGACATTTCCCAAGGTCTTGTAATCTCCCCAAACAATTCTACCAGCTGGGGACAAAGCATTCAAAAACAGGAGGCTATGAAAGACATTTCTCATCCAAACTGACAATGGGTGAATTTTTCCTTTGCATATTTTGGTTTTTAAATGATCTTTTAAAAATCGAGTCTGCAATGCTGACATGGTTGGTATAGTCATTCCCCAACCTTCTGTCATTTATTTATCTTATCAGGCTTGGAAATCCAAGACCCTGTCAAATTCCACTTAAGAACAGTCCTGAGGGGGTTGCACGCTGGGATACTGGGGTCACTGGACACTTGGCATGCAAGCCCAACTTCTCTGAGACTATGTGGCTTCAACTCTCCACTGTTCAGGATCTCCACCCCAGGATCTTGCTCCCAGATGACTTCAGCAAATTCAATGACTTGGCATGTTTTAGGGATGCTTAGAAAACTTGTCAGGCATTTTTCAAGTTGTGAAGACTTGCTGAGAAATGTTGAACTTAAATGATCAAAATCTGGAATTTGAAGGTCACACATTTTTCCACATGATGTTTGGAATTTGTACCATTTGAGTCACTGATGCTTCACCCCAGAAACAAACAGAACACCCCCAGTTCCAGCAAGGCTGTGTTTGGGCCACAACTTAGTCTTGTGTGCAAACCTTGACTTGAATGCAGCCACTGGTTCCTGCTTTGCTTGGCTTGTGGCCTTTATTTACCTAGAATGATCCTCGAAAGGATCTACAAAAACATATGACCACCTCTGTGTTTGTGCAGTGCACTGTGGAGTCTTTGTGTGAGCCCAGTATCATCCATGGATGTTCTTGTTTTGCAAAACATTAAGACTTTCAAAGATGCAATGCCATGACAAAGACTAAGTAAGGGGGTCATAGTCCAACATATGAATCAGTAAATAACCCTGGTGTACAATCATTTGTTAATATGTTATGATTAATCTAAATATAGCTTCACAGCAAGGTTAATAATTATATATTGTTTCTGTAAGCTTTAGTAACACTATTTTTGACAGTTTATTGAAAATTTCTATTAAAATACCAAGAACAGATTGTTTAACTCACACTCAAGTTCTCTCAAAGAACAGAAAAAAAAGATATCATAGCTTCATAAATCTTATGTAACTATGATACTCAAAATAAATAAAAATAGCTACAGAGAAATTGAGAAAAAGATGAATTTCACTCATGAAAATATTTCATAAAAAGCTCATAAACATATTAAGGACTGAGTTTCATATGGCAAAGTTGTCTTCATCTTCTAAATATATGATTACGTCAATGTAAGAAAACCTAGTGTCGTAATTCAGCAGCAAATATCAATTAAAATAGTTTAATCATCTCAAGACACGTAGAAAATGTGTTCAATAAAATTCAACACACACAATTTCAAAACTTCTAATCAATGAATGAATGTAAAAGGAGTTCCTTAATCTAATAAATAGTAATTTTCAAATATTATATCAGTTCTTTGATAATTCCATGTCAGGTTTTGATCATATCTAAGCCTTCCCCTGACCTCCTTACCCTACCCACTCAGCTTTGCGTTGTGTTCTTTCTTTCGTTCTGAGACCCATCAAGAACAACTTGTGTTACCCAGATATTCCCACATGTACGGTACAGTGGACTTACCAGGGACTACACCTTAAAGAAAACTCCTTCCCTCCCTCCCTCCCTCCCTGCCTCTCTAGTCTCTCTTTCCTCCCTCCCTCCTCCCTCCTTCCCTGCCTGTCTCCTCTCTCCTCCCTCCCTCCCTCCCTCCCTCCTTCTTCTTTCCTCCCCCTCTCCCTCTCCTCCCCGCTTCCCCCTTTCCCCTACCCCTCAGCAGCTAATTGGGCACAGCTCCCTGGCCAGCTTCATGCCCACTGCTTGCTCCCACTTCTGCAATGATCCCTGAGCCTTGGGAGGAGGGGGTGTGGTGTATGTGTTCCGTTTAGGGCTTTGCATTCAGTAACATTAGTTTTAATATAGCATGGATTGCATATAGCTTTATTTGATTGGTCACTCTTTACAAGAAACCTTTAGAACTAGCTATTCTTTACCTTGGAGACAATAACATCATAGTCCCAGCTCTTTACTCACACCCTTACCTCAGACACCCAGACTCTTACAGAGTGGGCACAGAAAAGCTAGGCCTCTTCCTCCAGTATAGGACTCTTTCGTGATGCCAAGTTTTTTCCATAGGATTGGGTCAAATTTAGATTCTGGTGGAAGCACATCTGGCTTAGTTTTCTCCTGGTTCCTGACAGCACCTGCTAATCAGTTATCTGAGTAAGGGTCCCTGTCTCAGGCTCTGATCTAAGGGGTCTGATCAAGACTGGTTACGATACCAAGGCCACTACAAATGGTACAGATATATAATAGCCAATGGCTGCCAAGATTATTTGTCAAAATGATTGTGCTAGGAATATTAGTTATTACACAGAAACTAACCAGTCAGGCTTATCCTTAGGGATAAAGCTGGCCACAGCATTTCAGGCTATTTTCATAAAGAAATACAAAGAAACATTTTTGGGGATGTTCTCTGTATAATAGGGATGGCTGCACTGGACTCGATGAGTAGACCAGGGTGGCCTAAAGCTCACAGAGATCTGCCTGCCTCTGCTTTCTGAGTGCTGGGATTAAAGACATGCTCCACCATGCCCAGCAAAAAGCCTTTCTTTTTATTTTAAAATGTCAATACAACACATAACTCATCACTATGTTGATTATTCCAGGGCCCAAAGATGCAGATGGTGTTGAGATGAATATTCAACTATTAGCCACATACCACCACAAACTTGATGGTACAAAGTAGTAAGAATTTATTCTCTGAAGTCTTAGAGTCTAGAATACCAAAGTCATTATGGCTGGGCAAAAACAAAGGTTGTCAGCAGAGCTGCAGGGTTGCAAAGCTTCTAAGAGAGAATCTATCACTCCACTCTTCTGGCATCTGGGGCCAACAATCTTCTTGGTCTTTGATCTCTACTATGAGGCCAAATGGCTTCCTGATCTACCTGTCGTAAATCTCCCTTTGCTGCCTTCCAATCAGAGCCCTCCAATTCAGGCTCCATTCTGAGAATCCAAGAAAGTCTCCCCATCTTGAAATCATGACCTCGATTACAAAGAAATAATGTCATTTGTATATAAGCCAGTATCCACAGGACCTGGGGATTAGGGAAGCAGAGTGTCTTGGAAGAAACAGTCCTTAGCTACCACAATGAGTTCCTTACATCGTTCCTCTCTCTACATTGCTGAAAAGCCCCATCAGCAAAAAAATCAATGCAATTTCTCCCTTTGCATGCTACAACTGATAGATGGTAGATCTGATAATTCACCAGCTCCTCCCCCAGGATCTTCCTCTCTTTTAAGAGAGACCCATACTGACTGCTCAACCAAACATGGAGACTTAAGATTATTATAATTTATCATGAGGCAGTGTATGGTCAACAGTGAACTTTTTTTTTTTTTTAATTTCAAGAGGGACAGAGAAAACCCGTGTGCTGCAGGGGTGAAGGGAGAGCTTAACAATGGTAGGGCTTGAACCAAGCTGTAAAATTTACTTCCATTTGCCTAGTGGGAAGATAATTTAATTATTTTTCTGATATGATTTTTCCAATTCCCATCTAGGAATGTGCATTTCAAGCATTTTTGACAACCCTTACCAAATACATTTCCCATCATACCCTAACACATCTGAAATATACAATAATAATAAGCAATAAAGAAATATTTTTCACCTTTATCATTTAGCTCTATTGTATTCTGTTTCACCCCATTCTACTAAAACTTCTGGTTAAGGCTCACAAAATGGAATTATAACCATTTATTAGAAAAAAATGTCACTTCAAGGAAAGTACTAGAGATCACTTCACATAACAAATTATTCCAAACATAATGGCTTCAAAACAAAACTCTTTTAAAATCTGACAGTCTTTGTGGTCCTGGACCAGATAATTCTTAACTGAGCACATCTGCCTCCAGGTCTCTCAGAGTACTGCAGTCACAGTGGATGACAGAGCTGTGGTCATCTGAAGGATGGGCTTGAGAAGCAAGAATCTCTATACCCAAGTGCACTTGAACCAGCCCAGGGGTTCCTACTGAGTTCACGCCGGAACTCCAAGGGATGCAACTCTGAGGGATGAGAAAGGAAGAATCAGAATCCAGGGTCAGGAAGGCTGTGAGGGCTGATGATGTAAGCTAACAGGTTTATGGTACCACGGCTCCTTATATATATGCCTCCAGTGAGGGAGCAAAACAGCGAGTTGATACAGAGCTTCAGGCAACAGAATCACGGGGAACTTGCAGTCCCCTAATTCCTCTCTTGAAGGGTCCATGCAGCTACAATAAGCTAGACATTTCATAACATTTGACCACAACTTTACACATCAACTGTCAGACCTCGGGCCCAGGCCTTGCCCCCCCCCCACCCCCCGCCAGGGTCCTAGTGCCAGTCCATTGCTGGCCTTCCCAAGCATGGTTCTGACAGGCCGCAAAATCTCAGCACTCCTTGCATCATCCACAGGGCTCCCAAAGGACTTTAGCTCTGCCTAACCTGACACTCACTCCCATGCTAGCTGGAAGGGTTCGTCTACAAAGGACTTAACACACTGGCAAATCTGATACCATCAAGAGAAGTAGTAGTGGTACTTGGGACAACTGAGCCCAACCTTCAACCCAACTCGCCTCTGTGGTGATACATCTTAGTGTCATGTAGGAGTGTATCCAGGGTGAGGCTGGTCCTATAGCCCCGAAGAGTCAATGCTGAGATACTATTCTAAAGTAGACAAGGGAGAAGACTGGACATGTGAGGAGGTGGGCTGTGCTCCTCAGCTAGTTCTTGCTCTTCTGCTGAATTCCAACCTTGGGCCACTGTTGTCCTCGCCCATTCTCCTGGTTAGGGAGATTGATTACTTGACAAAGATGTAATGGTTCTTCCAAGTTGTTAGGCTGCTGACCATGCTCACCTGGGCATGTGTCGATACATCACCATCCAATGTCTCATGTCTCATAAGAAAAGAGGACCTGATTATTCGTTTTGAGCTAAATTTGTCAATTTGTGGATCTCTCTCTCTCTCTCTCCCCCCCCTCTCCCTCTCTCTGAACAAAGAAGAGGGTGGAAGTCATGAAAGGGTGACTAGATGGGTTTTCATATGCATTGCTTTCCTTGGTCAAATCATAGTTTGTTCTTTGTTTTAGTGGTAGAAAGATCTCCATTTGGGAAAATACAGATCCAGGTTCTCCTTCAGACTTAAGGCTCTCTTTTAGTCACACTCATTATTTTCAGCATTCTCAGATGAATAACTACTGAGTCACAGGCATATCTATTTTGTATTTAGCATTTCCTTGTGCGTTTAATTCAGTCTAAGTACTGGAAGGAAGAAAGTGGCTTCTAACAATAAGGGATGGTGAGAGTCTGCACCATTTCTCTATAAGGAAACAATGTCTTTCTCCTTAACACCCCCCCTTCTGTTGCCATGGTGATCTCTATACCCAGTGTAGTCTGACATAGATGTGCTGAGACTCACCGAGAATCTTCCCCTTATGACAATCCACTGGAGAGAGTTGAAGTCATGCCCATGCATGCAGCATCCTAAATGGAGCTCTGTGGAGTGGCTAAAAAGAAAATAGCAAAGTGAAGTTTATATTGTTTTCTAATAAAAGTGTGTGTGTGTGTGTGTGTGTGTGTGTGTGTGTGTGTGTGTGTGTTAGCCAGATGACAACTTGCAGAAGCCTCTTTTCTCTACCAGGTTTCTCTACCTGTCTTCAGGTTGAAGACAGGTGGTTAGGTTGGGTGGCGAGTGCCTTTATCTGCTGAGCCATCTCACTGGCTCATTTTGAAATAATTAAAAACCATCATTCACTTCCTTGTATTGATTTGTTTTCAGTTGCTGCTGCTCACTTCTGGTGATTGTGTCTGAAACCCTGGGTTTACACTCTACCAGAAGCTGTTGTTTCACCTGACAGACATTGGTGGGACATCTGTCAGTGAGCATTTTATAAGTGTTCCAATTCTTCCAGGTCCGGGATTGCCGTGGCTTCTCTCCTCTCCTTCTGATCTTTCCTCCTTTCCCATGATTTATTTTGCTAAATTTATCACTTGGACTGGGAAATGGAGGCTCAAGAAAATCCTCTGGGTAGGTCTTAGGACAGTTTGTGATGAATGTAACAACTGGTTCTACCAAGAGGGCAGGAAGACAGCTAAAGCTGGGCCTCCTGGTGCCAGGTGGCACAGGAATGGGCAGTCACCGGGCACCAAAAGTCCCTGCAGAGAGACTGTTCCTGGCTACTGGCCCTCCGTGGTTTCATCACTTGGGGCTCTTTGTCTTCCTGTCTTCTTGCTTTTGTCCCATCTATGCATCTGCCCCACGTTTTTTTTCTCTGTCCTTGGTGTGAGGTCTGACGCCATCATTTCCTTTCACCGATTTTCCCTGACCCCAGGGTCTGGAATTAAAGGGGTCAGGTGTGTTGGGCCTGACAGCTTCTACTAGAATTACTGGCTGGCAGCTGCCTTTGTAGTGGGGTAGTTTCTCTGCAACGTTCTGCATCTTACACCATGACTGCCATGGACACAGTAATAAAAGACCCAAGTCCCCTCCCTCCCAAGAGGGTCTTGTCCCAATTGTTCAAATGCTCTAATTTTCATTTTGTGGTTGATTAATTCCCTAAAAGGAAATATACAGGTGGCAGACAAGTTGTGTTTCTTACTGGCAGTAGAGCACAGTGAGAAGAAAGGAAGATGGGATTTTAGAAAGTGACTTTGCTCTATGTTTGTACCTCCCTAACTGCTTCCTTGCTGTATCATTGAACACTGGGCAGGTGACTGACCAGGATTTACCCATGGGCACTTGCCACCAGTTGTTCAGATCATCAGATCGGCCAAAAAAAAAAAAAAAAACCCAAATCCACATGTTTAAAGCTATGCCTGCAAACAGGACTGATCTATACTTTCCCGTGGGTGGATCGTCCCCTGCTAGCGCCATGCTCTACAGGGCCAGGATAGCATGATACAGGAGAGTAAAGATACTGCAAAACTGGGCAGTGCACAGGGAAACTGTAGATGTCCAAGTTTTGGTTCCTGTATCTATTTATGTGCACCCACGCTGTGCTGTCCTGTTTAAGAGTTCAGGAACATACCTTTTGGGAACACTTTATTTCCATTTCAAAATGTCGAACCCCAAGGATGATACTTATAGTGACTGAAGTCAGCCACTTCCCGTAGGTTTTCAAGTTTCCTCCTTGACCCAATTTGGAGTCCTCTGCCACAATGCCTGAATCAGCCCTTAAGATGTAGGCTGCTACTGAATGCCTTCAGCTTAATTTGCTTTAGAGGCTACGGCCCCAGCATCTGGTCCACGGCAAGTGATGGAAAGACCTAAATGGCTCATGTTGTCCCCTCTGCTACCAGTACCCACTTCCTCACCAAGGCAACCGACTGCGAGCCTTGCATTCTAAATGTGAGCTCATCCTTATACAGTGAGAGAATGCATTTCTGCGAACTTGTGTTCTACACCTCTATTTATACATCCGCATGTCTTCTGCTTCCCTTCTAGATGACACAAATCTGCAGCTGAAAGCACAGGTTGCTTTGGTGACCTCATTTGATGCCTATCCCTTCCACTCCTTAATGCCATAGGTAGGGAATTAAAATGGGGGGGGGGAGGCACATGAGTGGAAAGTTCACATTTGTCACTGAAAATTCAAAGAGAATGCAGTAAAGAAATGGCTTGTAATAACAGAGGACAGGCAAGAGTGCATTCAAGAATGCCTTAAGCATGCGGTTAGCAATAAAGAAGTGTTGGAGCATATTTGATTTAAAAGGGGCTTTGCAAAACTGGTACTGTAACCTTTTCCTGAGCCCCATCTTGGCTATCTGAATGGAAGTCCCTAGCTAGTCACATGCTGGTCTGTGGACCAGCAACCCCAGCCTAGCACAGTAACTAACCCAGAGGCAGAGTCTGCAGTTTCACAAGAGGCACTTTGCACACAGCTTGAGAAGTACGGTTGTCTTAATATTCTGATCTCCTCCTTTCCAAGTGAACTGTTCTTCTGTCTGGCCCTGAGGTTCTCTGCTCAGTAGGCTGCCTGGTAAACTGTGCTGATTTGAGCTGGCCATAAGGCCACACATACCACTCCAACCTGTTTCCAGTTTGTCTCTCATGAGCATCCGTGAACAATCTCCATTCAAACGGGGTGGTGGCATTTGTCATGGTGTGTGCTGGACCACAAGGTCAGCTGCCTGCTTTATCCTTGCTGTCCTTCCTGCCTGGCATATTACAATCTGTGTGCACTGGCATCGTGTGACATCTGCCAGGACCATGTCAAACAGCACGCCCTTTAATGAAGGAAGCCTCTCCACAAATGGACAGGTTCCTCTTTCTTGGAATTTGATGCTTACTAGGTCTTTCCTGTACTGCTGTTCTAGTGATGACTTGTTTTACAGAGTGGTCATCCCAACCTATCTTCCCTCTTCCATCCCTGTTCCAAAAGCAGTCTAAAGGTCTGAATTGACAGACAGGAAGTGAGATGGCCAGGCAGAGAGAGGAAGTGATAAGGCAGGAGGAGACAAGAGCTCAGTATTTTTTGGCCGGGAAGTTGAGTAGGTAAGAGGGCTGTGGTTTGGCTGTTTCTCTGTGGGCTTTTATTATTAAGGCCTGTTAGAATTCATGTTAGACCTCCCGGTTACTAGCTCAGAGTTTTGCATAGCACAAGGACAACAAATTCAAATCTCGGGTAACTTAAATTGGTGAGTAGAAAAGAATTGTATGCTAAAGCTTCATATATGAGGAAGGTAACAGAGGTTATCATCTGTACACAATGTGAGCTGGATTTTAACAGCTGCAGAGAAGTCTAGTAGAGTCCCTTTATGAGTATCAGTTCAGTGACAAATAAATGCAAGGATGGTATCTTCAGCTTTGGAGAGCCATGGGGCTAATTTCCCAAGGATGAATTTAGACCATGACTGGTCCTCATCAAGGTTGAGTGTTGGCCAGAATAATCTGTGTATGGCTCCTGATTCTGCCAATTGACAAATTTCTTCCCCTGAGCAAGTAATTTGAGTTCAAGCACAGACAACACAGGAAACATTTTATATGATGCCCACACATGGGAAACATACAACAAGGGGCAATTATTCTGATATCCCGATGATGAAGATAACTGTGATGGAATTCATACGGCTGCCTCCTGCGATGTTCTAAAACTATGAACACCAGATTTGAAGATATATGTGAATATGAAGACAGAGACAGAGAACTCCTAAGCCAGCTGGCAAGCCAGACTATGCAGAATTGGTGAGTTCCAGGTTCAGTCAGACCTGTCTTAATGAACAAAGTGAAGAGAGACAACTGATATCAACTTCTGATTGCCACACGAGTGTGCACATGTGCACAAATATGTGTATCCACAAACTTACACACATATAAATGCTTACACACATATAAATGCTCACAGACACAAACACACATATAAAACATTTCCCCTTTTAAAACACACCTCCAGTGGCCCATGGACTCCCCACTAGATCCCATCTCTAAAGGATCCCCCATCCCCTCCCAATGTGACCACAGGCAAGGGACCAAACCTGCACACACATCTTTGGAAGGAAATTAGGAGATTAACATCAAGCATATAATCACTCCATACTGAGAAGTTAATATTACATCAGGCTGAAGTCTCTTTAATATCATTTAAAGAGTTTCCTGAATAGTTTATTATCTGTGAGTCAGATATTCAGTAAAATAGCAACTACAGTTTCCAGTAACTTTAAAGTGAGTAAAGTCTGCATGGAGGCAAATAAACATAACCATTGCCAGTAACCTGAATACTGAAAAGTAATGAGGGCACAGGAGAAAGAACTGGATTGTGATGCTATTAGAATCATTATTTTTCCACTGGTGATGTTGTCATGGTAATGGACATCAGTTAACATAGCAAGATCTTTTTCTCTTTTACTTGGCTTATTCTTTTGTCTGCCATGATAGAAAAGAACCACACTTATTACCTCAGCAATTTAGTGGAGAAGTTTCGATTGAGGTGATAGATGTATGCTCTTTGAATCACCCATTGTCAACAAGCTCTCATTCCTCTGACTCCTTAATTTTCGAAAGGTTTTTCCTTTTCTTTCCTCAGATTTCGCTCTTTCTTTTTCGCCTTAGAAATCTCTTCTTAAAAGGTAAGTGTGGACACATTAAATCTACAACTATTGAAATTTATCCCTCAATATTTCCATGAAACCAGTGACTTTACTTCTCTGTCAACTCTCAATTTCTTAGGTTAAAAAAAATAAGAAACCAAAAAAGAGGAATCACGCATTCACAAGAGTCCCAAAATGTCATGGAAGAGGCCCAGGAGTCCATACAAAAATATGAGGGCCAGCATTCTTGTAATCTCTTCCCCACTTAGCACACAGTTCTATTGGTAACAACACTTCTTTAATTTAGAGTTGCTTTCTCTGGGGCTTTCCATTTTCAGCCCCCCCATACCACCTGCAGCTCATTTTGCCCCTCTGATGGGCCTGGTGGCACATGGCCCAGAGCGCCTGTGAGGATCCTTGCATCCAGGCTGAATCAAGTCTGATGGAAGGAAGCTAGAAGGACTCTTGTTTTCCCGTTGTCTGAGGAATCTCATGTATGGATGAGGCCACTAGGGAGATGCAAAGCTGAGACAGAGAGGGTGACCATGACCTGATGGTGGCCCACCAGGCTCAAAAGCAGGTCTGTATTCACAGGAACTATTCAGTCCCTGGCTTAAACCACTTTGAGCTGTGTTTCTGTCGCTGTGAACTGAACTGCCCCTGTCGGATGCAGGTGACTTATTCACTGAGAACTATCTGTGGCATGAATGCTAAGAAGGAAATTACTTGAGTGCCTTTGGATTCACCATGCAACTTCTATTTCGTAGGACTCTAGGGATGCCTAGCTTTGCCCTGTGTACAGAGACTTACAGACAATTGGATGCAGTGTGTAAAACAGCTTTGGAACAAAACAACAACCATTTACCTGTTTCCAAATGCTGCTGCTATTGCTGCTGACTCGAGCATATCATTTAATGTCCCTGATTTTCCCTTTCTGGTTTCTTTTTTAGTAAATGCAGTTGTGGGGTATTGTGTAACACCTAGTATGGGTTAAGAGTGGGATGAGTCTGTGACAGCTTTTGACAGAGAACTCATTCTGGACGCGGAGGGCACATCTGTAATCCCAGCACTCACTGAGTGCTGAGGCTGAGGCAGTTGTGTCTCTGTGAGTTGCAGGCCATCCAGGAAGACATAGTAAGACACTGACTCAGAGGGGGAGGGGAGAGAGGGGGGAGGGAGAATAAGAAAGGACAGATACACAGAAAGAGAGGGAGGGAGGTAGGGAGAGAGAGAGAACTCAGTGTCCCAATTAACCTGAAGCCATGAGGTCAGGAAGAACCACCATGGCAATCAACATACGTCCTTACAACCCCTATGCTCCCAGGAAACAACAATCCATAGAACCAACCAAATTTCATAGTCAGTTATTTATTTCTCAACCACCTAAATCTGACCACGCCGAGTCCCTTGATAAAACCCTTCAGCTTCTATCTACCTACACATTTCTACATGTGAGTTATAAGTAAATTCCTTCCAGATCTGCCCAAGGCCACTGCCAATCTGCATTCATTTTCGTGCAAGGAAGGCTCTTTCCTAGGTACATGTGTCAGCCAGGCAGGACACACACATCACAGCCTTCTGCATGCGCCCCTGGCTCACCCATGCTCACCATTCCTGTCTGTTCTCCTAGTCAGGAGATCTGCCTGCAGCCTCCAGCCACAGAGAATTCTTCCACTTCCCCAAGTGGCAGACAGCTCTCTGCCCCATGGCTCTGCTGTGCCAACCTGTCTCCATATGGAAGTTTCCTATCTTTGCCACAGATGTGAGAAACTTCCCGGACCAATTCCCATTAAGCACCCCTTCACTCCCCACCTTGTGACACTTATGCAAATGTTACTGTAACTCTTTACCGAATATCTGGCTTCACCTCTGGAGACTGGGCTGCAATGCCTGCAGAAGCCACATCCACTTAGAAAGCAGGTTAAAACATAAAGATGATTCGAGGCTCCAGTCCTAGAGCTTGTCCTTCCCTTCTTTTGGACCCTAAGAACCAGTCTTGTTCTGTGCTTTACTTGTTTAGTATAAAGGGCGTGGGAAAACCTCATGTCAGACCTCTAGGTTTGAATCATGGCTCTGTCACACTCTGAAGGTATAAGCCAAAGCAAGGCAATTAGTGCCCTTCGCCTTCACTATCCCCACTGTAGAATGATGATACCTAAAACATAGGCTTGGTCTAATGATGACACTGTAACCCATACAGAGCACTCACTTAAAATGACTGGTTTTGGCGGAAGCAGTTGCCTGGCCGTACTTGGAGAGGCTCAGTGAGTGATTAGGTCTCTTTTGCTCATTTTAGTCCCTGGAGCCCAGAACTGTGCCTACTGCATAGCAGTCACCCACTCTGTCCCCTGGTTCTTGAGTAATTATTTTCTGCACCAGTCATTTGATGCCTCTCCCAGAATTGTGTAGGCTGCGTCACCCATTGTTTCGTAATCATGCTTGCCTATAGCCCAAGTTAGAAGCATCATAAAGGCAGAAGATGTGCCTGATGTGCCCGCTGTCCCCACACCGCAGGACTTCTCACACCTCTTCAAACAAGTGGGTGTCTCCCTACTCCCAAACCCAGCAGGTTCGGCCCTCTTAGAAAACGGACTGCAGCACCCACACCTTGCTCCACATCCTGCGTAACAATTGTACCAGAAAGCAGATACAAGGCTCTGGAATATTCTTGGTAATAGAACCCCTTCCTTCAGTGAGTCTCAGTGGTGCATGACAGTGGTCTGCTGTTAAACATTTGAAGAGCTTCTCTTTGAAACGGGGTTAGGGATCCCTTCTTTTCAGTATTTTCAGACTACCCCAACGGGCTGTCACTGAACATAAAATCAACAAGAGGCACATATAACCTGTTCTTTGCACGGGTAGGAACTGGCCCTCAACTGTCACTGCTTAGGGAGCTGGGATCGCCAGCAGTTGTGAACCCTCCTAGTCGATCAGGAATTTCCTTTGAACTTCTAACCACCTCACCTTCCAAGGACAGCTGCCTTGCTTTTTGTGTTTTCTTATTTTCCTTCTTTTATTTAAATCTGAAACAAGGTTGTTTTATCTGTGGATCCCAGTTCTCTCACCCTCTCATCCTCCCCTGTTCCCCAGGGAGGGTGAGGCCAGCCTGGTCTACAAAGTGAGCTCCTGGACAGGCAAGGCTACACAGAGAAACTCTGTCATGAAAAACAAAAACAAAAGTCAAGCAAGCAAACAAACAAACAAACAAAAAAACCCAACAAATAGAAAACCCTCTGGTAAGCTGGGCAGTGGTGGCGCACACCTTTGTTCCCAGCACTTGGGAGACAGAGGCAGGCGGATCGCTGTGAGTCTGAGGCCAGCCTGGTTTACTGAGTGAGTTCTAGGACAGTCTCCAAAGCTATAAAAGAACCCTGTCTGGAAAAACAAAAAACAAAAAATAAACCCCAAAATACAGAAACATTTGTAATGAAGGGTACTTTCTATAAGACCATTTAAATAAATGATTGAATAGTTATTATTTTTCATTCTTGTGAGGGAGAAATTAAGGAACATGTCAAAAGATTTCTCTAGATGTGTGTGTGTATATATAAATACATAGGATAGACTGGTGGTAGTACATACATGATTACAAGTGCATAAACGTGGGTGCATGTGAGCAAATGTTCTATTTTTGTGTATAAGAAATAAAAGTAATCTTGGAGATCTCTAGCCTGAGAGAACCCCTGTGGTGCTTTCCAGAGATGTTTTTTAACCACTCAGTTCTGCCTTGTGCAGTATCCCACAGAGCGCCCTCTGGTGGTGAGTCCTTCCACCTTCAGGGTTGGGGGGTCTCAGAAGGCAGTCTGGAAGGCCCCAGGGAGAAGGGCAAAGCAAGCTGCTCCAGGGGATGGATGAGAGAACGGAACTCCACCAGTCCAAAGGAGACAGAAGTCTTGGGGGAAAGAGCCAAGGGAAGCGTGCACCAGGTGGGCACAGAGGAAGAGTGAAGTAATGAACTGTGCAGTGCCCTGGAGCAAAGGATATCGCCCAGACAGCCAAGAGAGCGCAGGCTCACCATTGCAAACACAAAAAGCAGGGGCAAGGGGCGGCTGGAGAAGCTGCTCTCGTGTGCATCCCTTTTGTCTGGAGCCAGGGTGGGGTCCTAACAGAGAATAATGGCTCTTTATGGCTACCCTTCATCTCCCCGGAAAGGAATGATCTTTAAAAACCAACAACAAAAGGCATGCTTTCTAACCACATAAAACAGCCCGAGACTCTCCCACTCCGCGGGCAGTGATGTGATTTCCCCTCCCTTGATCTTGTTCATCCTTGAAACAACAGCTCCCCCGGGGGACTTCTGGTCGCCAAGAATGTCAGAGGAGAGCAGCACTTCTCTTGGCCAGCTCAAGGTCACTCACTGTAACGTCAGAGGTGGCAGCTCCCAGGGATCACAGAACTCAACAATGACAATTACACTTCTCAGGAGCTGTCCCTGATGTCCTTAATCTGCCTGGGAGTGAAACCAGGAGGGCGTTTTCGACCAGGGATGGGATGAGGTGTCTGGACTTTGGGATGCACCCGGGCACTGGGAGAGGAAGGCATCACCAGGGTCTGCTCCCCCAGCCCCCTCTTTCTGAGAAGCCCAGTGGGGGACACGACAATCCCTGAAAGGGACTGATCTTCAGGGAGAAGAAATGAGCCCTTCCTAGCCCTGGGGCCAGGCAGCCCGATGCCTCCCGGAGACAGGAACCTCATCAGAATAGCAAGTGGGCAGAGGAGAGGGCTGGAGGGAGGGCCCGTCAGAGTCACCTTCAGAGCAAAGGAGCCAGGACACTGGCATCTTCGGGGGTCTGTGACAGCCCTGTGGGAGTGTACAGGGGAGCCACCATCAGGAGCAGCTGTGAGGTCCCTGCCCACCCGCCCACGTGTCCACGAGCAGTGCCAATGAACGGCCACGTGGGGCTGTGTGGGGGCTGGGCAGGACCCCGAGGATCTATAGACAGCCTCTGGTTGGCCACATGAAGGCAGGTCAACTTACCTTTACCTGAGAGTGAGTGGGAGGCAGGACAAGGAACCTATTATTTCTCCTGCTTAGCTCCCCTGGGTCCCTGGCAATGGGACTCATTGCTATGCAGGAAGGGAGCTGGATTTGCCTTCGAAGAGGCCTGTGACTCCCTTGGCCTCATTTCTATCTGGGCATGACAGTGCTCGGTTCTGCTGTAGCCACACTACCTTCGTGGAGCAGTGTCAAAGCCTAAGGACACAGGGCAGCAGGGAATGGGGGTGGGGGCAAGGGTCAGCATCCAGGGCGGTGGCCACCAGAGCCCAAGCTCCACCCTGTCGTCTGCCCCTCGGGAGTACATAAATCAGTTTCTGTCTAGAAAATGAGGGCCTGAGACTCTGTGTTCTCTAAGGCTGATTTCATTCCTAGGGTTTGAAGAGCCCATCGTACTATGTCCTAGGAAGATGGCATAAATCTGGGCTCACCTCACAAGCCAGTGTCCAGACTTACACACAGTAGGGGAATGAGAAATTTCCCATAATTCCATTCCCTACCCTGATGCCCCCAGAAGCAGACACAGCAATGGCAGGTTGGCAGGTACCTGAGCACAGAGGCCAGACTTTGTAGCATATAAATGATGGGAAAAAAGGGGGGGGGGGATAGAAAGCTAGATCAGGGGAGGGACTGGGGAAAACTGTTGGTATAGTAAAATAAACTCTCAGATTTACCCACTTCTATAAAATTGCAGTCAAGGAAGTGATGGAATGATAACCACACCCTGGAATGAATGACAGTAAAATGTGACTTGAGGTAAGCCATGAGGCCAGTGAAGGTCCTGGGTCCCCTTGTCCCGCTCCTGTGGGATTCAGAGCTAGACAAACCTCCTTAGAGAGTCCTTTCCCTCTGCCCCAGGCTCCGGTGTCTCAGTGTGGACCAGACAGAAATGAGGACTCCGGGTGACAGAAAAGTGCAGGCATATTCAAATGACCTACATGTTACCTTCTCTCTTTTTTCCCTCCCTCCCTCCCTTTCTTCTCTCCGGGGTATAGTTTTGAAAGGAGGCTAAAGAGACATGTGGCTAAAAAAATAAATAACCACCACACCCCCTAAATAAAGAAGCACCTGTAGGTTCCAAACACTTAAAAGTTAAGGGGAGACCATCAGGACTGGCCTGCCAGGAGAAGGTGATGTCATTCTCATAGATTGGGAGAGGGGCTCTATATTTGTGGGAAGGCATCCTACTCAGGAACGGAAGTGATTTAGGATTACTTCCTCTTAGAGGATTAGTGAGTTTCTAAATTTGTTTTTTCCTGAGGTAAAGAGATGGTGATCAGGTTGGTTGGGTCAGAGTGAGGAGGCCAGGGGAGCCAGGAACAAGAGCTGGAAGCCAGCATGAAGGGCACACTGAGCCTGCCCCATGAGAACCCAGATCTGAGCTGCAGAGTCAGGGGACAAGCAGTGTGGTTGCGCAGTGGGCAAGGACCAAGGCCTGGCCTGGGTTCAGGGTAGAAGACAATGGTTGACCTGTGGGGTGATGTATCTTTCCACAGCAAGAGATCCACAGAAATAAGCACACATGCATACATAGACACACACAGACACACACACACACACACACACACACGGTGTGGGGAGAGGGTGAGGTCAAAGAGCGACAAGAAAAAGAGCCCAGAACTCAAAATTATAATGAAGTTTTAAAACATAAAAATATTTCTGGAAGAGCCGGAGATCTCCGGGCACCCATCTCAGCTGAGAGCGCTCACAACACTCTGGCCTTGCTGGGGGGCGGGGAGAGGGGTTCTATGATGCTGGAGGTTGGGCTTGACAAGGCTTAGAGGTATGGTACTATCACACGATGGAGCAAGCTGCAACCTGTGTTGTGGGATGCTTGCACACTGTGGAGGTGTATTGCTGTGATTGGTGTAATAAAAAAGCTGAGCGAATGCCCAATAGCTAGGCAGGAGGTATAGGCGGGCTTTCTGGGGAAAGGAAGGAAGAGGAGGAGGAATCTAGGTGAGCAGGAGATGCCAGGAGACATTCACGGAGATGAAACAGGAGGCACAAGACGTTAGAGGGGTAATGCCACGTGATAGAATGTAGATTAGCACAAATGGGTTCATTTAAGTTATAAGAGATAGTTGGGGACACATCTAAGATAAAAGGCCAAGGTCCCATAATTAATACTGTCTCTGTGGTGTGTGTGTGCGTGTGTGTCATCTGCATCCCTGGACTTGTCCTGGAGAAGACACATTGGCCACAAGCCTGTGTGGTTGGGTGAGCACTGAGGTCCAGCTTTTGGCTCTGCAGTTTCAGATTATCTCCCAAAGCATGGCGCCTGGATCTCTCTTGTATACTTTCGAACCAGAAATGATCCAAGGGCCAATAGTGACTGTATGTACTGTCAACCAACTAAATCTTCCTATGTGTCCATCGTCATCTATCTACCTTCCTACCTGCCTGCCTGTCACCTATCTTAGCACGTGCTCTCTCTCTCTCTCTCTCTCTCTCTCTCTCTCACACACACACACACACACACACACACACACACACACACACACACACACACAGTGTCCTTTACATGGAAATATCTCAGTGCCATCACTTTCAGGAGTCCCCTTCAGCCATGACCACTGTGAAGAGCCGCAGCTTTGGGTCACTTGAATTCAAGGAAAGACAATTCAGAGACCAGCTCTAGCTGCCTTCGCACACCAGCCTCCACTCAAGGAGGAGCACAGATCTAAGTTTCAATGAGGAAGGGCTGCTGGGCCAGGACTCCACTACCTTCCAGCACGACCAGAGAGCTCCCTCTGGTGGCTCTTTGGTGCATGTTCTTTTTCTCTTCAACTTCCAAAATTTGAAATGAAGTAATGCCAAGGCAAGCACACACACATGACTGTTGGAGCACAGATTGGATTCTTTTGTTGGCAAAAACAGTGAGTACTGGTTATATGAAAGCCTTCCCGCATTCATGATCCTAAGTGTATTGACTCTTCCAGTAACCACAGGAAAGTTCCCTGGTGGACCAAGAACATCTAGAAAGCGAGTGTGGAGCAGATCTGACAGCAGGCAGAAAAGTTGGACTCTTGACCTATGCCCCCCACCCCAACCCCTGAGCAGTGATAGAAGCATGATCTGCCAGCATCTCTATCAGTCAGTCAGCTAGAAATACAGGACAGTCCATGGCCTCAGCAAGGGGGAACTCAGATGTGTTCACAAATCAACATTTTGTATCACTTTTAGCCACATTTGCTGTCAAAGGCTGCTTCCCTTTTACAAGCAGCCCCCACAAAGGGTTTGAAGCTGCATTTTGCTATACTACTGCAAAAAATCCAAGCCTATTTTTCTACTTACAGATAGGTTTATATAAGCCCCCTTATATAAAAATGATAAAGATTGAATTACTCTTTCTTCTTACTCCTCCAGAGAGTTTTTACACAAACTTAATGGATTTGGGGGCTTTTCAAAGTTCGCTTAAATAAAGGCTTGGCATGTTTTTGCCCTCCCTCCCTGTAATCTGGAACATTAAATTCCTGAGGTTTGAAAAGTACACTGCTCCGGGAGCCAACAACCAATCAAGCTTGCATCTGGTTCTGCTTCTAGCAGCTGTCTGACCTAGGCAGGCAGGTCATGTTTCTGGATTCCAGTTTCCTTATCTATAAAATAGAAGAATTTCACCAGATCAATTTTATGCCTCCTACTAGCTGGAATATTAAATTCTGTGGTTTGTGAGAGAAAGTGTATGGAAATTGCAGTAATGATTAGCAGGTGTTACAACTTCTCCTGACAGTTGAGCAGCACACACCCTGCTTTCTAGACTTGGGCATGTTAACCACATCATCCTGGGATCCTGTGTGAAGTGGGCTGCCGGGCTTGGCCTCACGATGGCTTGGCCTCACGATAGCGAACCCAATCATGAAAAGTAAACTAAATTCCCCCTGGAGCTTTGTCTCATCTCTAAGCACTTTGTTGGGACAAGAAGAGTTGAGATGTCCCTTCTCGTCCCTTAGGCTACATGTACATATGTGTTCTTTTATTGACCATGGACAGTGGGAGCCCTCCGCATTTAAGAGACACTATAACTGAGACATGCCACTTTAGAAAGATGTTTCTCTTTCTTAATGTGAGAGTTCGGCCGGCTAGGAAAACCAGCAAACCCCTAATTTGGAAAGTTTTGTCTGTAACTCTTCATAGTTAACCTCTGTAGGTGGCGTGGGCAAGAAGCCAGCCACTATCACTAATGAGCAGGGTCAGGGCAGGGCCAGTGGAGGGGAAGGAGGACTTGGGGATCTGTGACTTCCTGAAGACCACAAACTGAGCCATGACTTCTCCTAATTTGCAAGTTTACCTGCTTTTACAGAGTCATTATTACTATTTTTAAAACTCAACTCCCAGAGAAATGACCTCAATGGTCGTGAGCAAAGGAAACAACTTAGGCCCTGAGTGAAAAAGACCCATGAACTTCTTCCAATCCCCAAGAAAGAACACCACAGTGGCGAATCTCTGGTAGTCTCATCCAGGCCCCGAGCAGGTACAAACTGACTAAAGGTGTGGCTAACACGGGGAACCCAGGAAGGAAAGACTATACAAGGGCAGCATCTGTGGAAACCTTTATAATTCCTGACCTACAAGGAAAAGAAATCACTAGTGAGATGTGAGGTCTGTAGGCACACGAGCCTTGGTCTTACTTGGAGCCAGGGGCCACTTCTAACTTTCGGACTGGCAGCAGAGGAGCCGGCAGGTATGTATCCTGGTCTTAACCCCTTTCCACAGAGCAGTCCTTAGAGACTTCTTTTTTCTCTTTCAAAGACTGCATCGATGTGTTCCTGAGTACGTGCAGCAGCATGCACGATCTGACACGTGGAAGTCAGATTTCCCCTTTCATCATGTGGGCCCCAGGGATCGAACTCAGGTTGTAAGGCTGGTCAGCAGGCACCTTTGCCCCACTGAGCCATCTCTACATCGGTCAATTTAGGCCACACACTCTACGAATGAATTTAGGCAGGACAGGAGTTGAGAGCACAATGGGATATTAGCACACAATTCCTACTCCAATCTGCCAATCACGTTAATTAAAACTGAAATGGAAAAGGCAGAGTAGGGGGTTCAGGAAGGGTGTGAAACAAAAATGGAAGAGGAAAACATATTCCGGGGAAAGGGGGCAAAAAAATAAAATAAAAATTATCTTTTGGGAACCAAAATTACGTAAAGAAGAAAACGCAATCAGGAGAGCTGTCAGGGAAACTCCAGGATGAAGGAGCCAGAAAACACTGCTTCCTGCA
Organism: Phodopus roborovskii; assembly: GCF_943737965.1. Taxonomy (NCBI): domain Eukaryota; kingdom Metazoa; phylum Chordata; class Mammalia; order Rodentia; family Cricetidae; genus Phodopus; species Phodopus roborovskii. The sequence continues at coordinate 21,104,753 of NW_026126413.1, forward strand.
GCTGTGTAGGGCACATGTCTCTTACTCAGCAGGGCAGGGTATCTACCACATTTGACTATCCTTCCCGAGAGCTGGACTCCATTTCTCCCCCACCCCACTCCACTCCACCCCACCCCCAAGCTCCGTGCAGCTGGGGAAGTCTTCCTTCTTTCTACACATTAGCCTCATCCATTTCCATTTCCGCTGTGTCTATCTTTGTTCATGCTCTTAGGGATGGGCGACCCCTGCTTGCCTTTTCAGCCACTCTGCTTTTCCCCATCCTTCTCCACACTTGAAAGCAGGATGTTAAAACAAAACAAAAACACACCAACAGAAACTCAAGGAACGTGAATGGATCCGCGTGCCCGGTGAATTTTTGTGTTAGTGTTACGATGAAGCACGGAGGGAGGGGGACCTTTTGCCTGGTGGGGACCTTGGCGGATCCCAGGCAGGCAAGGGCAGAGGCAAGGACCCAGGCGGAGGCGGAGGGACAAACACGCCAGGCAGAGGGAGCTTAGCAAGGGGAGGGAAAGCCACAGAGACCGGACCTAAGAGAAGAGGGAGACAGGAAAAGTCCCGACTGCCCCGGGACCACGGGAAGAAAGCGGGAAAGAGAGAGCGGGCGGGAAAGAGCCTTACTGGACGGTCTGTCTTTGCACGGTCTTTGCACTGCTGAGCAGGGCACCGCCTGCACGCTCTGCCAGGTGATGGGCAGGGGCCAGCATGGTGCCTGCGTCCTCACAGTTAGTGATGGGCAGTTTGGGAGATCCTCGGACTGTGTCTAATTTTTGTTAGTCACAAAACTAGACCACTTTCAAATGGTATACTCGCCACACCTTACCTCCTTAGCATCTCAGCACGCAAGGGAGCGAGTTCCTGTGCCTCCCTCCTTATGTCCTGTTTCCGCCCAGCTGCCTGGCTTCCTGCCTGTCTGTGCAGACCTCCAGATCTCTATGGTTAGCTACTGGCAAGCTCCGCCCTCTGACCCACAGACAGGCTTTATTTGTACAAGCAAGATATCTCCACACGAGCTAATGCCATCACAAGGCTCTTATAAAAGGAGGTGGACAGATTAAAAGACGCTGCCCTGTTGACTCTGAACACAGAAGAGACGACAAGAGGAGATGTAAGGTCAAGGGGACAGATTCTTCCCCAGAACCGCCAGGAATACACTCTTGTTGATGCCTTGAGTTGAACCCACTGAAACCTATTTCTTCACCCTTTATGACGAGAACTGTTTCGTAAAAAATTTTAAGTTTTAAGCTATGAGGTATACACACAATAACTTTTTTTTCTCCTATTGAGAAGACTATACATCTGTGTAGTTGGACTTTCTCTGTCCTACCAGCCAGTTCCCAAGTAACCACACAGAAACTTTGTATTAATTATTAAAGCTCGGCTGATAGCTTACTTTTGGTACTAACTAGTTATTACAACTTAAATTAACCCATTTTTTTTTTTTTTAATCATGGGCTGCCACATGACCTGTGGCATTTGCCTGTCCTTTTGTATGTCTTGCTCCTCTCCATCTGGCTGGTAGCTCCGCCCTTTTCCTTGCAAGAGTCCTCTCCCTGGCTCCCCTGCCTCTTCTTGCTTAGCTATTGACCGTTTAGCTCTTTTTAAAACCGAGAGCAACTCATCTTTACAAAAAAACATTCCTCAATAACACATCTGAAACATACACTCTCCCCCTGAGACTTCAGCCTCGCTGCCTGATTGAAAAAGAAATAAAAGGGATAAGACAAGACAGCTCCTAGGTATAGTGGAGGAGAAAGTCTGTTGTGCATAAAAGGGAGAGCGCAAGTAGAGGCAGGAACATATAGAGGAGTCCAGAATGGCCATGACCAGGCTGGGCCATGTGGGGGGAGGGGAGGGGGACAAGGAGGCAGGGGAACCAGGAATAGCAGCCAGGAGGCCAAAGGTACCAGAAAAGGGTGGGTAACCAACATGCCTGGATTACACAGGGGAGAGCCTCTGGGGGAAGGGCAGCCCAGCCCCTGAGGTGGAGAGTCCAGGACAGAGGGCTGGGTGTTCCAGCCATACTCTACAACAGCTGGGACATAGAGAGAACCTGGGGGCCATGTCTGCTTTGGTATGTTAAATAGGCAACTTGACCATTTGTCCAGGGTTTGAAACTATGCTGCTCTTTGACAGTGACATTATTCTTGGCAATAGTTTTCCTTCTACAGATTTTCCTTTTTAATAATTTTTCTTATTAAATAGGGGTGGAGGGGGGTTCCCATGAGTTCCTCCATGACAGGTGGCTGGCAGCCTGGTGTTATGCACGTGATCATGTGATCACAGCTGCTGTGAGATCAAGAATAGAGCAGCCCTGCCGAGGCTGAAAGACAATGTTCCACACACCCTGCCTCTTCCGCAGGCTCTTGTATTCTTTACATTGTCTCTTCCATGACGTCCCCTGAGTCTGGGTGGGGATGATATAGATGTCCCGTTGAGGAGTGAACATCCCATAGTCTCTTACTTAATCTCATCATCTTGACGAGTTACGAGTCTCTAGAAGATTCTCTTCTGTGGCTTTGATTGTCACCAGGCTTCTTTAGCACCTCTTTAGTCCCTTCAAGCCCAGAGGTGGCTCAGGCTTCCCTTTGTTGCTAGTTCATGTTGCTACTTTTCCCAACCTTTGGTTCCATTCACCCCTGCACACGTCTAAGAAAAGTCTCTTCATAGGGCAGATGGCTCAGAGGGCAAAGCACGGGGCAAGTAAAACAGATAATCTGATTGGACCCTGAGACCTTCATGTAAAGGTGGAAGGAGAAAAGGGACAAGGTTGTCCCTCTCGTTTCCATATGGTGATGTGGACAGTGCGTGCCCACACGAGCAAATCACACACACAGATTACAGGAGGGGGCAGGGGCATTTCAGGAACATTCACAGCATAGTCAGTTTTTACAGAAGCACACTGATCGAAATTTGGAACTGAGAGCGTTAGAGAAAAGGGGTATTGGTTTTATTGTTGTGTTCACTGATAGTATCTGTTTAAAATGGTTAAGAATCCTGTTAAGAGCTTGGAAGGAGTTGGAAGCATGGGAAGTGAGTGGAAGGCAGTGGCGGTCTGAGGAGGGACCGACTAACCCTAACCCTAACCCTGTGGATCTGGAGGCATCAAATGTTGGCAACGGAACGTGAATCTGGAAGTACGGTCACTAGAACTTTTGGGGAGTGCCTCCTGGGTTGCCACAAGTTACTGAGAAATTGGGGTCTTCTCTGAAGTTTCTTAGTCTCATTAATGAAAGAATTTAAGAATGGACTCAGTAGGAAGCTTGAGGATACTTTTTACTAGGATTTAAAAGAAAAGGCCTGGGTGGACAGACAACCTGCAAGTCTCATCAGCTGCCCAGAAAAGGGCGAAGGGACGAAAAATCCGTGCCACTTGATCGGGTTAGCCAGTCTGAGGTCAGTCACGTGACATGGAAGATGGCTTCAAGTGAAGAGGAGGCAAAAAACAAAACACAAAATCAAAGCATCAGGGAAAGTGTACATGGGCTTTGGCCACCATTGGAAACTAGTGATTTTCTGAGTAATTCATAAAGGGGGGCGGGGTCAGGCTTGACTCAGCCATGTGACTGTGGCTTTGTAAGTGGAAGCTCTAGGGGAAGGCTTCCGGGAAGGAGGTTATCTCATTAACATCATCCTTATTCCTTCCACTCCTTTAGCTGGAAGAACCTGCCTTCCTGAAGGGCGCCCCCTTAACCAGGCAACCTGCTATCCTAACCGATTAACTCTTTCTCTAAATAGACAATGGCACAGATCCACCCAGAGGCAGATCCCATTCTTTTCAGCTGAAGCAAGAGGTTTGCTCAATGGGCCTCCAGCACTTAGACGACACTGTGAGTCTACTGGAAATGCCAAGGGAGGGGCTGTGTCAGAGCCTCCACCAGTGAGGACCAAGGATGGCTTTGGAAGAGTAGGGCAGGACCATTTCTTATTCCCTAAGAGGTATGGAAGCCACATTAAAGAACGGAGGCGTCAACTCAGCAAAGAGAATGCAGCACAGCTACAGATGTATGAGCATAAAGCCGGTGTGTGGAATAGCAGGACACAGGTTGCAGGCTCCAGGGTCTGTGTCCAGACTCATCTTCACGACGGCCATTGAGGTGGTATGACTAACTCTTTTGCGGACAGAGAAAGTGAGGAGCAGAAAGATTGACTAATGAACAATAATAAAGTAATAAAAAGAAAGGAAGAAAAGGATTGCTCCTAGATACAGTGGAGGAGAAGGCTTACTGTAGATCAAAGGGAGAGAGCAGGTAGAGGCAGCCACATCTGGGAGAGACCCCAGTGAGCAGGGCCATATGCAGAAACGGAGTGGGGGTTGGGGCAAAGATGGGAGAGAGGGGAACCAGGGCCAGCTGCCAGGGATGCTGGGAGAACCCGGCAGCCGGGTCCTCTTTGACATGCTAAATAGGCAATTTAGCGTCTTGTCCTGGGTTTCAAAGTTAACAGTTCCCTTCCCACGGTCACAAAGAAGTATACGCCAGACGGAGGGTTGCAGGGCACGCGCACTCAGAGTGGTTAAGACTAGAAGCAAAGAGACCTGGGCGTTAGACATCAGAAGAAATGGGCCCGAGGAAGCTGTAGCCTCAAGTTTGGGCGACCCGGTGACAGGCTACCACATAGAGGAATGTTAGCAGGGAGAAGAGCTCGAAGGAACCCTGGGCTGGAAGGAAAAGCTGCAGAAGGGTCAACAGGGCAGCTTGCAAAGCCCTGAGGATGGCTGTCCTCGGAGGAGAGTGAAAGCCCTGTGCTTCGTGGGAAAGGGAGCGAAAGGCAGGAAGCAATCAAAGCCGTAGATATCGAAGCGGGTAAGGGGCTCCGCGAACCTGAGGCATTAAATATTTAGCAGGCTTTCTAAAGTGTGCTACTTCCTCCCACCTCAGTGTGGCCAAGGAGTTTTCCTTCCTTCATTTTACAACTCAGTCGGCTCACTGCGGTCTCTGGGCTTGGCGGATGTTTTTTAGACAGGAACCACTTCAGCTCTAGTTTAGTTCCCTTCTATGTGTATCACATCTTTGAGGGGGAGAGAACATGCAGGAATTAGAGTAAACACGCTAAAAGTGTAGGTTGTTATGGCCAGAACATTGCCGACTTTGCAGTTTTAAAGCTCACCTTTGACTGCCAAGTGCAACTGAAATTAAAATGATTCTCTCTCTCTCTCTCTCTCTCTCTCTCTCTCTCTCTCTCTCTCTCTCTCTCTCTCTCTCCATCTCTCTCCATCTCTCCCTCCCCCTCCTTCTCCTGAGAACTTACAGGGAGGACTCTATGGCTTCCTAGTCTGACTGACTGGGACTTAAATTTGAGGGTGTCATCGAGGAATGAGTAGTGCTTGTGTAGCAATGACGTTTGGCTGCAAAGTAATTCCTACATATGTGTCACAATAAGTCAAATACATCAAAACATGAAATTTTCCCCTAAAGGGTGCTATACAAAAATGCATGCACTGGGAATACACATTAGCGAGCAACGCATCACGATTATTCATTCAGTAGGAGAGTTTCTTCAGCTACATCCAAAGCAATACTCTTAAACGTAAGAGGGAAAGTGTTGACCGTTTTTATTAGTTGTTTTCATAGTTAGACTATTTTAGCATCTTAGTGAAGTCATCCCCCCCCCATGTGTAGAATCCCCCATGTTGTTGATGCTATGGACAGACAGAAGGAACGCTGAGCCAGCATCAGGATGTAGGGTTTAATCCTTCACTTTCTATAGTCCTAGGTAAATCAAGATCATCAGCCCTCTCACTCGGAGGCGATTCTAGCTGGATACCTGGGATTAGGAGCCACAGGACTGCCCCTTGATAGAAAAGGCAGGGTTGGGGGAGCCGTTGCTTGTGCAGGAGATGGAGGTAGAGATGGAGAAGGGAGCGCAATGCATGGAGATGATTCAGCGTCCACCGCTTAGCTGAAAGTTCTAGAGGGGAGGATTGTAGGCGGTAAGAAGCTTTTGAGGGTTGTCACTAATGCTATGGACAGACGGACAGCAGCATGGCAGGGGCTCTGAGCCGGAATCAAATCCATTTGACAGTCAGACCCTTTCTTAGAGGTCCCAGAAGGAAGATGGTTTCAGCAGGAAACAGCCAGCTCTCTGACTGGTCAGTGGGCAGAAGGGAAGGGTGTGGGGAGGGCATGTGAGGTAGCACTGGTCACAGATGAGCCTTGAATAAGTCAGAACCTGCAAATCACTTCTCCAGCTGAGAAGCTCAAGTACCTAGATGGCTGTTAGCTAGAGTCACAGACAGTGCTCTGGATGTGGTCCCTGTCACTACAGCTAGAGCCACACAGTGTTCTCAGTGCCCTCTGTAGGAGGCCGCCTGTCACGGGGGTGGGGGGGGGTGGGGGGGTTGGGGGGGTGGAGAAGGGGCAAAGGTACCATGGCCCTGGAAGCAGCGAATCTAACTATTGCTTAGTCTACACTGACTTGGGAGATTCTTGATGGATTCAAGATGAGCAAGTGATCAAACCTGCTCTGCTCAGAGATAGTAAAAATCTGCTGTTTTAGGCTGGGGTCAGGGGCCCTCATTCTGGGAAATGTCTTCCTTGCTAGAGGAATAAAATGCCAAAAAAGGAGTTACTCCTCTCTCTCTCTCTCTCTCTCTCTCTCTCTCTCTCTCTCTCTCTCTCTCTCTCTCTCTCTCTCCCTCATTTTTCCCCCCTTCACCTTTGTGTTATTTTGTCGGGGCATGGTGCTTATCTCTGAGGGAATTTATCAAGCTCCTTATTTATGCGTGGGAAGAACATTGAAGCCCAGAGGCTCAGCTGCAGCGGCTGCCTCTGTGAAGCCATTACTGAAGCTGTCAGGGAGACCAGGCTGTTTTTCTGTCCAGGTTCTTAGTCTTAAAAATAAAAGAATCTATAGGCAGACACAGTAGAACTGTAGGCAAAGTGTTAACTAGTGGTGGACACATCATTACCCCTCATCTACAACCTACATAATCTCCTTGCTTTAGCTCGGGCATGTGGCTTTGCTGACCTTGATCTCCGGGACTGGAGTACCTGCCTGGTTCAAATAAACTTGTTGTTATACCTTTTCAATTTGGCTTGATCTGGCTCATTGTGTAAGAGGAGAAACGTATTATGGTAGTGGTGGTGGGGACACAAAACCCATTAGTCTCATTAAGAAGAAAATAAGGAGGAGTAGTTTCATGAGGGGTGTGGTCAGTGCTCATCCTGACTACTCATCTACTACCTCTTTCTTGAAGTCAGCCCTGGAGCCTGTCATACTTACTGTACCTCTGTTGTACTTTCTAAACACATATATTTAAAAATACTTTGAGTTAAATTTTGATGAAGTTTTCTAATGTGCTTGTCCTTGAAATCACAAAATGTTTGACACAGCCACATGATTCAAACTCCTTATTTCTAATGCGTAGGTAAGAACCAGGAGACGATAGGACATTCTGGAGGTCACAGAGCAAGTTAGAGAAGTGGCTAAAAATCCCAAAAGGTATTGTATAGAAAGTCCCATTGAAGGCTACATGTACCATATTAATTCCAAGCAATTATGTCTACATCCATGAGTTTATAGGCTTACTGTAGTCTGTGTTGTTACTGAACTCCAACTTGAACACACAGTGATCCAATAAGATGCAGGGGGCTATTCCAATTTTTTTGTGTGCCTTGAGATTTTCTTGTGACTGAGTATGTAGTCAGTTTTAGAAAAGGTTCCATGTGTTGCTGAGAAGAAGGTATTTTTATGTGTGTATGTTTGGGTGGAATGTTCTATAGATGTCTGTTAGGTCCATTTGAGTCATAACATATGTTAGTTCCCTTATTTCTGTTCAGTTTCTGTCTGGCAGACCCGTCCATTGGTGAGAGTGGCGTGCTAAAGTCTCCCACTAATAATGTGTGGGGTTTGATGTATGATTTAAGCTGTAGTAATGTTTCTTTTACAAATGTGGGTGTCCTTGTGTTTGGGGCATAGATGTTCGGAACCAAGACTTCATCTTGATGGATTTCTCCTTTGATGAATATGAAATATCTTCTCCATCTCTTTTGATTAATCTTAGTTTGAAGTCTACATTGTTAGATATTAGGATAGCTATACCAGCTTGCTTCTTAGGTCAATTTTATTGCAAAATCTTTTCCCATTCCTTAACTCTGAGGTAATGTCTGTCTTTGAAGTCGAGCTGTGCTTCTTATATGCAAGTGAAGAGTGGATCCTGTTTTTGTATCGTTCTATTATCCTGTGTGTTTTTATAGGTAAATTGAGTCCATTGATATTAAGAAATATTAAGGACCAGTGTTTATTAATTCCTGTTTTTGTTGTTTTGTTTTTTATATTTGTGTTTTGGTAGTGGCGGTATAGTGTGTGTGTGTGTGTGTGTGTGTGTGTGTGTGTGTGTGTGTGTTTCCTTTCTTTGGGTTTTGCTGGTGTGAGATTACCTATTGTGTTTTCATGGGTGCAACTAACTTCCTTGGGTTGGAGTTTTCCTTCTAGTTCCTTCTGTAGGGCTGAATTTGTGGGCAGGTATTGTTTATATTTGGTTTTGTTATGAAATTTCTTGTTTTTCCTGCCTGTGGTGACTGAAAGTTTTGAGGGATGTAGTAGTCTGGGCTGGCATGTATGGTCTCTTAGAGTCTGTAAAGGAACTTTCCAGGTCCACCTGGCTTTTAGAGTCTCCATTGAGATGTCAGTGTAATTCTGATAGGTCTGCCTTTATATGTTACTTGGCCTCTTTCCTTTACAGCTCTTAATATTCTTTCTTTACTCTGTATGTTTAGTGTTTTGATAATTATGTGGTGAGTGGACGTTTCTTTCTGGTCCACTCTATTTGGTGTTCTGTAAGCTTCCTGTACTTTTATGGGCATGTCCTTCTTTAGGTTGAGAAAGTTTTCTTCTATGCTCTTGTTCAATATATTTTCTGTGCCTTTGAATTGGAATTTTTCCCCTTCTATTATTCTTAGGTTTGGTCTTTTCATGGTGTCCCAGACTTCCTGGATGTTTTGTGTTAGGAACCTTTTGGATTTGACGTTTTCTTTGACCAATGAATCTATTTCCTCTATTGTGTTTTCAGTGCCTGAGATTCTGTTCTCCATCTCCAGTGTTCTGTTGATGAGACTTCTATCTGTAGTTATTGTTCACTTACCCAGATTTCCTATTTCCAGAATTCCCTTGGTTTTTGTTTTCTTTATTGCTCCTATTTCAATTTTCAAGTCTTTAATGTTTCCTTCACTTGTTTTTCTTGGCTTTCTTTATGGGATTTATTGACTTCTTTCAATTTTCCTGTGTGTGTGTTTTCTTGATTTCTTTAAAGGAAATTTTCATTGAAGACAGGATTGCCCTTTAAGCCAGAAATAGAGGTCAGAGCTAGTGGCTTACTGCTTTGCTTCTCTGACATTCAGCTTGACCCATAATATCTGTCTCTGGATTTTTATAATCTGTGTTACAGGTGGGTATTTTTTTCCATTTGTTTTCTGTTTCCTCAATTGTCTTCTGGCCTAATTGGCCAAGGGTTCTGGTGACTGACAGGTCTTCATGTCCAGCAGGTTCTTTCCACTGAGGTTTATGGGGGTCTGTGCGCCTACATCCAGACTAGCCTCCTGTTCTTTCTACTGGTGTGGGCTGGACCTGTGCCTATGGAGCCTGCTGGAACTGCAGGGAAGGGTTGGCCGTAGGGAGGATGGTGAGGTGTATGGGGTTGGGAAGTAGAGTGGGCCTGGGTGGACAGAATCCAGTAGGTGGTGGTCCATCCTGCAGACAGTTCTCTCACCTTCTTAGTTAAAACCTCTCTGAGATCAATAGGTGGACAACCTCTTGATGGGTTGACAAAAATTGTGCTGGCTTGGATGAGAGTGGCTCTTTATATTTGGAGTTTGATGGGCCAGGTCTCCTTCAATTAAAGAAAATCCTCTCGATTGCTTTGTATTTTCCCTCCCTTCCAAGTTTTCCCTGTTTGACAATATTTGCTTGTGCCGGTACACTACATGTAGGTGTACCTCAGCAAGTAAGCACACTTGACACCAAGCCTGAGGATTTACATTTAATTCCCAAACCCTCCTGGTGGAAGGAGAGGACTTATCCTATAAGTTGTGTTTTGATCTCTACACACACACACACACACACACACAAACACACACACACACACACACACGTGTGTACATGCATGCACATATGCTAAATGCAATTTAAAATATGTAATTATTTTATTATACATACACACACACACACACACACACACACACATATATATATATACACCAGTTCTATATATTCTGATTATATTGCAATAAATTTTAGATATGATTCATGTTTCTTTTTCTATTTGTAAGTCTCTGGTCCCTCGCAAGATTTAAGAATTACTAAGTGATATTTAAGCATTACATTCAGATAACGTTGTACTTTTTCCAACCAGAAGTGAACCAGAAATAAAATCATATTCATTCTTACTGTGCCCTCTGCTGGTGGGAATAGGTCACGATGCTTCCTTCTAGTCTTGTCCGCACTGTGTAGAAAACACTGATATAAACACCTAACACTTGCTGAGTGTCTCACTGGCAACGTGCTTGGTGCTATGTCATTTCATTCTCCCAACATTCTAAAGTCATCCAAGAGCATGGATGGATACTATAATCTAGGCCAAAAGGCCAAGATTCAAAACCGGTAGTGTCCATATCCAGCTCATGCACTGTGGCACTCTGTCAGCAACTTCAACAAAGAGACCTGTTCAAGGGAACTCTGCGTTTAAGCAAGGGCACGCTGTGCCTGATGACCGTGATCCCCAAAATACTGCATGCTCAGCAAACTCAAGTTTATTGGTGGGACATCCTTTCTGTTCCCTCCTTCCTATGACTCATCATGACTTTTAAATGCAATCTGCCCAGTGCAAAGGAGTTTTCAGTCTTCTGGCATCCTTAAAAAGGAGTGACCATCAACTGAAGTGTTTGCAAGGATGGGAACAAAGGGTGTCGAATAGTTGTGGAGATGACGGGAGTGTGTTTGGGTGATTCAGATTTCTGTGGTGTGGGTGCGAACATGGTCAGCTCGAAGCCTTACTATAACGTTGATGAGTTTGTAAGTTGTTTTGGCATTTTTGGAAGGTAGTTTGGTAATTTACACTGGGCGGGGCAAAAGGTAGAGAGGGAAGGATGGTGGAGGTGGAGAGGAAGGCAAAGCATTGACTGAGGCATTCAGTACAGTATTACTGATGACTTCAAAGGTGAAAACAGCAAAGTGTGAGAAGGTGATTATTTAGATAAATTACACTTTTTAGATTTTAAAGAATTAAAACATTATGAGCAGAGACATTGACTGAACATATAGTTTTACTGTCAAAGCAGGTACTGCACATGAACACAACCCAGGGTTCAATCTCTACTGCAAAACCCCCAAACCAGTAAAAAGCAAAAAATACCATCACCAGCAATACATTAGTGTGCAAAATATAGTATTCAAAATATGCATACGGATTCCATCAGAAACAGCATTCTTTGTTGGCTACTCTTGAAAATCAATTAGAAATCATCCATGGTATTGTGGAGCTAAGTCTTGCCTAGGTAACCTAAACTGACCAGAGTGAATTATACTTAAATATCTCTGGTACAGTTAGAAATTATCAGGTGAACACCTTTTCTTTTGAGCTGATATAGATTGTTTATCTAAACAATGAAAAGTTTGCAGTGGCGAATAGGAAAATGGATCTAGCAATTCTGGTTGGGGATGTACTTCTAGTTTCATGCAGCCAAATCATCCTTTCCCAGATTTTCTCTGTTTGCTTTTACAAGGAGCCAGCTCTACTTACACATATAATCTGTACATTGTCATCTTAACAAGAGTCAAATGTCCTTCCAGTAATAAGTCATGATACAGTTGATACAGTTGAAGTATCCTTATCCAAAATGCTTGAGATTGGAAGTATTTTGGATACCATATTTAAGTTTTTTTAACTTATTATTTTTCTGTCAAAAATGCAAAGGTAATGCATTTGTGTAATGTTACTCAGAAAGTTTCAGGTGATACAGTGTTTTTGTTTAGAAACACTCAATCTATATTTTTTAGTTACACTTTTTTTTAAAAGAAAAATTTCAACTAATGTATGTCTGAGAAATAACAGGTGAGTATCTAATAAATTTATGCCCAGAGTTAGTAGCTGAAGCCAACAAACATTTGCTAGCTCACATTTTTCTGTGGCTAGGGAACCTGGGAGAGGCTTTTCTTGGTGACCCAGACTCCTTCCTCCACCCTCCAGTCCAGGATGAGACTGAAGGACCTGTTTCTGGGATGCTCAAGCCAGTTGACAGGAAGCCATGGGACTCTCGAGTCTTCAGACAATGCAGGAGCCAATTTCCCTCAGCAAGGGATTGGAAGAGAGGGAACAGGAGCTTTCTGTGACTTGGGCTCTGGAGGCCTTTGACTCCCTGCTTCCTCTTCCTTTGTCTCTGGGGGGTCACCCTTTAGCCTGAGGTGAAGGGAAGGTGGGTTCCCCTTCACTTCACCAAGAAAGGAATGTTGAGGAACAACTGAAGAATGTATTTTAAAGCTTTCTTAGCGATGTGATCACAACAATAAATACGTTGTGTATTAAATTCTAAGGCATTAAGTGGCATTGTCCCTAATAGTTTAATTCTGGAGAAGTCATGGAATTGTGCAAAATAGCTTTCCAAATACCACTGCTGCCTTTCAACTGTGGAGTATCTTTAAGTATAAACTACAATTTAGAGAAAGTAGCTTTTTTTTTTTTTTTTGCTTGAATTACAGTGTTTTCAAAATTATTACTTAATTATTGGACACATCATTCATGGATGGATCCAGTCAACATCTGGAAGTCTTTGACGAGAAATATCAAAATTCTTTATTTAGGGAAAAGAAAGGAAAGGGCATAGGAGATGATAAATAAAAGCAAAGGCATAATAGTGTTTCCTGATGTCACATTTTGGACTTAGTCATTGCCTCACTTGAACATTTGGACCTTATAAGGAAAAATATCTTTCCCATAAATACCTCAAAGGCATCTTCAGCAAGCATTGCTCACCAGTGTATTGTTTATTTTATGTTGCTATGATAAAAATGCCATGAGCAAAAGCAATTAATGGAAAAGAGTGTCTATTTTAGCTTAACATTCCAAAGGGATAGCGTCCATCATGGTAGGGAGGCATGGCAACAGGGAAAGCAAGAAGGAAGGACCAGGGGCTGGCTGGTCGCATTTCCATTCACACACAGGAAGCTGAGCTAGTGAGAAGGGGAGGTGGGGTGAATCTATAAACCCTCAAAAACTGCCCCCAGTGAGGGACTTCCTCCCAGAAGGCTGTATCTCCTCAAGGTACCAGTTACTCTCCAAACAGCACCTCCTGCCCGGGACCAAGTGTACAACACGAAGCCGTTTCTCACTCAATCCACCACGCTCAGAATCTCTCCAACAAGCTCCAGGACAGCATGCTGCCCAGCTCTGAGCATCTCTGAGTCAAAGCGGTTTGTTTTCCATCCTTCAGAAGCCTCCGTGTGGCTGACATAGCTAAGCCAGTCCCAGTGCCCTGCTGTGGGAGCCCTGTTTGGGTTTCAAGCACTACCTGGTGTCAAGAATTCACCTGGGTGTTCCAGTAGCACTGTAGATGGGAGGTCACCAGCCTCACTTTCATTTTGTTCTGCAAAGACATGTGATAAGATTCAGTTTCCTTGACATTTCTTTTCGTTGTGCAAATTTCTTTTGTGAGCAGCAAAGTGCGGCACAGAGTTTTACACACCGGAGATGCTGCCTGTGCAAACAGCCCCAGCTCCCTAGAAGAGGGAGGCTTTGAGCACATTTGTCCAAAAGTTGCATGCCTAGCCACTGCATCCACGATTCTCAAACCTTATACAAGAAGAAATGCATCTACAATACTTACTAGCACCTTACATTTACCACCTGGAGATCTAATCATGGAGGACAGAGGAATCTTCAGTTCAGCCAGCTCCAGGTGACTCTAAAATAAATGGTGTGTGGCCACACAGAGGAGCCTTCCCAGGGCTCCCCGCCTCACTGACAGAGAGGAGCAACCTTCTTTGCTAAATCACGCTATGCCCTGAGTTCTTTTCTCCTCATCCGATTGGCGCGAACCAGTTTCCTGAAGTTTAGAGTGTATGTGCCCCAAGTTCAGACTACGCAGTTGTCTTTCATCCAGACATTTTTACCTTCCTTTCTTCATTGTGCAAATGTAGTACTCTGAGTGAAATCTGAGCCTGATGGAATACAGATACTTTTTTGTTACATCTAAATACACCCATGTCTTAATTTTTATTTATTGTTTGTGTGTGTGTGTGTGTGTGAGTGAGTGAGTGTAGGAACATGCATGTGCTATGGTATGTGAGTTGTGGCTCACGTATGGAGTCAGAAGACAACTTATGGACCCCTCTCCCACTTTTACATGAGTTCCAAGGGTTGAATTCAGGTCATCAGCCTTGTGTTTTAACCAGAGAGCTGTCTCATGGGCCCAGGGTTCTCTATTTTACTACCTACACTTATAATGTTCATAATGAGAGATCTTAGGAACATCCAGTCACATATTGCTTTGTACAGATAAGAGAGGAACTAGGTGTTTTTAGCTTTAGGAAATGTTAGTAAGAGAGTTGCTATTGTAACTGATAATAGTCATCTATTGCTGTTTAATGAGTGATTCTACAATTTACCAGTTTAAAAAAAGTCAAAATTTCTTTCACAGTTTCTTTAGGCCAGGAAGCTAGGAGTGACTTCGTTAAGGATTTCAGGGATAGTGTCTCTCACATTGGTACAATGAAGATAGTAGCTGGATCTGAAGTTATCACAAAATTCAGCTCAGGGTAGATTTGCTACTAAGCCTCTTCATTTAGTTGTGGTCCCGTCTAAGAAGACCTCCTCCACAGACGTATGTCTACTTCAACAGAGGGGCTCACCACAATGAGTGATGAGTAAAGAACGTGCCCAAGATGGGTGCTGCTATCGTGGCATAATTATACTTGTAATGGCATCACTTCTGTGGCTTTCTACCCAGGAAGTTCACTCTGCACTCAATAGTGAGTATATGAGTGCATGGTGTGCGGTGATAGCACCTTCAGAGATCTTTGCTGTACAATGGTGCATTACATGACAAATGGGATCAAAATTCTGGGTGGTGGTGGTGCCCACCTCTAATCCCAGCACTCAGGAGGCAGAGGCAGGTGAGTTTGAGACCAGCTGGGTCTACAAAGTGAGTTCCAGGATGAATTCAAAAGCTACACAGAGAAACCCTGTCTCAAAAACAAACAAACAAAAAAGAAAGATTATGGACCTCCAACTATGGTAAAATACGGCAAAAGTTCATTTTAGACTATCAAGTAAGTGTATGAGTTCACAAACATAGCAGAAGTCACACTGGAAAGAAGAAAGGGTGTGAGCTAAGCAAGGCTGAGGGTCCAAGTGTGATGCTTCCCAGGACTATGCTGAAGAAGAGAGATGTGTACAGGAGTGCTCAGAGTGTGAGCAAAGGTTCCCAGATTCTCTAGGAGTGGACTGGTCCCCGTATGACATGGTATTCATTACACAAGACATTACAACTTGCCAACAACCAATATTGATTGATTGATTGTGTCTATTCACACTCACACAATAAATAATTGTAACTTTTTAACAGAATCTGCTGAGTTTTCTGTGATAAATATTTATAACAATGTAAAAACTAAGATATACGTGAATCCCAGATCTTAATGTGACATGAGTTTGAGAGATCAAGGGGGGGGGGTGTTATAGGGGAGTGTTTGGAGGAAAGAGAGGGGAGGGAGAAACAGCATAATGCAAAAATAAATTTAAAAAGAACCACTGACGGGGTGATTCCTAAACAAACCACAGAACTTTATTTTTCACAGTCTCACAGGCTGGGAGTATGAGATCAGGGTCACAGCATGGGCAAGCGCTGGTGAGGCCATGCTCTACCTATACAGTGTCTTCACATGGAGCAAAGGGGGCAAAAATGTCTCCTGAGGTTTTCTAAGAGGACTAGTACTTTCCATGAGATATCTCGTCTCATGACCGGGTCACCTTCAAGAGACTCCTATCCTACAATACCCCATTGAGGGATGAGCATTTCAATGTGGGTACCCGTACTTGGGTGTGTTGGGGTGCGGGGCCAAAGCATGCAGTCCTTTGTACTGAGAAGTTAGATCCAGGGATGGTCAACCACACTGAGCCTGTGCAGAGAGTGAAGACAACTGCCATGGACACACAGAGTGTGTTGTGTTGCGGGTGGTTCATCGAGGAATAAAGAGCTTTCTCTGCTACTCTGATGGAATGGATGGAATGCCCTTGTGGCAAAGGCCACAACTAAAGGACACCGAGAACTAGAAATGGCCAGAAAAGAAAAGCGGGAGAAAAGTCATCCAGGGGTGAATGAAGCCACCTCGAAAGCCCTTGCCGCTCGTTTGTTGCCTGTGAGGTCGTTTGCTGCTGAGGCTCACCTAGCTCGGTCTGTTCAATTTGCATGTCCAGATGGCAAAGCCCATATAGGAAAGGCAGATATTGCATTTGTATTCAGAATTCTGGGCTGGATAAAGAAGAGGTAGAAGGACAACCTCCGATGGCAAAGAAAACAGAAGTTCTCTCCGCCTTTGGAACCCAGCATTGACTTTATTGATTTGCTCTTTCTTGTGCTGCTGCAGTTGCTTCGTGTTTTATAAAACCGAAAGCTATCAACACCCGATAAGGTTTTAAAAATATGCATTCTTCATCACTCGAGTCTTTAGTATAATTGGTCCAAAGTGGATGTAAGAAGTCAAATTTCGAACTGATTCAGGTTGGGTCATTATTATCCCTACAATGCTCTAGCTGTCAGCTCAAGCTTCCTACTTATGGAAGAAGTCTAAGGGGTGATGGAACATTAATGCCTATGTTCTACAGAAGAACAATTTCAACTCTACTCCCCACCGAATGAATAGGTGAATGGTATTACATGCTGTGACCCCCACACCCAAAATAAACATGGAAAATAGAAGATAGCCTTTAACTGTGTTTAGTCTTAGCTGCCAGTTCATGGAGTGACTTTGGGATGGTCACAATATTAAACAATTTACATTTCAAATCCAAAGATAGCATCTTTTGAACCGAACCATTTTATTTATAGCCTTGACCCGAAGATCAAATGGAAATGAAGGATCGTGAATCTCAATGAGTTGTTATGCTTTTAAACATCACAATGTCCTTGGCAGAGTCTTTGTACCAACAGTGCAAGAAGAAACACCTAGACCTCCACTGTTTAAGTCACATGGCCTTGGCAGTCTTTTTCCTGTGGACTCAGTGTGTCAGGCACATAGGAGAAACACTTCTGGTCCATAGAGAAACATGGCAATGTTTTGTTACAGAGCCATGGTAAAGCCAGGAGAGTGTTAACGGAGGCGTGGCAAGGAAATATGGAAGGCTGTGTTTCAGACTAGAGAGAGGAGGAGGGTATTCACAATCTGCTCCTCACAACACATTCAGCCCTTTCATATACAGACAGCTGAACAGTCGTTTCACCAAGAACTGTCTCAGTTCTGAGATTTGAAACCACGGCACCCCAATCTAATGTATTTTTTCAAGGCATTCCTCCGTCCTTTAAATGTTTATTTACTTATTCTATGTGTACGTGTGTGTGTGTGTGTGTGTGTGTGTGTGTGTGTGTGTGTGTGTGTGTGAGAGAGAGAGAGAGAGAGAGAGAGAGAGGGAGAGAGAGAGAGAGGTTATCAGAGCACAGTTCTTAGGAGTTGGTTCTCGCCTACTCCCTTATGACATGTAACGACAGGACTATCGGACTTATACCATAAGACTTGCCCATAGGTGCCTCTATGCACTGAGCCATCTTACTCACCTCTCCAGATCCTTTGGAAGAGAGACTCTGACTGCTTGCTCATCTCTCAGATCATTGTATGTATGAAATGCGCTCTCCCTCACCTCCCATGACAAACCCTACTTTTCCATTTAGCTTGTGTCTTTCGTGAATGCCACCCTTGTCTTGTCATGACTACAGCGACTGCATTGGCCGCTACAATTCCCACCGCCACCACTCTTCGTCCTCCACAGTTTTATTTCCACCGTCCTCTTTCTTTTGGCCTGCTTTGTTGGGTGACTCTTGTCGCTTGACTCTCTGTTCTATATATAGAGGCAAGGGCAAAAGATGATGAAGGATATGCTAATGATGCTTGCTCCATAGTGCTTGAAAGGCCACAGGGACTGCATCACACCTGGTGGAATCCAATGAGGTTGGGGGGGGGGAGCATAAAGGAGCAGCTGCCAACTCTCCAGAAACATAATCCAACCTGTCTCCTTGTCTCCTCCTCCAGGCCGATTTGTGATTGGCCAGGCATCCGTAGCCTCAGGTTTTAGGTTTATCCTTCATTTGACTTACAAACTACTTCCTGACTTCTAATGATTGTGTGTGTGTGTGTGTGTGTGTGTGTGTGTTGTGTGTACATGTCATCACTGTGGCGATGACTTACTTCTTGTCTGGGTTAGCTTGTAAATAATAAGAAAAAACGTAATTTCAACATGCACAGTATAAACCTCAAATAGGATAGTGGAAATTTCAGTGCAGATAGTTGTTAGAGGGCCAGGGCCCCAGTGGCAATAGTAGGAGAGAGGCAAAAACGAAAGTCGACTAGCTTGAGATAGTTGCACAGAAACCCTTTGCTATTCAGGGAGGGTATGGAAGAGACAAGGAGAGGAATAGAAATGGGAGGCATTGGAGGGAAAAGATCACTGTTTTAATTTTTCTTTAATCCTACCTGTATCGGCCTTTTCTTCAACATATATAATGATGTATACACCTCTCATTTGAAAATGCAACTCTTGACTTCTTTTCAGTCTGCCTCTGCTTTAATTTTTTTGGGGGGGTTGCAATCTACCCGAAAACACCATGTGTGCACACATCAGCTTCCTGCCTGTCACGGTGACAGAATGCCAGATGGAAAGAACTTAAAACCAGGAAAGGTGTGCTTTGGCTCCAGCTTCTGCACTGTTGATCCACAGTTGCTCAGCCCAGTAGTAGCTTTGGGTCTGAGGTGATGAAGTTTGTGAAGAAAGAAAGCAGCTCACCTTACAGCAAAGGAAAGCAGAAAGGCTGGGCTCCCCAAGTCCCCTTCAAGGCCAAACTCAATGGCATGACCCTGTTCCGCTAGGCCCTGACTCCACTACTTCTCAACAGACCAGCCAGCTGGGACCAGACATTCACCGTGTAGATTTCTTGGGGACTTTTAATAACCATAGCAAGTAGCACTATGGTTCCCTAGTCCCATCTACTTCCCTACCTGATACAACATGCCTCCCCTTCCTCATCTCACCCTAGAACTGTTCTCAAGTTGGTTGGCTTTTTTTTTTTTTAGACAGTATTTTAGTGTGCTTCACCGTTTAGCCTTTGACTTGCTATGTGGACCAGGCCAGCCTTGGACTGACAAAGATCTACATGACTCTGCCGCCAGAGTGCTGGGACCAAAGGTGTACACCGCCATGCCTGACTGATTGGCAGTTCTGTTTTCACTTTTTATCAAATGAAAATGTGGATTGCTCCCTTCTCGAAGCTTTCATCTCTCCTATTCATTTTTCCCTTTTTGCATGGCTTATGTGCCCATGCGATGTGGTGTAGGGGGCGGGGCATATGCCATGCCATGCAAAGGGAGGCCAGAGGACAGCTTGTCTCCTTCTCTCGTAGATCACAGGGTTGGCCAGAGGTCATCAGGCTTAGTCAGGACGTCTGTCACCACTGAGCCATCTTGACAACCCTCAATGCTTTCACATCTTTGCCTTTGGTGCAGTCTTACGTGAGCTCCTGTCCATCTCTTTGGCCATTTTTCTCGTCCCATTTTTACCGTTGCTAATAGGACAACACCGCAGATGGGGTAATTTGCAAAGGAAAGAGGTACGTTTTAGTTCACTGTTGAGAATCTATAGCTGCCAGAGAAACTAGAGAACAGATAGGGCATCCTCCAGTAGAGCTCAAGGACAGAGACCAGTCATGGCTTTTATTTAAAAAGTATTTTTCCAATCCAATAGGAAGCAAAGGAGAGAATGAGGAAGCATCTTCTTAGGGAATAAGTATGTTCCATTTCACACCTAGGTCTATGTGGGGTTGAGAAAGAAATACATAGATAATGACTTCAGTTTTATAGAGTAAGTCAAATCCAGGACTGGAGTTGAGGGTAAAAGTGTGTTGCTTCTAAAACCAGTTGTATTCAATAAAAGGTTCTAAGTTCTTACCATTATTGGAGTTTGTATTAGTTTCTTGGTATGTAGGGACTAGAGTCTAGAAAAATATATTTTACAATATTTCAAAGGGAATCTTTGTAAATTCTGCTGACCTGAAAAGTTTTCCAATGTTCATTTCAATTATTTATTATGCACTTATGTTAGGGAATATTAAGTTTGCAAACTATGGTAATGTATTCATATTAATAGTGTTCTCCATTAAAATTGCATGAGCTCACTGAGGGACAGGACTCACTGTATGTATTTTCATAAATGATAAGGAATAACAAGAGAATGAATTCTGTTAAAGTACGTTAATAACATGACTGCAAATCCCTTAATTTCTTCTTCTTTCATTTTATTTCCTCTATACTGCCTGCTTTGTTTACCTAGGAACATGACCCTCCCGCCCCAAGTGCAGCACAGTTTGTACATTTGACCATACAGATCTTCCTGTGACCTACTCAGTTAATTTTCAGTCCTGCGAATGGCCCTGGGAGGCATGTCTGAAAGAGGATCTGTAGGACTAAGTCCAGGGCTCTGATAACAGATCCCAGGAACCCAGGCATTGCTGACACATTTGCTGGGTTACGGATAAACTGGCGCCAGCAGTTGTGTCGCGCCCTGAGGCTCACAGATACAGAGTCTGAAAAGCGTTTGGGATGTCTGTACCACCAAACTTGTGCGAATCACATGGTGCCCACTTCACTCTGCCCTGCCTAGTTTTTGGTAAACTTGGCACAAGCCGGA
Organism: Phodopus roborovskii; assembly: GCF_943737965.1. Taxonomy (NCBI): domain Eukaryota; kingdom Metazoa; phylum Chordata; class Mammalia; order Rodentia; family Cricetidae; genus Phodopus; species Phodopus roborovskii. The sequence goes on from NW_026126413.1 coordinate 21,125,631, forward strand.
ATTACCTGGGAAGAGGAACCTTGGTTGAGAAATGCCTCCATGAGGTTGCGTGGAGGTAAGTCTTCGGTGCATTTTCTTCTTGGTTCATGATTGCCGTGTGAGCCTCACTAAGGCTGGTCCCACATCTGGGCAGATGACCCTGGGCAGGTGGTTACATAAGAAAGCAGTCTGAGCAAGCGGCGCAGAGCAGGCTAGCTAAGCAGCAACCCTTCATGGCTTTTGCTTCTCTTCATGCCTTTAATTTCTGTCCTGATTCCCTTCATGATGGACTCTAAGTTGTAAGCTGAAATAAATCTTCCCTAAGCTGCCTTTGGTCATGGGGTTTAACCCAGTAATAGAGGCCAACTAGAACACACCCCATCCACATGCCATCCTTGAGGACTGCAGCAACAGTCATGAGGTCTCTAGGCTTCTGACATAGGAATCCAGGGTCTTTGGGTAGCAGAGCTGAGTTTTTCCTCGGCAGACGTATCTATAGCCAAGGCCTTTGCAACTCTAGAACAGTCAAGATGGACAAAATGTTATAAGAGATTATAATTATTGGAAATCACTCCTGTTCTTAGGTCTAAATTCATACACAAGATATGAATGGCACTAAATAAACACATATTTACTCTCTGTCTTCAGTTCAGGCTCTCAGTGTTATGTGTAGGATTATTATTGAGGAGCATTAGTGGTTATAAGAAGTAAAGGTAAAACACCCCTAAACAAAGCAAAATATGATGCACATCGAAAGATTTTAAAAGATTCATTAGGCTAAGACTGGGGATTTCAGGAATATAGTCTCTTAGATATTTATTGTAATCTTCAAAAAATAAAACAAGATAAACTCAGAGAACAAAACCACTTTCCATACAGAATTCACACATAAACCAGAAACCTAACAGAGCACACACCATTTTTACACAATTAATTTCAATAATAATAATAATAATAATAATAATAATAATAATTTCACAATGTGAATACACTTTATAGCTTTAAACTCAGACAAGAGCTTCTGTGGACACAGGAAGAGTCACAATACTTGCTATGCAGCAATAGTTTTTAACTAAACATCACAATCACTATAAGAAAGCATTACATATTGTCTCAAGAAGAGTTCCACAGTGTATCACCAAGAAGGAGACCAAAGTACCCGGCCACAAAGGAAAGTCTTTCTTTGTGCATTGTCCAATGCCCTTAAACAAAACCAGAGTACAGAACAATCTGAGTACACATATACCTAGGGGATGTTGGATTAGGCATTGCCTTGTGGTTTTGGTTCATTGGCAAATGTCTAAATTAACTGCTCTAAAGTGGCTTGAAAGCAACGGGTGCTTTGTGGCTGAGCTGAGGCTGCTCAATGCAGGGTACAGTGACGTCAGCAGCAGCTTGCCTTCTCCATGGAGATCATAACGCAGAGAGCTAAATTGGGCAATTTGTGGGTTTCAGTCTCTATAGTTGCTAACTCTGTTACCATTCCACTTGCAGGGAGCACCCTGTGGTCTTTTGCAATGGCATGCTTGTCACAATCACCTCACCATTTAATTCTTCCTGGGATCTTGACCCTTTATAGGAGCCTCCCTTGACTCTTCTAGTTGTTACAAGTCTCTGGTTTTTTGCTCATATAGGCTGCCATAACCTACCACTCGGATTATACCATCTACTTTTGCCATACGTCTTCCATGTTGGATTCCCACAGTGCTGAGCATGCAACATAGCAACCAGTGACCATGTGACCACAGAGGAAACGAGTAAACACATTCATAAATGGCCAGTGCTCAGCTACCTGCTTCTACCTTTATTTTCCTTTCAGTTTGGTACTGTCTTTATCTTTGATCCAGCACGTTCACCCCGCTTCTTCAGTGGGGTTTAAAAGATGAGTACAACGTCCTACCTAACATGGCTACATTCGGGCCATACCTTACCCACACAACTCAACATCACTTAGTGTGATCGTCACTCGTCCCATGTCAGCCTCTGGCCAGATGTCAGAGAACAGAACGTTTACCGTGTATGGGTAGCAGTGGCACCTGGAGCCCACTACACTCCATAGACTTCAGGGATGAAATCATACTTCCTGAAGGGATAATGCCTGGCTACATGCATGAAAGACAATGGACTGCTAAAATTAGGCTTTAACTTTAGCAATTCACAGAGCAAATAGGAAATTAAAGTGGTGATCTTGCCTAGCCTTCATATACATAAATATGTTTAACTGTGGTAATCCAGCTGCTAGCCTGAGTACACCGCTTTGAAGTTCCAGGACAGTAAAGCATAGAGTTTTAACGTGTGAGTGTGTGTGTGTGTGTATGTACATATGTCTGTCTGTGTGTAATAACATTCAAAATGGGTTAAGGGGTTTGATCAATTTTTCTTTCTTTTGTATCAGCATTGTGGACAACTGAGAGTTGAAGGTGGATATAACATTTTCTACAAACTAAAAAGACGCCGATAGTGCTAAGAGACCCCAGGCTGACATTGCTGAGCTTGCAAACAAAGGGCAACACTAAGTAATAATAAAATATATATATATACAATACAAGAGTGGAGCATCTCCATAGACAGAACATGCGATCAACTGTTCTGAGGAGACAAGGTGGCTTCTGGGTATGCACAATTTCCTTAAGTATCTAAATTAGCTGTTTAATGCACTCTTGTGTGAAGATTAGGGACAATTCTGAACTATAGAGCTGAATACTTTTACAAAACAAACTCACAGCCATTCTTTCTTGGAAATAAAACCCACCATTCTAAAGGGTAAAACTGACATGTGTTTTCAGATACTAAAATGTTTGGTTTATAGACAGGGGAAAAGGTACTTTTAAGCAGACGCAGAGGAGAGTCCCATGGTGCAGTAAAAATGCTTACTGTATAAATTGCACCACTAGACAAATACCACTACAAGAAATCATTTGAATGGGCGCACGGCTATCAAAGCAGCTCACACATTCATCACGATTCACTTCCACACTAGTTTATATACACGGAGTAAGTCATTAAATATTGCACTTATTGGCCCATAAACCCTCAGTTCTGAGGTGTCGAGAAATAGAAAACAAATCTATTTTTAGAACATACTTCATGCAACATTTACGACGTTTCAGTTCTACAAACACCATTAAGTAGTTGTACATTTGGACAGTCCAATGGCACCACGTCACAATACATTAACAGGACAGATCCCATTCATCACACTTTCTTGGGATGATGTAACAGCTCGTGGAGAATCACCATACTGACACATCAGATCATCCTCAAGCTCACTTTGACAAGGGTTATGGACTCACTAGTAAGACACAGGTCATGCTCACATCCCTGACAGGCCAGGTAGACACTGGGTTCATGTACTATCTGTGTTCATGAGAACAGCATTCACGAACCTAAGCAATCCTTAGCCACAAATGGCAGTAATATGGTGATAGTTCCACTACATTAAAAAAGCCACAGCAACTCTCAGTTGTCCACAATGAAAGAAAAATGAACATGCAAATGAAATACACAGGCAGTCCACAGGGTTATTTCAGCAAGTGATAACTGATGGAAAGTCCACCGATAACAATGGCCGAGGGGAGTTAATGGTGAACCTTGGTGTCATCCTGTGATGGTGGTGCTTTTAAAACAGCCCAACTGACTTTTAAAAATCAGAAAGTATAAAAGGACTGTGCACTGATAAAGTCTTAATATGCCCTTAGCTACATGATCTAGTCTTAATAACTCCACTTCAGGTGTGGTTTTGAGACAGACAATTCATTTCTGTCGCCCCCGGTGTTTGCAAAACACACTTTCTGTCCACCCTGCCTGTGTAAGGAGTCATGGCCATAGACCGAGCATATCCACAGGAAGAATCAATTTCAATGAACTTTGAAGTAAGATGTGAGTGACAGGTGGTGCATAGCAAAATGCCCCCTTCCCCTGCACGGACAAAGTGCTGCCAATGGGGATTTTCTGTTCACCAAAGAAGGTGTCAGTGTTTGCAAGTGCGTGATGAGAGGGGCGGTGGCGTGTGTGTGTTCCAATTGTACATGTGTCAATAAGCTATATGTAGGAAGATGTTTTATGGGAGTGCCAAGTATTTCTAGAATGTTTTAAAAATACCTTTGTTTATGAAATACCACTAATAGTAAGTAGGGAAATTTTATATAAATCCTCACAATATCTCCCCCTTAAGGGATATTATATGTCTAGAATCTAGAGCATTTTAGGTTCAGTATAGAGGCAAAGGTTTTTTTTTTTTTCCCCATCTGTTCATAAAATATATCCAAATTTATTTTTTCTCTAATTCGTCCTAATTAAACGTGAGGATGTAGAATAGGTTTAAGTCTTAACTGGTATCTAGAAAAAAAGTCACATAAAATATAAATAACTCCAAAAGGCTGGTTTGAATATTCAAAAGTTTAGCATACCAAGGAGTTTTCTCCATTCCACTGATAGACAGCTAAAGTGCAGGTAGCATCCACTTACAGGCTGGACTGTGGACGATGAACCATTCAGAGTGAGCAGAAAGGCCTTCTGGGTCTAGTGCTCATGTAGCACCCCGACATACCACGCTGAGTGTCCACACAAAGAAAGTTCCCAGGGTCTGTCACGAAGACTAAAATTTAGACAAAGACAGTTCCCCAGACAGATGGACCAACTTGCAAGCACACCAAAAGATATTTGATTGATCATTCCAATATTATGATGAAGATTAGCAACAAACATTAACTTTTCAGTCTCAGATAGTTTCGGTCATGTTTTTAAGATCATCCATTTTTCATATGCACGGTGAGGCTTGATAGAGTTTAGATACATTTTAACACCGTCCCCAAAGTGCCACACAAGTAACTAAAAAACCCCAGGATAAACTTAGTGATCCACTAAGATAAAGGATGTCAATGAACCACTAAGGAGATAACACTGAAGTTAATGCTGCTTAATGAAAGTTCCATTAATAGTGGAATGCATTCTTCTCTAAAATCATTGTTGTCACAGACATAATTAAAATTAGAAGCTTAAGTTGGCACCTGAAAAAGAAAAAGTCAAATTGCTGAATGAATGAATCTGGATAGGAGTGAAGTAAGTGAAATAAATGCATCTCTAATTGAGCACATGGATGTCTTGCGTGAGTTCAGTTGTAATTTTGAAGAACGTACATTTCACATTTATCAGTACAACTGAGGCATCATAATAGGTCCCTTTCTAATACAGGCTTCAGCATTTATTTGTCTGGCAGCGAGCAATACTAAACTTTAAGTGTTCCCAAGGAGGAACTTCAAAAACCTCTTGCTCCTTGTAGTCTTAGAAGCTCACGATGGCAGTAGATGCTGTTTGAAGGGGGGCGGGGGAGACAATGGGTAATGGGGCCATGGTTCTAAAACAGTTCTTACTGGAAGCCCATAGAAGTGATGCTTATGGTTAACTTGCTTTCTTGGGACTGGGGACGCCTCATGAACCTCCCACACCCATTCACAGTTCAAGGTGGCTGCTTAAGGTGCTCTAAGAAAGGAAAGGGAGGAACCGACATCAGAGAGCTCTTGCGGGTGTTTTTCTGAAGCAGTTCTAAAAGCAGTTGCATGGGCAAGGATGCTCAGGTGACCACAGCGGAAGGGGAGGACACGCTTAAAATGCTAACTTGGCTGCATCAGAAACAATGAGAAATGATGTCTAAGACCCGCAAACACATTTTTAAACATGTGTGTTTTTAACCCCTATTTGTTTGTAAATGGATAGCGTTTGTTTTTAAACATCTTCTTAGGTACAGATTGAGCCAGGCCATTAGTCAGAAGGGCCTACTCATATTTAGGCTGATGGCAGGAGATGCAGTGTGCATTTGTACATATGTTGAAAGAACCCCAGGCTTAGCGTTAGGATGTATAAGCTACACAGCTCAAGGGTAATAGATGACCGGATATCTGGTTTTCATTTGCCAAATTTGATTTTACAACCAAGACATCTTGGTGACATTAGGAACACCCATTCTTCTGGTGTCAAAGCAAGAATACAGGCAGCATTCTCCTTTATCTTAGTGACAAGTCTCTCCGGAGACTTTTACTGAATTATTTGGAATACATTACATAGCAGGGTGAGAGTTTTAAAACTAAAAATCAACTGGGAAGACTGTTTCCATGGGGGTTTGTATAGGTGTTATGGCATGTTCTGGGGGCAGTGACATCAGGGTTACTGCTGGCCCCCTGCCCACTGACTAGCTAGCGCATAATGGTCTAGCTCTGGGGTCCCTGACAAACAGTAAGAGTGGACACTTGGCTTCGGTCAGTCAATGTCAACCAATTCCCCTTCCTCTCTTACCCACCCTCAGTTTATAACACGCACAGTATCTTCTTAAGAAGCCATTTAAAGTACACAAGCAAGGCCTTTTACCCTCTGGATATATGCAAGGAAGGAGGCTCAGGCTTCCTGGCCTCCTTATTTTATACTAGATCGTGAAAATGAGTTTGACAGCTGTAGTATTCAACATGGCCATGTTCTGGCCCAGGTCATAGCAACAGGAAAATGCCATATGAATAGATAACTATGACAAATCCTGCTTTATGCTCCCAGTTTCTCTGTTTCCCTTCACTGGAATGTCTTATGATTCTTTAATCTAGGTGTCATTAAAATGTAATAAGACATTAGTGTCTTCTTATCTTTGCTGAGCCAAGGCTTGCTCCTCTGGATGACAAAATGGAAACTTACCACTAATTTATAAGTTTGAAACTAAGCGGACAAAAAGAAACCATGCACATACTATCCTGCCAATAACCTTGCCCAGCAAGCTTGCATTAAATGTTTTCACAAGCTATTTCTCTGTTTTTCAAGGGGAGGATGAATCTTTTACACAACCACCAAAGAGGAAAAAGTCTACCTAACAAAAGTGTCTTGTCCCTTCACTCTGGGTTGCCTGATGTCTTCAGAAGATCCTAGCTGCAGATACTTCTTGTGCTAGGCACAGAGGGTAAGATTTGGTGATGGTATATCATTTCTATATGGTCTTTAGGAAACCTAGAAGAAAAGACTAGATGTTCAAGTGTCCCCTCCCACTCTCCAACCACCATGGCGCTTCAGTTTTTTATCCCGCTCAGCGCTGGAATCTTCTATGTAACTTGAGCATGCTTAGAGGCTCATATGATGAGAGCATGCTTTAGAATTCTAAATTCTATGAAAAAAAAACATGGGCATAAAAATGACCTTTTCCTCAGTGTGGGAATCACAGGAAAGTCACCCAGTTGTTTTCAGAGTAGGTGCAAGAGCTTGGCTGAAGTAGGAGCAGAGAGCAGGGGCTGGGAAGTCAGCCTACCTTTCCTGAGAAAACGGGTCCTGACCAAGCATCGGGCCCATTTCTCTTCCAGAATCGGTGCTGGCTCTGGAGAGCCATGGCAGGGTTTTGTGGGTGGGATGAGTCAATAAGTGATGGAGGCCACCCAGGGCATGGAATTCTATGGCTCCTCACACCACTCCTGGTCACTGGGCTTCTTGTGCAACTGGCATTAAGTAGAAGCCTCCTCACGGTCCTCGCTCTCACATAGGCAGACATGGGCAGAATCAGCGGAAAGCTAAGCCCGGCAGTAGGGTACTCAGATCTCAATTGCTCTTTATCTAGATCCATCACATTAATATTGCTGACTTGGAAAACTCGAAAGGGCCTTAGAAACATTTCATTTTCTTTTCTACTTTTTTTACGGTTTGTAGCTCAGGCCTACTTTCACTTGCCTTCTGCCTCAGCCTTCCGGGTGTTACTGCACCCATCCCCTTAATATTTTTAAGGGTGTGTTGACACCCTTCAATTATTATTAGTGAAAGTACAATATACATTTCCTAATAGTAGACTGCCGAGACCCTAATGGGGTCTCCAATCAAGAGCAAAAGTCCCACTTCCTTTTTAGCCAAACTAAGTTTCCTGGCATCTCCCCCTGCTCACAACACACACACACACACACACACACACACACACACACACACACACACACACGGTCCCTAAGTCATCATCCATACAAGTGAGAAGCATGATTTGAATCCATGGCACAAACATTATTTGCAGTGAAATTATAGACTGCGGTTTCAGCAATAGCTTAATTGAGAAAAAAGAAATTGCAAAAAACCTTCTGAAAGACAAATAAAGAAGTTACATGCAAGTACTGGGCGTTTATAGATGAGCGATCCTTACAAACGTAGATCGAGTTTGCCACATGTTAACACAGGAAATTGCTCAAGATTTGAATGCATATATATGGGCCACTGACATCACAGACTCCCTTCAGATAATTGTTAGGCAGTAAAAGTGAAGGCTACTAGACCATTATAAACGCTATTTCTTGGCGGCTCCGGAGCCGGGGTGGAGCTCCTGTGTGGGAGACATTAGCAGCCACAGTTGGGCTGCGGAGGGGGAGGCGTTTCCTTGAGTCTTGTGCTCTGCTTTGCTGCGGTGATGGCTGGGTCGGTCTCCAGGCTCTCTGACATTTTGTCACAGATGATGTCCACCAGGCGCTCAAATGTTTGCTTCACGTTGACGTTATCCTTGGCGCTGGTTTCGAAAAACTCAAACCCTGGAGGAAACAGAAACAGCTACGTCATTTCTCGCTCTTGAAGCTCGGTGGACTCAGTCAGGGTTTTCAGTGGTGATGGGAGAATCTGTGGTTTAGATGAAGGAGGCAGCTGGACATGGACTGCTATCCACTGACCGTGAGCAGCGGGATTGATGACACTCATCCCGTTTGTCACCACTGGGTCATTTATGGTACCAGCAAGGGCGAAGAGATTTTATAAAAGGAACTCAAGACTTAATAAACATTGAGGAACTCAAGAGTATCATTAAAAACAGTATCGTTCCCCTAGTGTTGGTGCACGCCTTTAATTCCAGCACTTGGAAGGCAGAGGCAGGCAGATCTCAGAGTTCGAGGCCAGCTTGGTTGATAGTGAGAGTTCCAGGACAGCCAGGATGTTACATAGAGAAACCCTGTCTTGAAAAACAAAAACAAAAACAACAAAACAACCCTTGGCAGCCCAGTTGCGATAACTCCTTGCTCCTGCCCCTGTTGTGATCTTATATAACGAAAGGTTTAGAAAAGACTGTGCTTGTCCTACGGAGAGGACAGTGAGGTTCCCAAACAATCATGATCTTTTACCCTGTCTGTCCAGAGGCTGCCCAATCATGGACAGGCTTCATGTACAGTGTCTGACAGGACACGAGGTGGCGCTAAAGAGTCACAGGAATTACCTTAGGCCTGTTGCAACATCAGGAGTTTTGAGCTGGATGTTAATCCGACAGCCCTGCAGGTCTTTGTAATGCTGCTGTAACTTTCGTGGGGCTGACTGCTCCCTGACCTGTCTGTCTATGGCAGTCAAGTTTTTGAATCAATGGGGAAGGAAGCAATACATTTAGAATGAACAGCAAAATTGCTTGAGCACAGGAACTGTGGGGCCTATAGATTCTCGCTTCCCAGATGTGCCTGGCTGGCTGGAGGCAGCCTCAGCAGGAAGTTCTGCACACAATGGTGTCATTCCATTGTTTACATTCACATTCCACTGGCTGTGCTTGCCAGTTAGTTGCCATGGCAACTTCCCCTCTTGGCCAGCCAGGGATTGGTCTGGTCCAAGCAGGGGTAGGAGTGGGGGTGGAGGATGTTGATTTAGGATGTGTTGGGCAGAGCCCAGAAAGCCTTTTCTAATCCATTCTCAATTTTACACCCTATAAATCCTTCTGGTTACATCTGGTCTTATCTCAGAGGAGACACAACGATTCAAAATTATTAAATCCAATGATTTTTTTTTTAATGCCTGACTTCTGGGATTAAAATAAAAAGAATAGCTTAATACTTGTGTCTATGTCCAAATCCCCCTGATAACTAAACTGCATGCTTATTTTCTTGAGAATTGGAAGAAAAACCAAATGATTGCATTTTAGCTGCTGCCCTGATAAGATCCGTTGAGTTACAGCAGGACTGGGGAGGTCGTTCATTGCTAGAGCTGGGCGTAGGAAACAGGGCCAAAGCTATTGCAGTCCATCTTTGGCCCCCATTTCTCTTTTACTGTTTCATGTCTGCACAATGACCCTGTCATTCTCTACAGTGGGCGCTTCGTCGATAGACAAGGCCAGGTGGTGCGGACAGTACTGAATTCCCCAGGGCTGGGCCATTCACTCTCTCACTGGGCCCAGACAAAGGCAGGGCAGGTACCCTCTGAACAATGTCCTAGCTTAATCACCACAGCTCTTTGTCTGTTATTTTCTAGGTGCTGGTGTTATTGCCCCAGGGTCGATAGAGACAGACATCATTCCAGAATGTTCCAATAACACAGTAAGATCTTTTGATGAAACTTTGGAGGAAAAATAGTTCTGACTTTGGGACAAAACTGGGACAGTTACAGTTTGAGTTCTATCATCGTGTCGGCCAGCACTTCTGTTACTCTTTTATCTGGGCATTAAGTCACCTTATGCTGTTGCTGTGTGTGTAAGTTGGGAACAGTGACGTGATCTCTGATCACAAAATCAAAAATGTCCCGAACTCCCCCACACTATTGTGGGATCCTAGAAATATGTCGTTACTCGGGCAGCGTGACTCAGGCAGAGATCTGCATTCTATAACAACACTCATCCCTCCAATACTCAAGGAGGCCATACTACGATGAAGGTGTGGGCATTACCAACAAGTACCTTGGCAGCCTCCATTGTTTTTGTTTATTTATTTACTGCATGTGATCATGTATATCTGTGAGTATGCATGCATGCAGCATATGAGCAGAGGACAGACCACAACAAGCAAGAATCTATTGTCTTCTACCAGGTGGGTCCGGGGATTGAACTCAGGGCACCAGGTTGTCCGCTAGTTCCTTCATGCACTGACCCACCTTGCTGGTCCGTCATACTAGATCGGATACTATTAGCAAACCGTGGGTTCGGTGCTCACTTTCACGATTTCTGATCTCTGCTTTGCCTGTCTTGCAGTGTGGTTATGACTCTCAAATAGGAAAATGTGGGTGCCGAACAAGCTGGTAACTGTGTCGACAGCACAGCAGTGTTGGTAATAACCAACTGACATTTATCTAGTGGTTAGCAGATCACAGAGAATATTGCAAACACTTGGAACATTTTTAACTCATACCATCCATGAACTGGCACCACTAATTTTCTAGTTTTCTGATTGAGGAAATGAAAGCCCAAACTGGATGAGTGATTTGCTTAAACATTCCCTTACTCGCCTGGCAAATGGTGGAGGGAGAGTATCGATTAGTCACCTACAGATTTCCCTGCCTTCCCATGTGCCCTGAAAAAGGGAACTACCATTTGTTGCTGTAAATGATCAGTTCTAGGGTAATTAGTAATTCCCATATGCTTTCATTAACTTAAATAATTTGAAGGTGGTTAAGTAGACCTAAGAGCGTCAGGAAAACTAAACAGTACACTCTTCTAATGATTTAAAACACCCCATGAGATTGTGGAAGCCACATCTCCTTGTGACCTAGAGGCACACAGCTGTGAAGGTTCTGACACTGCTCTTCAGCATAGTCTACCATGAAGTGTGGTGTTTAAACAGTGGGAGCTCAAGACCAAAGCCACAGCTTTTAGTGCTTTGTTACTGAGTTGTTAGATCCAGGGGAGATGGGCTTTGTCACACAGCCCAGACTTCTGGGTCCACTGGAATGACAAAGGTGTGCCCTCTGTGTGAGAAGCCACTCACGTCCCCTACCTGTGTCCAAACGGGTTTAAAAGTACGCCCCACCTCACAACTACCAATACAAACACTGGATCCTTTATTCTTTTAGGAGCTCCCTGGGCTCTCTTGGTTTTACCTCCCACCATCCTGGTAGTTTTACCTCAGCTACCTCAACATAAAGGCTTGGTCTCAGAAGCCTTTACCCACAAAGATCAGCAGAAGCCACACACCAGTCAAATAAGAGACCCGAAGGGTCTTAGAAAACCCCGGAGATTGCTTCCAGTTCACTGCCGAGGAATGTGCAGCTCATCAAAATCCAGTAAGTAGACCAAGGCCGCATAGAAAGCCTGGTAGATCCCCCGACAAGTCTACCACTTTAGCTTCTTGCCCTTGACACCGAATGCTCTACAGTTAGTAGCTTGAACACCATGCGTCTTCATCAGCTGATCAGTGGACACTCTTAGTGAAGTATGGGGGACCTGGCCATGCTTTCCCATTCCTCCTGTAGAAGAACATTCCCAGCTGCTCTCTGGCAGAGGCAGCATCGCTCCAAACACAGAAGAGCTCTTGCTCCAGACAGCACATTCCTGCCTTGGGATTCTGGGCCTGACCTAGAAAGAACAACTCCTGGCCTTTCTAGAGCCCATGATGGGCATACCCAGACACTTATTAAGTCCAGCTCATTTGCTGTGACCTCTGTACACATGAAAGAGCAGCTGGCTATCTGGGAAGACACTGTTGGTGAGCAGGGGCATCACAGAGCCCGAGCCTTGTGGCTAGGTCTGGGTTGCTGCCATGGTTTTCTTTCAGTTCCTTGAAGGTCTATGGGACAAAGCTCAGAGAAGCCTGGTACTTTTTCAGACTCCTGCATACAGGGAAGCAAGCAGGGCCATGAAGCTAAAAGCACTCTGCTCAGAGAGGTGGCAGGCTGTCACTCCGCCATGAGGATCACTGAAATGTCACAGCACCCTACTGTGATTGGCCCGCATTAGCAGTAATAATCACAGTTCCAGGACTGAGTATTGAAGCATTTCTTTCTCAGACCTTTGTCCAGTGAATTTATTCAAATTTGTAGATGATGTTCAATTTTCCCCATGTTAATAGTTACACCATATAGTAAAACTCTATGTTCACTACAGCAGGTTTTGTTTGTTTTTAATATTCATATTCACTCCAGGAAAGAAATCCTGACCACTGTTTGGGCTCTTTGACCTTTTAGATTTGAGAGAAAAATCATAGTGTGCCCCCTCCCCTCTAAGTCCTAAAACTATGCCACAGTGAATCATTTTATTTCTCCCAGGCAATAGTTTATTTACATTCTTGATGCTTTCCCATCTCCCATTTCTTCATTGAGTTGCAGCTACAGGGTCTCATCTTCACTTTCCCTACAGAGTCAGAGGAACCAGAGTTGCAAGGAAAGGTCATGGTGTTGCCAGGCAGGTGACAGTTGGCCAGAAGTAAGGGCTTCAAAGCAGCAGGACCAACTGTCATGTTAGCTGGTCCCGTGTTGGGACTCAGCCAGGAGACAGACTTTAGGAGGGGGCGGGATGAGGGTTTGACCCACTTCCCTGAAGAATGGCCAAAGAAAGCAGCCGGGAGCTTGAACAGGAGCTCAGCCCAAGGCTAATGTTGATAAAAATAGACAACAACAACAAAAAAAATGGACAGGTCTTTCATGCCCTGAGTTCCAGCCTAACCAGATGGTGGGGTTCAGTACCTATGCGAGGGTCATCATAGAGTGTTGATGAATGTTGGCCGACATAGAAAAGGTCTCCTTCCTGCCCTTAACCTTCTTCCACAGTCTAGTTTAGCCTCCTTCAGAGTCAGGAATGCTCAAATTCCATCACTGGCAGGGGCTGCCTAAGCTTGCTCCAGTGCAGTCTGTGCAGGCTACGGGAGTTTCTCATTCTCTGTGAGTAAAATCCATGTTCCATAGCTGGGCGTTCACTGTGCACCTTCCCAGACCCCAGCCAGCTCTCAGACCTGCACCTCCGCTTCCAAACCTCTGCTTCCACCAAGCTTGTCCCTTCCAAGGCTGGCAAATGACTCAAAGGCTACCCCACTTGAGCTCTTCCCACATGAATCTCCTTAAACCCCTCCCTGAACCCTGCCCGCGTCTTCTTTCTCTAATCAAAACAGAGTGTTAATCTGCCCTTGAGACTGTTCAACTTTTGGTCAGGATTTTCCTTGTACATGGTCAAGTTTTGGAACTGTCATTAAATCTTGAAGTCCTCAACCCAAAGAGCCAGTGTCTGACATACTTGACAGAGCTTCTCTCTGGCTGACCACTGTCCCCGCCCTTCCTGTTGTCCCTGATATGAAACCCGTGTTTCAATTGCCGTTTGTCTTTGCACTCTTAATTGGGTTCCTTGGCTTCCACCCCTGTGGCATTGATGGGAAGGCAGAAGCTACCCAGAGAAGGGCTTCTTTGTTCAAGAGAAAGGCAAACGCATTCCACTACTTTTGCAAAAACTTTTTTCTGTGTATCCGCTGTTCAACGAATCATGTTGAAATCTCATACCCGGTGGCTTCACTTACTTAATTTTTTATATGACTTGCTCATCCCCTGTGGCCATTTCAGTTTTAAGTCTCCCAGAAAGAGCTGAGTTCCCTTGGATAATGGCTCTAAGGTCTTGCCTGGTAAGCCAACTCACCCTGAAAATTTCTAGTTCCCTGGTAATGCTTTTCTGCTATATATTTGGGATTTAATTATAGTTACAAAAGTGATAAAATGTAAAATTCAGCATGCTAGTTATTTTGAAGGGTAAAATTCACAGCCTTTAGGACAAAACATTGCACCTCCAGTAGAATCTAATTGTAGAGCATCTTCATGGTGCCCAGAAGGAATTCTGCATTCAATGAGTCTCCATGCTCTGCCATCCCCTCTACTAGGTACATTATGCTCTCTAGCTATATTGTTCATCCCGTATGGGGTATCCCCGATTCCTGGAAATATCTAACAGCATCTAGTGGAAGCAGGTGCCCAGCAGATGTTAGCCAATTACAGGATTGATTGCTATTAATTGGTTGGGAGAAGCTGGTGGATTGGAAATGGAAGGGAAGAGAATCACTTATTTCTTTGTTCTTTGTTATAAAGCAGCTGATCTTCTTAATAATTTGTCAACCATATTATTTCTAGGTGGAGCTTAACAAGCATGGCATTTCATATTATATCATTTCAAGTTTGTTCTGTTGGGAATTTGTTATATCAAAAAATTTAAAGGATTCCTATTTACCCATGAGGACAGTTGTTTCTGGAAAAATAGGAGGAAGTATAGAATTGTTCCACTCCCACTATTAACTCTTGCTTTTCTTCAAAATGTAAGAACTCTTTAAGTGTAGGAAAGTCGAGTTTCTCTCTCTCAGATTAGCTTTCAGACAGAAAAGGGGCATTGATGGTACAAGAGCTATATTTGTATGCAAGTAAGTGCCACACATTTTCCAAATAGAATTTGTTCCCTTCAATCCATCAAACATTTTCTTTGTAACTCCTTATCATTTCACTGGACTTTTAGTGATAAAGGAAGCACCCTAGCCTATTAAGGAACTGTCAACATGAACACTAATAACTGTTCTTTGTATGGGATTTTTAATCGGCAATAGCATTTATATATGTTATCAATTAGCAGGTTACTTTTTTTTTGGTAAGAGATGCCCATGAAACAGAGCAGTGAATGTAATGCATTTTCAAGTAGCAGGGGCCAAGCTAATGAGGTTTCATTGTAACAGCCACAGGTGGGAGATCTTTATGGGACACCACGCAAAGATCATTGTGCTGTGCCTTTTACATCGACTTCCCTGCTTTGGATCCAGAGTTACGTAGTAGCACCTTTCAAATGTTCATTTTGCAGTTGAGAAACATAGATGTGTCTGTCACGCATATGGAAAACCATGGCAAGGATTAACGTCTGCCTCCACAGGTCATGCCCTTTCCTCTAGGACGTTCCTAATGTCTACTCTGTCAGTGCTACAGCCAAGCACTGCAGAATAACTCAATTGGCTTCATAAACATAGTCACCGGAAACTCTATGCTTTAGCACTCAGCAATTATTATTGATACATATTTATTTCACAGAGTGACAGTGTTCATAAAGATATTTTCATGCAGCTATATCTGCTACTTTAACCAAATCTACCCTGAAATAAATTCCTAAAAGTCAGAAGATTCTTCCTAAAATCCAGATTGCTATAGGCAGCTTAGCTTGTCCAGAGAAGACACAGAAAGCTATGTGAAGCCTTACTTAAATGAGTTTCCTTTTGACGGTGCTAAGATTCTGAAAATTGCAATCAATTAATCTCTTCTCTAGTTTGTAATTAGGGAAAAAAAATCTCTAGAAGCAAACAATTTGCTGTGTGGACTCTGGCAGAGATGATGAAGGTTCTGTTTGTCTTTAGAATTCTTCCTTGAAACAATCACTTCAATCCAGGTGATTGGAAACTAATTGATGTTAAAGGCAAAAAAAAAAAAAAAAAAAAAAAAAAAAAAAGGCAGGAGAGGGTGTGGTGTGTAGGCAGAGTAGGGGAAGACTCCTTGAATGGCTTTCACAGATGAAATACCATGGTTTGTTTGCCCATGGTGAAGAGTCATCCGCCAGCATCAGAGTGTAGGGCTGGGATCCGGGCCTGAGAGACTAGAGACATTCTCACTAAGAATAAAATTAGTAAGTAGCACAAAGAATGCTCAGTTAACAATCTACAGAAGGAACTCTCCCACACACAACCTCAACCAATGACTTCTGAGAAGACTGGGTCCCTAGTACACCCAGTTATCAATGAACAGAAACAACTCACCCACACAACCTTGCCTGGAAAGACTGGGACCCTTTCAAGGATCCATAAAGTAGCAAGGCTGTCTCTTAGATTTCTGACATGGAGGGCACGATCTCCTCTTACTTACGACCTAACAAGCCACAAGTTCCCAAGGCGAGACCATCAGAGAATAATGCAGGGGCTCTGCAGAAGGGGAAGGGGAGGAGCGAAGACAAGAGTGTGGTTGCAGTCTACTGTGAGCTAGAAGGCTGGAGACAGAGTCTGTATGAGACTGCATGGATGTAGCTTTGCCTGTACGCTCTAAGAGGAAGAGAGAACCTGCCCTACTCAATGGCATCCCTTAATGCCATAAGCCTGTCCCCACAGCAATGACTAGAATAAGTGAGAAAACATCATTGGGACAGTCTGGCTGACAATTCGCTAAATGGTGCTATTTTAAAATTTCAGAACAGTATTCAGTAAGGTACACGAGATATTCAACATTAATATAAGTTAGAGTTCATTTTGGATGTAGACTTATTTAACCTTATTGAGCATGTTGATGCGAAGGCACCACTAATCTATGATGTTAGGTAGGCTAAGAGTATTGAAGTTATTTCTAGCCTCTAAGGTTTTCAAATTACTGGAAAGTTTACGGGAACATAATGCCATTGTTACGTCAAACACATCAATATTCACAAGTGTACAGCATTTACATTTCTTGGGGCAAATAATAATAGGCATTTTTAATTAGAAACCAGTCCTCGGTGATTTGAGTTACTGGGATTTATTTTCTCCTGCCTCCAGATAGGATAATTTGACTCCAAGAAAAAGAAAACCACACCGACTAGTGTGCAAAGCTAGTAAACAGACCTGGACCTCTGCCAGCTGCATCAGACAGCCCTGGATTCAAACCCTTTTAAATTTCAACACTGATCACATCAAAAACTCATCCAGATGAGTTTTGTTTGCTTGCTTTTTTCCTTCCCTTTCTTTTTTTTTTTTTTTTTAGTGCTGGTAATTAAAATGAAGCCGTTTCCATTTCTTATAGTCAACTTTAAAGCTTTAATAACATTGTACTTTCGTGTTGATTAAAAAAGAAATGAGTCCAGCAGTTTATACACATCTTTATTCCTGGAACCAGAATCATTTTAAATACCGCACAAGTTGAACGTGCATATAGGATTGAGAAGGGCCTAGCAGTTGGATATCCCGAGAGAAGGAGCAAATGTGGGTTCTGAGTCAGATTCAGGGATGGAAACAAGAGGATGGGCAGTGGGATGAGAGACTGGAAGCTCTTCAGCCAAGACACAGGGTTGCACACTGTAGCTCTTGGAAGGAGCAGGGATTTCCCAGGGTCGAATGTTGATAATGATTAGAAGTAGTAAGAGTCTAGATAAGGCTACACCAGTTAGCTATGTTGACTAAAGAAAGTGATGCATAAAACAGGGATTTGCAAAGCTCTTGGAAATTCATTCAGTAGGGGAGTTTAAGAGTTTGAACCCTGACATCAAAGAGCAAATTGGGTATAGCACCTAAAGGTGCTGCAGAGTGTAGTGTCCTGGGCCGCTTGTCATTCAAAGTGAATTGATTTTGAGCTCCAAAAAGAGTGCTGTGTGTGTTTACTGGGGCATGAGCATCAGCTGGAACCATCCCGAGCAATGTGGCATAGGACCCATGGGAGTATTTTCTGAGGAATGAGTTTCAGCTGCCAGTAAGGAGGACAGAGATTCATAGAGTTGTGAAACAGATCAAGAAGAGTTAATAAGATTTGGCAAACTCACAAGACCAGGAAAGGAGGACAGAGAAGACCCTTCCTTTTCTAACACATGGATGTGACCATACCTAAGCATACCAAACACATTACAGAGTATCCTTGACCTATTTTCTAGAGCCTGGGACAAGTTAGCCAGAAAGAATGTGAGCCAGGGGAAATAATGGTAGGGTGTCTGCACTTCTCCACAGAGAGCTGTGTGTAGCCAGGTACTTAGAACATTTAAATAGCTTTGCTGGGACTCCCTGCCAATTCCTGAAGTTGGCAACGTCCTTTCTTTCATAAACACTACAATTAAGATTTAAATAAATCTTTAAGCGCTGCTGATGAGCACTCCTGCAAATGTGGAGCAGGTGGTCTGGGTTTTAAAAATAGGCATTGGAGCATCACTGTATTCCCTTAGAGTTGCTGACTCTTCAACCCTGTTCTATTGTGGAATTGCTTTGCAAGGGCAAGGAGAAAACAAAAACAAAACAAAAAACTAAAGAGCTGGAGAAAAATCATCCTCATTAAACTGGAGTGGTTGGAGGCAATGTTATGATCTCAACTTTAAAAATGACCAAGGTGGGAATGTGTCTGTCACTGGCTGCTTATACTTTTTCAGTTTTGGTGCTGTGGCTACTAAACGACCCTTGGCAAGTAGAATTCACACTGTAACAAGATGCCAATGACTAGGAAATGAGATTAGGGTGTGTGTGTGTGTGTGTGTGTGTGTGTGAGAGAGAGAGAGAGAGAGAGAGAGAGAGAGAGAGAGAGAGAGAGAGAGCATGCCACCAAACCACTGAAACAATAGTTGACAATGTGAGCGCTGCTTTCCCTTACATTTTCACATAAATTTCTTATATTTACTGGAGGCAACTGTAGTGAGATAGTCCTTCTGTGGCACTGACCACGCCCATTGGGGGGTGGAGCCATGGGCGGAGTGACCTGTGGAAGGAGGTCGGAGGGGGCCAGGTAAGGCGCTCTCTTTCTGGCCTGACTTGGACAGGAGAGGATCGGGTTGAATTTCCTGGTGTTCATCTGTCTAGGTTGTAAGTTATTTCTCCCTGAATAAACATCTATTTGGCCTATTTGTTTATCCTGATCCTTATTTACCGTGATAGGCAACTTTTAGGAAGTTGAATTTCACAGAAAAGAAGGGGAGAAGCTTCTTGCATTACACAACACACAAAGCCCCCACCCGTCTAAAGAGCCCCCAAGTCCCAGTCATCCTGCAACTGTCTGTGAACCAAAGCTATGGAGGCCTTTAGACTGTTATCTTGGAGGCTGTCTGTCCTCAGGGCTGAAATGCTTCAGCCCTGAGGAGTTTATGTGTCCGAGTTCGCAGGGAATGGGCTCTCACAGTTCTTGTCAATTTGACATGTATATAGCTATCCTAATCTCATTCGGCCAATTCAATCCATTGGATCGGCCTCTGAGCATGTCTGTGGGCCATTTCCTTGATTGCTAACGGACCTGGGAAGACCCAGTTGACTGTGGCTGGTACTACCCTGGATAGCTTGGCCTGGCTTGTATGAAAGAGGTATCTGAGCAAGCCAGAGGAAGCAAGCCAGGAGGTCAGCCAACATGGTCTCTCTGCATAAGCTCTTCTTCAAGCTGTTGTTGATTATGGTGTTTGTCACAGCATCAGAAAGCAAACTAGGACATGCTTCATTTTCAGGGATTCCGTCTTTCCTGGTGTGTGTGTGTGTGTGTGTGTGTGTGTGTGTGTGTGTGTGTGTGTTGGTAAGGTCCTGGCTTGATTTTTAAATGTTCTGTTTTACCCCCAGAACTGATGCCTGATTCACACCCTGGCCATGTCCCTGTGATATGCTCCACTCCTGTTGGACTCCATGTTTCCTGCCCATCACCTCCAATCTATGTTTAACCAGTGACTTCTCAATATTTACTATTACATCACCCAGCTTTAAAAAGATTCAACACTATTCTAATACATGAAGATTAGTTTTATAAGTTAATATACCATACTGTTTACAACAACAGAGCTAATAACTAAAAAAAAATTGATGTTGAGATACAGGTAAATATGTATAATACTTTCCTCCTTTAATCTGCCTAACATCAAATATCTCAATGTAGGAATGGTGCCTTTGACATAGCCTGAATGAAATCCAGTCTTGCCATTCTATTCTTTACATCTGGCACTGGATCCTAAGAATGTACAGCCAATCCCAGTCTCTTCATCTGATAATGGCCTCTCAGTGATAGGTCATTGTTCAATAGGTTTAGACCTCTCTAGCACATAGATTCTTCTTCATAAAGGCAACTCCACCTCTTTGTGTATCTTGGAAATTCCTGGTTATTTTCCTCAAGCCTGCTGTAAACACTGTCAATGAGGCCTTCCTCTGTGCCTCTGAATGGGGATGCTTTTGATCTCCTCTAAAACTGAGTCTTCAATTCTGTTGGAGACCTACAGGCTGCCTTGTAAATGTTTCTTTGTTTGTGTACCTCTGTGGACTAGAATCTCCTAACTACCTGTGCCTAACTAATGATAAGTGGATGAATGAAAGATTGATTGAATGAACAGATGAAAATCATTCTGTGTCACATTCCCAAAGTTCATTGTGAAGTATCTCTCTCCTGTGTCTGTCAGAAGCAATCTCAGGGTATGACCTCTGCAGATCGGGGAGAATTTTTGGCTCCCTGGTTTTAGCTCAGTGGATTTTAATGAAGTCCCCATGGATTTCTCTGCATCCTCACTGGACGGATGAACATCTCAGTCCACAATCTCTGTTCTGTATCTCCCCTAGTCTCCTTGAAAATGTCTGTACCAATTTGTTGCATACATTTTGAAGGATAAAATTTGAACATGAGTGATACTATTTAGGAGAATTCATTCTCAGTAACAATGGAATCATTCCTGGCTTCTTTCATGGAGTCATGGGACCACTGGGGATGACCACAGGACTCAGAAGACTTTAAGTAGGCTTACTAGCCACATACCCTGAATTTCCTCCTGGACTTTAAGACAAAACTAAATCTAGTGAAAATCTATTCCATACTCAAAGTTATGATGTCTGGAGTAGAGCTTAGCTCTTGGAGACAGATGACTGATCATTTTACCTGATGGGAGTTGTGTAGGTTCAGCCCAGGGATCCCCAAAACTCAGAGCTCCCACAACCATGTACTCATGGTTCCTCCCATTCTCCCTCCTACCCTAGCTAGCTACAAGGGTCAAGATTTTCAAGAACATGAGAATACTGATGTGAAACATCAGTGCCTTGGGGTCACTCAGGCTTAGCTACAAGCAGAATTGGGGTTACTGAAGTCCATAAGTAAACTTCCCCAGCTGGATATTAATGATGCCTCTTACCCTCCAGTTCTCTTTTCTTCAAGGACACTGGAGCCCACAACCAATGTGGCCAACTCTTGCCTTTGTTGGAGAGAAGTAGTGGCACAGAGGCAAGTCTCATCTGCTCGTTTGGGGATTTTTCTCCATTGACTTATCTTTATCTTTTGGAAAGCAATGTCATATTCTGCCTGGCCCCCTCATGCATCCAGGGTAGCTGCTGTGAGCAAGAGTACCTCATTCCATGGCTTTACCTTTCCCTCTTCTAAAAGATGATCAGGAATTATCAATGCACGCAACTTGGTGTTCACAAATGTAGGCGCTGTCTTTGTGTCTGTCCTTAAGCCCTTCCAGAAGGAGCCGTCCACCACTGAACTGCAGCCAGCCCCTTCCTTAGGATAAACTCACATCTCACATTGCACTTCCCTCTCTGTTTGCTTTGTGTATTCTTAATGTTGGGAAGCGCCTCTTGTCTAGAAAGCATACTTGAAGCTCTACAAGAAAAAAGAGACTTTTCACTCCCAGTCTCAACATAGAAGGTTTTTTAAAATGGTGATCAAATGATTAATTAACACACAAAAATTGTTAAAAGGCAAAAGAAAGGGAAGAAAGAAGTCTAGCTTAAGATGGTAAAACGTGTGCGCATATTGTGGTTGTCTGAAATTGTTGTAGGGTGTCTCTGTGGGACAAGAGAAATAGGAAGAGGCTGAAATTGAATAGTTCAGCTTCACAGACCATGACAATTACTTGGATGCAAAGTCACTGGGAATATTATCCATTGTTTGCTCTATTAGAAATAATATTAATATAAATTAAAGTATATCAAAATTGGATGCTCACAAACTATTAATAAAAAATAATTAGTTCTTAGCAGAAAACAATTTTAATTTCTTCACAATGTTTCTTTGACTTGTGTTAGGTAACAAACACATTTCTTCCCTTCAGAGATAAAAACAGTTACGGTATTGAGCTTCCCTCTCTGGTTTCAAGGCAACCCAAACTCTATTCTGCCTGGCCATGCTTTTTGTTGTTACTATTTTTTTTCTTCCACATAAATTAATTTATTTTTAAGAAAAGTTGTATCTTTAGCTTTGTCTTCATTTTTTTGCTCATTGAATGTCTAATGATTTTTCTAAAACTTTAAGCTATGAGATGGAATCTGCTTATAATTGACAACATTTAACTACAAAAATTAAAAATGCAAAGCCTTTTATATGTTATAGGCTTCAGGATTATGTTCAGCTTTGACAGTGATTCACCTTCTTCAAACATTCCTACCATAGAAGTTAGGGTGGTTAAAAAACATAGTATTATGTGAAAATCACAAACATTTTGTTTATAATGTAATCTTCTAGGTTTTAACTTTGAAAACTTGTGGGGGGATGGTGGGCAGCTAGTCGGTGTTGATGTTGATAAATTCGCTTGAAACCCTAGGTGACTCAACTGGAAATAGGTACCTGAATCTTAATCATGGATTCACAGCTAGGGGCGGGGCTTGTCTGTTGTTAGGTTGAGTTAAAACCTCAGCGAGAATGAGAACTTCCATGGAAGTGTGTAGGGGGTAGTGTGATGGGCAGGGAGGCAAGAAGTAGATGCAGGAGGAGATGGCTGCCCGGGAGAGGCAACACAGAGCTGGGTAGGGTGAAGGGATGGGGGGGCACCGGATTTAATGATGAGGGGCTACTTCTCAGAGCCAAACGGAACAAACCCCGGGAGAGGGATGGCAGGGAAATGCTCATTGTCTGTATTGTCACTCACAGGCTCTGTGATGGTCATTTCTAGAAGGTAAGGTCATCTACCAAATTGCATGCCAAGTACCCACAATATTGTAAACACTTCATAAGCATGTTTGGTGACCTAAAATATGAAACAGATTTACCAGAGCATCCCCTCATCCCCACAAACCCCAAAGACCTCAGCTACCTACAGTACATTTTCATCCAGTCTCCTCATTTAGAGGAGCATAGGATATATAGAAATAGACATCAATAATGGAGACTTAACCTTAAACTGATATAAAGAAGTTGTTTTGAGCCATCTGACAACATGTGGTTACAATCTTAGAAAAAAACAAAAAACAAAAAAACAAACAAACAAACAAAAAAAAAAAAACCCAAAAATCTGAAAAACAAAAAACAAACAATGCTTAATCGAGAAATGAAATTTTATTGTTACTATTTTTTTAAGTAAAACTCCTCAAAAGCTTGTAATTTAGATTAAGAGAGTTATTGGTTTTTAGAATTGTCTCTCCTGGTTGTTTGTGGAGGGTGTGTAGTCATGAGAAGAATGATCCACACTGTAGGTAAATGGCTCTCCAAGAAGGCACATTTGCTGGTTGCTATGACAACTACTGGGTTTTATTGACTAAAGAGCCAAAAAAAAAAAAAAAAAAATCAATTAGAGACTATTGGAAGAATTTGCACAGGAGCATAAAATCCATCTGTCTCACAATTTGAGACTTTTCCACACATCTGTGCAGTGAATAGAGAGGGTGTGTGTGTGTGGGGGGGGTGCGCGTGCCCACGAGTGTGCTTCTGAAAGTATCTCCAGAAGCACTTTTATCATTCTAACATCTCTTCCATATCTAATCTTCTCAACAGCGGAGTTGTTTCTTGAAAATATATTTATTATTTATTTTAAGAATATGAATGCTCTATCTGCAATATACACCTGCACACCAGAAGAGGGCGTCGGATCGCACTATAGATGCTTGTGAGCCACCATGTGGTTGCTAGGTATTGTACTCAGGACTTCTGGAAAGGCAGCTGGTGCTCTTAACCACTGAACCATCTCTCCAGAGCCTCCTACCCCAGTTGTTTATTAGATTGTTAAACATAAAGCTATCACCTAGCCCTTTAGGACAATAACATTGAATTGTTCTTTATATTACTCTATTTTCCCTGGTGCCAAACAATTTTGAACTTTATTTATAAAGATACCCTGCTTCTTAGGAGCACTTCCTTCTCCTAGGCAGATGTCAAGCTAGATGATGGATACAGGGTAAGCAAATGGAGCCCGAGTAAACCACATGGGAATGTCCTCCTCTGCTCATGCCCACTCTTATCTTCCTGAGGTACTTGGAAAAGTCACTAAGTTTCTAAGACTCTCAAACACTGGGTAGCATGTGGAGAGGTCTACATGAAAGCTAATGAGCATTTGTAGTACGATTAAATATCAGACTAGTGATGTTTTCATAGCTGGTTGCAGGGAAGTCTCATGGATGGACTCCTGTGGTCATCCAGTGACAGCCTTCCGTGTAATGAGCTCATTGATCTCACAAGGAAATAACAAAGTTTAGAGCATGGACTCTGCTCAGCTATTGGGAGTTCCCGGCAGTAGACTGACACACAGGGTTTGGCTGTGCTTCCAGGGACCATGGTTCCAACAGCAAAGCTCAGATCATCCGTTACATGGTTGTGTTTTGGAATTTTACATTGCGACCCCTTACTGGGATCAAGTGTGAGCTGAGGCCGGAAGAGGCAAAGGGGATACAGAGTAGACTGAGAGCGTCATCTGGTGTCAAGGTGCTTTGTGACCTCTTGTTCATCTTCTCTCCATGTATGTGCACCCTGGGTTGCAGTACGAGCATTGTCCCTCAAGTCAATCCACTTGCTCATGCCAGGTTGTAACTTTCCTGCTCATCGTCCTCTCAGCTTAACCCCTCTGCTGTCTGCCCTCCTCACAGACCTTCACTCACAGAACCCCATCTGCTTTTACTGGCTTTGATTATTTCCCCTTGTCCAGGGATCCTTCAAAAAGGATCTCGCTATTTAGTAGCCCATCTTCTTGTCATCGGCTCTCATCAATTGCCTCTTCCAAGCAGAACTGCCCAGCCCCACCCACCCTCTCTGTAGGTGTCCTCTCTGCTGTTTGTCCCCTACCTCCTGAGCCACTCCTGCTCTCAATCACAACCTAGCAGCATTCTCCCTCTCCTTCCCTCTCTCTCTCTCTCTCTCTCCCTCTCTCTCCCTCTCTCTTCCTCTCCCTCTCCCCCCCCCCCCCCCCGTCCTCCCCACTTTGCCCTGTTGCTTTCTACTTGTTTCTGCCTTCTGTAACACGGACTCCTCACTGGCCTGCTTTGGTTTCCTTGTTAGTTTTTCTGTATGTCCCTTTAATCTTGCCATGTGATCACGTGTTATCATCACTATTTGCATCCTCTCCAGTGTCTGAACAATAGAAGGCATAGGTGTTGAGCACATGTTGAGTACAAATGTCTTGATCAATCACCCACAAATCTCTCTTGAAACCCTACTCGCTGGGGCATTTTCTTCTGCTGCTGTTTTGTGTTTGAAATGGCCATGCTATTTCTGAAGTCCCACCGTATCATGTCATTGGATGTTATCTCTAAGGGTTTTGTTAAGTAGGGAGAAGTTATGATACCCTTTCTCAAAAGTCCCTTAAAAAGATTTTAAACAGTACCATTGCTCATCATTAATGTCCTGAAGCCCAGAATCTAGATCTAGGACATAACCGGTTCTGTGCTATTTCTGTCCTCAGCGGGAACTTGAGAACAGTTATGATCACAGTAAAGTGCTCAACTCAATGCAAAATGATGTGTGTGGCTTAAAGCAAAACAAAACGAAGAAACAGGGAAAGCAGATCGGTGATTCTCATAAAATAACGATTAGGATTTTTTCCAATATTTTGAGCTAAGACCAAAGTTCTTTCATTTTCATTCTTAAATGTGCCTGAACTTGACCAAAGCTACAAAAAATAAGAGGAAGTGCACTTGTGGTTTACACAAAGCTTGTTTTTTTTTTTTTTTTTTTTTTTAAGGTCTGTTGACAACCTCCCCCCCCCCACTTTGTTCAGTGTGACAATAATTACCAAGCTTTCTACCTTTTTAATTTTATTGTCTTACCAAGCTGTTCTCCCAAATGCTGGCCTCTCTCGGTTGAGATGATCCGTTCGTCTTCCATGTCACATTTGTTTCCGACCAGGATAACCTGAGCATTATCCCAAGAGTATGTTTTGATCTGAGTTGACCTAAAAGAAAAATGAAAAGTACAAAAATGATCAGCATAAACTGAGGAAGAAGGCTTAGAGAGAGCAAGATCATGATACAATTAAAGCCTTGGCCCTTGACATTTAGAATTAATTATTTCAGTACAGTTGCACTCCTTGGATTCTTACAAAGAATTGATAGACTCATAACTCAAAGCTAGGTGTATAACTCAATGTCAGAGGAGACGAGGCTATATAATATGTGCCAGGTTTTGTGTTTGACCCAGCACAGGAAGAGACAGTCAAGGCAACAGGTGTTGCACCAATTGTGCCAAGGACTATTTGTCTCTGATGAGATCAGCACCACCACACCTTCTTCTCCCGGATCTCCATTGGCTTATGTAATAGCTGCAAGGCTAATCTGGCAAAAGAGCTTCCTAGTTTAGCGATGAAAGTCCTGTGTCCCTAGAACCTTCTCAGTTCCCGGCACATTGAGATAGTGGGTTCCTTTCTCAATTAGACAGCTGATCCAGTGACAAACCCATATAGAAGGGAAAATAAAAACATCAATTCCCTTGATCACACACACACACACACACACACACTCACACACACACAGCAAAGGCAACTGGGGCTTTGGAAATCAGAGGAAATTATAATTTTAAAACAGGAATCATAATACTATCGTACACACACCTTCTAGTTAAAAGAAGCATGTCACTTCACTATAAAATAACAATAGAGTTGGCTGGCATTTTCACTTGCTATGAATAGACTTCCAGAATTCAGATTAGGCCCCTAGTATATATAGATCATGGTACAAACAACAGATGGTTTTGAAACTGAGATAACAATTGTGGTAGTTTTCATGTTTGCAGTATGGTAAATCTAAGTCCTCTGCCTACATCCTATTCATTTAATTCATACACTAACTTAAGGAGGGACCGTTGCATTAGTTCACAGTGGAGGAAAATGACATACAGAGAGGTTAAATAATTTCTTAGTTCACACAACTAGTAAAATGGGAGTGCTGGGAAGTCCACCCAAGTGACATGTTTCTCAATCTTGGGGCCCCTAACACGTCTTCATTTCCTACTACTCATTGAAAGTTTGAGAAGTAAAGTTCCAGTGAGCTGTCATCCAGACCAGAAGTCTAGAGGAGAGGAAGCCGCGTCTTTAATTTTCTTCCTTTTTACTGTGTGAGAATAGCAGGATAGGATCTGTGGGAATATCTATTGCCAATATGTGGCCAAGGGTTGGGGGGTGGCGTGGGGGGAGCACTAGCTAAACAAATGATTAAACTCTGGAAGGATAGAGTTGAGGAGAGCCAGGAGCGCTCAGGTGGTTTTGCTGACATTGTTAAGCCCTTCCGGATTATTGACTAGAAGATAGAGAGGAGCTGTTCTCAGCTGAAGAAGGAGAGAAGGCAAAGAGCTGGCAGCTGCAGCCAGGGAGCTTGCCTTGAGCTGGGAGCCATGCCTCTCCCTCCTGGGAAGAAGGACAGAGGCAGATAAGGTTTTATGTCAGAATTCTTCCCGTCTGAGCCCAAGTTTTCAAGTGAGATTAATACAAGTTTGACTCCACCTGGACACCGCAGAAGCACAGTACAGTTTATCAGAAAAATCCTGGGGAGATGACCATTCTGATTCTGACAGGTTGAAAGTATGTCACCACAGTGACATTTGCATGTGCCCATTGTGGATCGAGTAAGAATGGCACCCATAGGCCCATGCACATATTTGAATACTTAGTCACCTGGGAGTGGTACTATCTGAAGATTAGAAGGATTAAAGAGTGTGGCCTTGCTGGACGAAGTGTGTCACTGGGGGTGTGTCACTGGGGGTGTGTCACTGGGGGTGTGTCACTGGGGGTGGGCTTAAGATTTCAAAAGCAGCCCAGCATATCTCTCTCTCTCTCTCTCTCTCTCTCTCTCTCTGACTTTCTGCCCGTGGACTAGATGCAGCTTTCAGCTACTGCTCCAGAGACATGTGTGTTTGCCATGATAATCATGGTCTAAACCTCTGAAACAGTCAGCAAGCTCCCTGCTTAAATGCTTTCTTTTATAAGTGTTGCATTGGTCATGGCGTCTCTTCACAGCAACAGAACCATGACTGAGACACACATATTCTGGGTAAATAAGGACATATGCTCTAAATTCTATGCTTTCCCCCTTTCACCATAATATGTACAGAAAACATGAAGATCGATAAACTCATCATGAACTAAAGCTTTAAAATCCCTCACACCTGAGTGTACTAATGTTATTGTCCAGGTGAGAAAGTTAAGAGACCACTGCTCATACAGGGCCAAATAAGAGCCCTTTCTTTACCCTGGTGGCCAAGAGCAGGTCCTGCCACAAAGATCTCTTGACAATGAAGCTCAGGGATACGATGTTTATAAAGGAAAGTACCATTAAAAAATGTGTTGCCAAGGCAGATGGGGCTCTTCAGGGTGTTACGGGATGAAAGGTACCCTAACAGGGATGAGAGGAAGATCTGGACAAGATGTCATTACCTCAGTCACTTCACTAATATATTTTTGCCAAGAAAGTTCACATTTTTCATTCAGAGGACCTAACATCTGACCAATTTTCCTTTAAAAGATTTATCTCTGTATTCATGTCTTGTAAACCAAGTGTGAGCCAATGCGTGGAAAGGTTCTAGCTTGAATCTTCCCCTTAATGGGCATGCTTCAACCCTGGTAGTGTAGTTAGAAGTCAGGCACTGAAGGGGGGTTAGGTATTTGGGGCGCATAGGAGCATGTCACAGTTGTGTGGGAGGGGAAGGAGTCGTTGCTAGGATGGTCAACGATGTGGATTGAGTTTGTTGAGACTCAGTGTCTACTTAAAGAGCTAGAGCAGTCCCCTGCCCTCAGCAAACTTACCCCACAATGTGAACTGAGTGCACTGAGTGTCACTCCTGTGTCTTGGACACCCGGTGCTACAGTATGAACTGTGTGAACTCAGCTGAGACCGAGACCTAGACTAGGTCATGAAGGCACTGAATTCAGTACTCACTGCTGTTCTTTAACGAGCGTTCAGACTGCTCATTTCTGTAGTGAAACACATGTGGGCACCCTCCTGCTGCTGTGTCTTCTGCAGAATCATGGGCTGCTACTTTAGATCACTCATGTGTATACACTCAGACATTTCTTATTTTGTAGCAATGCATAGAAACATGCTAAAACAAGAATGCGTTTTCCTCTGGCTATCAGCACTCTCCTCCATCCTGACTGTTGTTTTGAAATAAATATTTGAATTTTTGTGTGCTCCACAGTACCAAAAAAGTAATGTGAAATGAGTATTGTCTATAATTAGAAAGGATAATTAGCTTTGACAACGTAAGGATTTAAAACTTAAAAGCCTATGGGTGCTTTAAAATGAAATGAAGACTGTAATTTGTGGCAATGGCACCAACGGAGAGCAAAACTTTGATAATCCCTCAGAATCGGTAGAGTTTATGGCTGCTACCAAGATTGTGAATGTGCCATGTTTGCTTTAGGCTTTGGTTACTCTGGCTTCTTATCACCAGTGTGTGTATGTGCCGGGGGGTTGGGGGGGAGCTTTGGTGGATGCAAGAGTGATTAGAACAACATCTGCTTCTTAAATCCCACCAAAGTCGTCCATTTTAGTTCATATAATTGAAATGATAATTGGAGATTTTCATTAAAGAACCTTAAATTTCATTTTTTAGTTCCTATTTGCAAGCAGAGGTCCTACACAAGTAGTGTTTCTTGGAGGTACTTCTGAGGTCAGAACTGAGGGACATGCACGCACTAAGCATACACGCTACCATTGAGCCACACCCCAGCCTCAACAGAAATTCATTTTGGGAGTAAATAATCTTCCTGTAGCACGTTTGCTAGGGCATTGCATTCAAAGTTTTTGTTGAATACATTTTCATTTTGTGTGTGTGTGTGTGTGTGTGTGTGTGTGTGTGTGTGTGTGTGTGTGTGGTATTTATATATACATTTGTGACTTGGTTATTTGCCGCTGCATTTTATAAAATTTCTTATTTGTGGAACGAATTTCTCATCATCTAATTAGAAGAACTGTGCAGTTCCTTTGTTGGGAAGATGCGCGTTTAAAGAGAGTAGCTGTCACTGGATAATATACACGTGAAAAGATGATTTATTTCTGAATCACTGCAGAAGTTCCCTGGGGATTTACTGTTAATCCCAACAAGATTAATGGAATCAGAAACCATATGCTAGTCTCCATGGTTACTCTTTCAATTTCAGTTAACTCAGACCTCACCGGCACCGGATGAATCACTATTTAGTTGTCACCGTTTAGTCAAAATGAAACAAAAGCACTTCAGACCTTCCTTCAACGCTTATATGTTAGGACATATTTTCTTCCTTTCAGGTCTTACCAAAGATGAAAAAAGAGCTTCTAGGAAGCCAGCAAGGTATAGGAAGGGCAAAGAATCTTGGATGTTTTATAACATTTTACACACAAGTAAACTCTGCATGGAATAAAAGAATTTACATAAGAAGAGCTGTAAACCAGCCAAGTCCATACAGTATTTATTCTTCTATCCCGTTCTGTGTCAGTCAGTGATTTCCCATGAACCCAGCCTCTTCTCATAAACACAACAGGCTCCTGCTAGTCAAGCTGTTTTGAACAATAGTCTGCAATAGGCATCTCCGTGACGAAAAGCAATTGTTTCGTAGGTCCAATTTGAGCTGTACGTTGGAAAGAGAAGGGAACAAAGAGAATATAACTGTGCTATCCCTCCTTAAGTAGGACTCAGCAGATCTGTCTAGCACCCCTTGCTCTACCTGAAGAGATTTTTTTTTGTGGGGATTTACTTATTTTGGCATACAAAACCATCTCATTAAATAATAATAAGTGATATCAGTATTAGAAGGCAACAATTCAATACTTTAATTTTTCTTTGAAATATTCTCTAAAAATGTGTTCCTAAAACCATTTATTCACATTCATTGCATACATCAACAATATTCCATTATGTCCGTGTATCTGTTTCCTTACTAAGACTCTCTCAATGGTAGTCTGTTTATTTGTGTGCTCATCTATGTGAACCACCTGTAAATGCACAGTGGTGTAATGTATGAAAAAAGACATCTCTTAGTCTTTTCGTGTTTAGAAGGTTCCACTTCTCAGTGTCATAGAGAATATCTGCTCTGTAAGGAAATTCCCTCCCCCATACGTGACCACCGCATGGGTAAGACAACTCCTGATGTCAGTCGCTTTTCATTCAACTTAACCACTGATTTATTCGCTTTGTTTCTTTAACTTCTGGGGAAGTTTGAACCTCATCCCAACTCATAACAATTAAATCAAAGAACTGTAAGCTGGCAATATGGCCGAAGCCTGATATCCTGAGTTTGATCACTAGACTCACACGTGAAAGAGAGGACACTCTTGCAAGTTGTCCTCCAGGCTCCACACTCATGCCATTGTGTGCGTGCGTGTGTGCATGTGCGTGTGCGTGTGCGATACTTATACACACAGACACTTGAAAAATGTAGTAATAAAATAAATAGTTCAGAAGCTCCAGTGACTTCACCAGGCATATAAAAAGCCATCTCTCTCGGTGAATGATATGCACAATAAGAACAGAACATTCATGAAATGACTTTCTTTATCTGCATGTTCCTGTTTGTAGCAATTGAATTACTTATTTCATATATTGCACCACTGTGCATTTACAGGTGGTTCACATAGATGAGCACACAAATAAACAGACTACCATTGAGAGAGTCTTAGTAAGGAAACAGATACACGGACATAATGGAATATTGTTGATGTTTGCAATGAATGTAAATAAATGGATTTAGGAACACATTTTTAGAGAATATTTCAAAGAAAAATTAAAGTATTGAATTGTTGCCTTCTAATACTGATATCACTTATTATTATTTAATGAGATGGTTTTGCATGCCAAAATAGGTATATCCTCCCCCCCAAAAAAAAATCTAACAATATATAAGAGCTGACGTAGCTATTGCTAAAATTCTCACTCTTAGCCTTCATCCCCACTCTTAGCTCTCTGGTGATGTCACAATAATAGATAAATTACTGTTCTTACTTATCATTTCTTCCTCCCTTGTGGGTAGATTGTTTCTGGCCTAAATGATAGCAAAATTGAACACGTGACTTGCTTTGATCAATGGTGCTTATCAATTTTGTGGCACTGTGGACAGTAGGCAAGAAGCATGGTTGGGTTCCATCAGTGTGTTCTTTAAAAAAACACATTTTGTTACTTTATGTGTATGGATGCTTTGCCTGCATGTATGTCTTGCTGTGTAAGCCTGATGCTCATGGAGGTCAGAAGAGGGTACCGGAGCCCCGGAACTGGAGTTAGACAGTTAGGAGCCACGGTGGGGGTATTGGGTCCTCTGAAAGCTATCAGTGCTCCCAGATGCTGCGCTATCTCTCCAGTCCCCATGAGTATGTTCATCCTGGGGACAGCCAGTTCCACACCCAGTTCCAGGATAGAAAGCACAAGCATCCCCCTGAGATCTGTGGGTATTTATACTCTTCACCCCATTGAGAGAAGGCTGGTGTCATGCTTTAATATGAAATGCTCCTCCCAGGTTCTCGGTTTGGTGGCGTGGCTGCCAATGATGAACTTTGTGGAAGTGCCTGGATGCTTGGAGCACTGACTTCATCAATAGAGGAGTTCCTTGATGGATTTGAAACATGACTTCATTGTTGGGGGGTGCTGACAAGTAGGAAGTGGGACCTCACTGGAGAAAGCATGTCCCTGACGGGTGGGTGCCTTTGAAGTTACACCTTCATATGGTCATTTACCCTCTTTGGTTCCTGGCCACCATGCAGTGAACGCTGTCCTTTGCCTTGTGCTCTTTCTGTGGTGGGCCCAAAGGCAATGGATTAGCGGAAACATGAACAAAGACTTACTTATGAAACCAGGAGAGAAAATGAACACGTCTTCCTCTTAGTTATGCACATCAGGCGTTTTACACAGCCCTCAACATCCTGTCTAGTCTATCTGTCTTTCACGCAACACCATCTGGAGCCTTGGGTGCCTTTCTAGCTTTACCTCTCGCTATCTCCCTTCCTTCCAACTCTGGTAGGAGCACAATGATTGTATTTTGGATTCCCCACACCTGCTGCCTTTTCAACAACTGAGGACTGTCACCACTCTGGGGAGTTTCAGGTTTGTGCTGCTTAAAATTAACAGAAGACCAAGAGCCGGTCTAAGACAAAGTGTGGGTTACAAGTACAGCATGAGATGCGGGGAATTTTCTAGCAGATATTCTTGGTACGCCCTTCCTCCCCCACAAGACCCATTGCTTCGGTCGGTGCTTGCTGGCTGACTTCTAGCTGCCTGTATCGGCTTCTCCTTATTTTACAGCTTTCGGTAAAGCAATGTCAGGGCATTTTGCCCATCAGGGAAGTCCAAAAATAACAAGGAAATAGCACACTCAGGAGCAGCCCTCAGCCAAAGACTGGCAGGAATTGCTGTATAAATATCCAAGTTCCCTTTCTTCCCACATTGCTGCTACTCTGATTCCCAAATTTGTGAACAGGAAAACCTCTAGGCATCCACAACAGTGGCTGGCTTGGAAATATGCCATGTGTTGGCCTCATGCCTTTCGCAGATCACTTCCCCAACACTTTTCTTCTGGAAAGGGGGCCGAAGTTTCAAAGTGTTCTGGAGGTGGCAGTAGGGTTTGGACATGAGGTATGAGATGTCCCCTTACGTGTTAAAAGGTTGGTCTCATGCTGCGGCGATTTGAATGAGATGTCCCCCCATAGTAGAGCATTTCAATACTTGACCCAGTTGGTGAGGCTATTTGGGGAGGCTTGGGAGATGCGGTCTTGTTAGAGGGAGTGTGTCACTGAGGGTGGCCTTTGAGTTTTAAAAGCCTCAGCCATCCCAGTGTGGCCCCTTCCTGCTTGTGCTTGAGATGTGAACTCTCTGCTGTTCTTGTCACCTTGTCTGCCTGCTGTTGCTCGCCCCTAATTTGATAAAGATGGACCATTATCTATTTGGAGCCATAAGTAACCCCTCCCATCTATAAATTGCTTTGGTCATGGCATTTTATCACAGCAACAGAAAAGTAACTAAGACACCTTCTGAGGGGCTTTTGAGAAATGGTTGAATCATGAGGACCCTGACAAAAGCAATGATTAATCTAGGGGTAAATTCCTTCATAATCTGACAGCATTATTAGGAGGTAGTGGAGACTTAGGCGCAGGAACTTATTGTAGGTGATGTCCTGGAGAGATGACCTGGAAAGATATGCCTTGATTCCTTTCTATGTGTTCTTTGCGTTCTGTGTCTTCTGTCCATCATGATGTGAATCATTGTGTTCCCCCTCTCCCCACATGCTTCCCAGCATGATGCTCATGGGCCTAGGAGCAACGATGCCACTGAAAATGTGAGCAGAGATGAATCCTCCCCCTTAATGTTTCTTTGGTCTGACTAATGCACCAGACTTCAAAGTAATGGCCATTAATGGTTTTTCTCTTTTCCCGAGGATCCAGTTTAAGATATATCATTTAACGTATGCTTTGTGAGAAACCTGTGTGTCACCCTATCTGTCAGGTGTTCAAACTGTCTTTCATCTGGCCTCATTACCGATATAGATTTGGGTCTGATGTTCCTAATGTAGTTCCACATGAGCCCTGAATATCACTCATCATGGCTGTCACTGATATACATGACGATAGTTTACAGTTACTGTTAGGGATCCATCCATTGCCTATTCACGGCTACGTCTCCTCATTCAGCCAACTTTCTAGAACATGACAGGTGCTCAGATGGTAACTCCAATTTGGTGATGGAAGGTAAAGCAATTGGCAGAGTATGGCAAAAATGCTTGAGAAGTCTTGTGTTTCGAATACAAACACAAAGCAAGCAGAAAGGGAATCATCAACTCCTGTGTTGACAAAGTACCTACTGCATTCATTTTAGAATGCATGATGGACAGAGTTCTTTCAGAGCCTATTAAAGCCTGTGAGGTCCATGAAACTGGAAGGCACAGGCTGGATCCTCTACAGGCTTTTTGGGGGCTAGTCTATCTCCTTCAGTTTAGAGACAAAGCTAAGACTACAGATGTAGAGTAACGTGACTGAAATGATAAAACTGCTCTGGGAATGACATGGTTCATAACACAAGTCTCCCGTGAAGTCTATTCAAAAACATGCTGACTGCTTCCATCGCGGAAGGAAGAAATTCATACGTTAAATATCTGATTATTTCTTCATAACAAAAAGAGCAACTTCCTGGAGAAGTCCCCAGATTGCTGAATCTCTGAATGTCCTTCAATTGAGTGTAGAAATGAACAGAACTGGATGTGCCTGCATGGGTGTGCTGGACATGTTTCTTTTCAGCAGTCTTGTGTTGGCCAATAGGAAAGCAAGATGGGTGGGACTAGGAGACTAGGAGGAGAAAGTAGTAGGGAGGAGTCAGCATGGAGAGGCTGGAGAGAGCAGAGGTCCAGGCCCTCTCTCTGGTAAGATGAGACCACGTGGAAACACTTAGATTAATAGAAATGGGGTAATATTTAAGACAGAGCTAGTCGATAAGAAACTAGTAACTGGCCAACACAATTATATCAAATACAGAGTCTCTGTGTGCTATTTGGGGCTGGCACGGCACAGGGACAAGACCGGCAGGCAGGAAAACCTACTTGTAACAGTCTTGCTGCTGAGAGCTGACACTGGGATTCAGTTTAGGAATCGAAGCAGAGCCCACGGGATCCCAGAGCTCACTGACAGCACATCTGATTTCACTTCTTCAGACATATGTTCATAGCGTGTACAAGGACATCCCCCGTCACCTTTGGCTCTTTTCATATGCCTTCCTTATTTTTTTTTTTTTTTCAGAGTGCCTTTCCTGTAACTTGTGATTTCATGAATTTTCGTTTGCTTGTTTTTGTTTCTTCCTTTTGGGATCAGAGTCTCATGTCTCCAAGATGGTCTTGAATTCACTGTGTAGCAAAGCATGACCTTGAGCATCTGATCATCCTGTGTCTGCTTTATATTGCTTTTAGGCTGTGCTAGGAATCAGACTAGGGCATTTTGCACTGTAGGCAGACACTCAGTCAACTGAGCTACACCCCGGCCTTCTGACCCCATTTTGATTTCAGAAAATGTCAAATTCTATTTTTAAAATAGTATCTATAGTAGGAAACTTGAACATTTCTGTCCTAGGAGAGAAATGGGAATAACTCAGGGTAGCAAAGGTTACCCTCTGGACGACAATGACAGGAATGGAGCCTGTCCTAAGGCAGTATGACCAAGAAAGATCAAGGAAGATATTTGTCAACTAGAGTCTGGCTGTTCCTTCACAACGAACAAGGGGCAAAGTCATGTTAGAGACACTTACCCCACAGACTCTCAAGATTATGGGGTTCTTGAAAGGATTAATGGTCTTTGGCAAGATGAACTTGACTCTTGGGCTAAAGGTCAGGGTTTGTTGGAGGGGAAGCTGAGACGAGGGCCTTGAACCTGTCCTGCGGAGACTCAGGTACCAGAACCTTCTTGTCCCCTTCTGCACTTTGTGGCTATACTTCATATACATTCAGTCTGACTGAAGCACAGAAAATATTAACGTTGAAGCCAAGGAAGAGAGACTTCCTCTCCTTGTAAGGGAAGGAAGTCTTCCAAGGAGGAGGAGTGGGCTACTAATCAGTTTGTAGGGTTTTGCTGTAGGACCTCCAGGAAAAGGAGGATGTATTGAGATGATATGTTAGTCACTGTGTTCTGCTGCTACAACAAGTTAGGAGCTTAGAAGGAGAAAAGACCTTAAGTCTAATTAGACAGCCATTAGTTGCCACAGACATGCGGTGCCACTCTATGCATGTCATGGCATGCTGATAATTCTTGTGGTTCATAGGTATTGTAGCTGGGTAAACCTGTTTAATTGATTTCCTCTCTTGGTAGCTTGTGTAGTATTTTCAAAAGCCAGACTACAGGTCAGATCCACCTGGAATAATCTCAGTCCTTTGTCCTATGTGTTTGGTGTCTCTTCAGCAAGCCCTGCGAGGACACCAAGGGCTTTGTAGATAGTTATATCATTTTGGTGGTCACTTAGACTAATAAGGCAGTCAGGGATTACCCTGACCAACCCTTGGAAAGGAAGCTTCTTTTGTCTGGTACTCGAGTCTTTGTCAGTCTATGGTTTTTGTAAGGGAACATTGTCAGCCCAAGTAACTTACCTTCCTTTATTATAATAATTCCTGTTATTATAATTTTAGGTAAATATTGACTTCCTTCTCTCTTCCACTGTAGGAGCCTCCTCCCTGTTAGTCCATTTTCCATTTTATATCATGTACATTCTTGTTCTCCCCTCCCAAGACCATCCTGCCACCTGAGCTTGTGGACCTATTATATTTTTCTATTTTCTGTGGTCACTCAATGTTGTATACTCACATTTGAGGATTTGGAGCTAGAACTCAAAGGTGACAGAGAACAAGGAACCTTTATCTTTCTGGATCTGGGTTACTGTCAGGGACCATAAAGACAGCTCCACTTCATCTGGGCTCAAGGTCAGAGAATTCAAAACTGTCCTTAGTAAGTCATAAGACATAAGGTCTAAGGTGTGGCTAGTATGAGAAACATATACAGAATGACATCTCCCGTCATTGGTAGTGGATGTCTTATCTAAATAATAACAGACTTGGTATGAGGTGTGGTTACTCTTGACCCTCAAGGCCGGATAACAGGAAATTGAGCCTAAGGATTAGTTACCAAATGTTTGGAGGATTAAGGACAGAAAGTCTGTTTGTTCCTTATACATGATAAAGAAGTCTTCTGCCATGTCCCCATTTAGGTTGGGGTACTTAAGAATAAACTTGGGGCATTCAGTATTCACTGGATTACCATCCCGACTCTATCCTGCATCTCTGTCTTTTGTTAAGCCTCTTTACCTGTCATTTCTCAATCCACACTCCCCCTCTCAAGTATGGACTGGGCAAGTCGGCTGAATCTGACTGAAGCCCCACAAAAACTACTACTACTGATGGCTACAACAGGTTACCTCACTCAATACAATCTTTTCCAGGTCCGTCTGTTTACCTACACATTTCATTTTTCTTCACAGCTGAGTAGTATTGTGTATATGTGCCACATTTTCACTATCCATTCTTCTGTTGAAGTCTGTCTAGGTTGTGTGACAGTAATTTTCGAATAAACTAGAGCAAAGAGTTTTTGTCACTTTAGAGAACTCTGGCCTCAGGGAAGAAGAAACTGTGAAAGGGCCAAGGCCAATAGATGCCATTTGCCTTTGACTGTAGGGAGTAATTGCTATTCAGCCCTTCAGATTTTCCATTAAGTGATGCAACCTGCAATGGCCCCTTCAGCAGGCCCTGCATACCAAAACCAGAACTTTTGATGTCCTGCTTTATTACACAGTGGGGGTGTGTTTCATTTAACCCACACTTAGCTGGGACCCTCAGCTGAAGTCTTGTGATCAGAATGGTGTCTATGCTTACACTGTGGTTTTTAGAGACAAACAAAGTAATAGTCACACCATTTTTATAAGAGGAGTTCCCAGAGTTCATCATTAATGTAAGTGAATAAGCAAGCTACAATTAATGCATGAGAGCAATCTATGAAGAAGGAAAAGATGCACTTTGCCTACTTACTAAAATCCGTTCTTTTTATTTTTCATCACGTTTAAAGATTTATTTATTTATTTATTATGTATACAGTGTTCTGCCTGTATTACACCCGCAGACCACAGGAGGGAACCAGATCTCATTACAGATGGTTGTGAGCCACCATATAGTTGCTGGGAATTGAACTCACGATCTCTGGAAGAACGCCAGTGATCTTAACCACTGAACCATCTCTCCAGCCCCTGTTTTATTTATTTACTTGATGTACATGTGTGTGGACACATTTGCCATGATGTGCATGTAGAGGTAAGAGAATAACTTGTGAAGTTAGTTTTCTCCTACCATGCGAGTACTAGGAATTGAACTCAGGTGCTTAGCGTTGGTGGCAGGTGCCCTTACCCGCTGAGTGATCTTCACTGTCCTAATATTCATTCTAGATGCATATGCATGCCCTTCTTTCATTGCTTCAGAAGAAATTGTCCAACATTAGCATTAGCAGATCATGATAATTAATAATTACTATATTTCAAATCAAAAGCAAAGTAAACAAAAATAAAGTCATGTCTAGGACACAAAAACCGTAAGTAGAGATTGTACAAAGACAACTCTGTCAACAGACACACTTCAGTTACCTATGCAGTGTTTTATGGATGCATCAGTAGTTTGTCTATTTGCTTTTGGATCTTTGCATGGACCTTCCAGAGGTGCATATATATTACATCCTGGTCCTGTAGTCCCTGCTTCCCAGGACATATTGCTGGCAGGTTTTCACAGGGAGACACCAGCTAGAGGCTGGAGGGGGAAAAATGGGGAAAGGCTGACTCTTTGCCTTGCCCAAGTTCCAGTGGTTTCTCTTGAAGAGATTGTTGCATTTCCATCACTGAAACTTTCTGGCTACCCCAATTTGTGGCCTCCACTGATACCACAAAAGACTAGGCCGCTTTATTTTCCCAGCTATGGTGGGGCTTCCACACACCACAAACACCTTGAAATGGAAGAAGAATAAATAACAATGTCAATGTTTTTCCCTGTCAAAATTGATCAACTCTGCCGGGGGTTGGTGGCGCACGCCTTTAATCCCAGCACTTGGGAGGCAGAGGCAGGCGGATCTCTGTGAGTGTGAGGCCAGCCTGGTCTACAGATCAAGTTCCAGGACAGGCTCCAAAACAATACAGGGAAACCCTGTATTGAAAAACAAAAACAAAATCAATCAATCAATCAAACAAACAAACAAAAAAGATCAACTCCAGAAAGACCAGCTTAATCTAAATATCAGTGAAGCTCCTATACAGCTCAGATTGTAACAAGACACCTTTGACAGGTTAGCTCAGACAACAACAGCTTGTTTTGATCCATTTGGAGTCTGAGACATCTAAAACCAAAGTGTCTACAGATCCAGAAAGGGAGAGTGATCTTTCCCATAACACCAGCCCCCCACACAATGACAGGGACCCATGTATCCAGCCTCTTCCAAACCTACTCACTTCCCAAAGGCACTACTCACACACACCTTTGAAATGAGGATTAGAATTTCAACACGCAGTTGGCATAACAGGGGCCCATATTAATACTGAAGCTCAAGGTAGCTCTCAGAGCATCTGGAACGCTCACACTGTGTTTCTCCTGCCAGCGAGTAGCTTTACAGTGTGTAAAATTTCAGCACCACATTTTTTCTCACTTTTAAATTTTGTGTTTCTATCACACGTTTGGTGGGTCTTGTTTATTTTTGACTAAGGGAAAAAAGAGCCTCCAGACACACTGTGGGAATCGTTCTGGAATGAGGTCTCTGACATCAGTGACAGAGGCAGAGAGGAGACATCACTGGAGAACTGGGGTCAGGACCAGCCCAGGGCCTCAGGATCGGCTCCAGCTGGTATTCTCACTTTATACTCTGAAACTACAAGGTGCAGCGAGCAAGCGAGCGAGATTGGTCAGGTTGTTAAAGGCAATGCCTCAGCTGTTTCACCAGTCATTCATGCCCTGTAGCGAGCGAAGTCATGCGTAGCAATAGGCAGTACAGGCAGGGTTCAGTAAATTACTAAATACATCAACCCATCAGTCCAATAATTGGTCATTTCTACCCCAAACTGGAAATCAGACATCGGCCTCCAATGGGGCTTCAGTAACAAATTCTTCCATAATAGCTGGAAGGGAGAAGGGCTTTTAAAGGAATAGCCACCGTTCTCCAGTGCTGGCTTGTCCTGATAACTGAGTTGAAAACATTTTTGTTCATGAGTAAATATTTTGACTCAAATGAATGCTTTACTCCCAGTATCTAATACCCCCTTCCGTTCTTGTTTATGCCCCGAGTCACAGCTCCACTGGGCACTGGAATACCCTGGGTATACATCACGCTTGGGTATGGCTTGCTCCTTTCTGTACTGTTCCTTACACGAGGATATCTTCAGCTAGAGAGCTAGTAACTTATCTTTTCATATTACAGCTAGAAAGAGAGGAAAGAGGAAAGACACAGCCATCAAATTGCCACATGGAATCACAGTCACATGTTTATTCAGCAAATGGAATTCTGAATTTTGTTGTTGAGAAGGGAGACGATTATGCTGCAAATATTAGGGGAAGCCACAGTAGTTATAAGTAAGTATGTTTAAATATGATATTGGTCCAAATAAAAACACATCAGACTGACCAGGTAAGAATGAGCAGGCGCCACACAGCAGAAACAAATTCAGAGAATGAATACAGAACATTCCAGAATGGATGGGTTTGAGTCTGAATCAATACACACACCAGAAGCATCTCTTCAGAGTAATTATCCCCTTCACTGCCACTTAAGAGCTGGAAGCAGATGCATCTGAAGTTAGTTCAGGGCAAGCCTGTACTGCAGGAGACTGTGTCTCAAGAAATTAAAAACAAACAAAAAATCCTAAAAGTAATTATATTCCTTATTACATTAAACATTAGTTAATCATGTTACAAGTCCAAGAAATTGGATATTTCAAAGGAGCCTTAGGCATCTTAATAGATCTACCTGTCGGCATAAGATATGCCCAAGGGTCTACTTCCCAAAACAACCCAAAATAATGAGGAAGAGGGTACCTCAATGATTTGATTGAAAATCGTTAGTTTATTTCCTGAGACAAACATCTGATTTTCTTATCTTTAATTTCACCTCTGAGCACTTGGCTCGCTCCTGGGGAGTTGGGTAAGAACATTTATTCATTTTGCAGCTTTCCTCTGTGTATTGTGTTAAGTGCTCAAGAAACTGTGTGATCATTTGCTCATTCCCAATCTACTTATTTCTGCCTAAAGCCAGCTGAGGCAATTTCAATTATCTTGGCAAATGCTAGAGTTTTAAAGTTTTGAATAAATTAATTAAAAGAGTCTGTTTCTCTATTTTCACTATTGTTTATTTCTTAGTGTAGGTGATATTTCTTTTCTATCCTAGTTTTTTTGGTTTGTTTGTTTGTTTTGTTTCCTTTGATTTTACTGAAAAAATACCCTAAATTATGCTCTGGACTGAATCTCCTCTCCTTTCTTGGTCATATGCTGAAGTCATAATTCTCAGTGCTATTCCGTGTGGAGCCGAGGCTCTGAAGAGGTAATTAGGCTTAGACCAGGCTATATTA
Source organism: Phodopus roborovskii (assembly GCF_943737965.1). NCBI lineage: Eukaryota > Metazoa > Chordata > Mammalia > Rodentia > Cricetidae > Phodopus > Phodopus roborovskii. The sequence goes on from NW_026126413.1 coordinate 21,168,144, forward strand.
TAATTACTACCATTGCAGAGTTGGTATCTGCCATGGTTTGAACTTGAAATGATATTCACAGGCTCAGGTTTTAAGTGATCATCTCCAGCTGGTGGTGCTGTTTAGGGAGGCTATGGAACCTCCAGTACTGGAAGGAGCTATGCAAGCTGCTAAGGGAGAGAAGCAAGCAGTCGTCCTACCCAACTGTGATGGTTAAGAACCACAACAATGACCATCACAGCAAGATACCCTGAAAGGTAGTAATATCCCAAGGTAACCGCAGCTGTCTAAATAGACTTAAAGTCCTCTGACAGGGGGACATGCATGCTTGGTACTGTAAACCTACCCTGCTACCCAGGTCTGGTGAGGCCTGGATGAAAGAAAAGAGCCTATTACTGCCACTTCACTAAACCAGTATAATTTCTAACTTAATTCTAAATACTTATTCTTATACCTATAGATAGTATAGCTTATCATTCACCAAAGTTTTCTTTTTCTTTTGTTCTTTCCTTCTTTTCTTTTTTCTTTCTTTCTTCCCTTTCTTTTCTTTTTTCTTTTTTTGCAATAGATGGAGACAACTACAGAAAGCCACAAGTGGTCAAAATACAAAGAACTGACTGTAGGGTTCTATACACTTACAACAGAAATGCATCTGCTTAAACTCAGGAAATATCACAAAAGCAAAGGAGTAGAAAGGTTGTAAGAACCAGGTGACCAGGAAGGGATGCCTGTGTCAGTATAGTGTCCTCAATATATGGCAAGGAAATGTTGAGACTATGCTTGCCTAAACAAGACCTACAAGATGATACCAGCTGACACCAATGCAGAAATTCTCACAGGGCTTTGCTCTTAAAAGAAGAGCTCTGAGAAATTAATAGTTGCTGAGAGGCAGGGAATCAGTCTTCTCTGGGGACAATTCCTTTGATACATGAACCAGTTTCAAGAGGTCAGCCCTAAACACATATGAACAACACTAAATGACCTTAGCAGGTTGTATGTGCATGAGTGAACTCTCTCTCTCACACACACACACACACACACACACACACACACACACACAAGTTATAATTAAAGAATAAAAAGTCATGAAGTAGAGAAGGAGCAGGAGAGACATGGAGGAGTTTAACCAAGGCTATCTATGTGATCGTGGGTTTGGGTTTATCCCACAAGTGAAGACAATGGCTCATCCTCTCCCATCATCTTTTAGTAGCCAATAGTTCAGCAAGGAGAGCCATAACTGATTATCAACAGAGTCACTAGAGGTATCACCATACTTGATTTCAAGTCATGACTACACAACGTAGTAGTGGCACAAAAACACACAGATTGATAGAGAAAAATAAAATAATTCAAAAGAGCACAACAGAAAGACACACAGAGCAGCAGTACCTAATAGGTTCACATGCCCGTTATCCTTGATACTTTTAGGTACAAAATCACAGTAATCACACCTAAAAACCAAGTGGCGATGTAACATACAGCCATACCTTGCCTTCCTTTCCTCGTTATTAATGATAGTGATAGCCTGAGGCCAGTCTTGGTGGTGAAGTCACCACCGCAGTTTAGATCTTCCTAAGTCAGGGTGCTTTTCCAGCGTTCCCTGTTCATGTCTTCCACACCTGTCATTTCTGATGCCACTGTAGAGTTTGTGCCCTGATCCATCCATGAGTGTGCTGTGATGGCATCCTGGGGTACTTCATCTCCTCTTTGGAAAGCACAATCATCAGTCCACACTTCCCAGTTTCAACAGGGTAGTTCTTCACCCAGGGTGATTTCGGCCGTCAAGTAACATTTGGTATTGTCTGCATGGCAGAAGGCGATGCAGGGCTGCTGGCATGCAATGGACACAGGCCAGAAATACTGCTGTGATTATCCTTTTATTTTTACTGAGAGTGGCTTTCCCTATTTTGCTCATAGTAGGAACTCTTGGACTCGAGTGATCCTCCGGCTTCTGAGAAGCTGGGACTGCAGACACATGCCAACATGCCTGGCTGGGATTTCTTTTCCTACGTGGTCAGGTGTCCAGGGGACATGTGATTAACTGTGGTGTGACAACATGGAATAAGGAGATTGACTTGCTCATATCAAATCAAGATAGCTACTTGGAGTTCTTTGAAGGAGCACAAAGCAGGAAGTAACACCTGAGCATTACTCTGTGGTCTCCTAGGCCATGGGAAAATATCCTGTGCTTAAAATATCATGTAAACGGTCTTGCTAGATGGCTGAGCATGTAAGAGTTCTGAAGACCTGAGCTCGGTTCTTAGCACCCATATCAGGGAGCTCAAAACTTCCTATAATGCTAGCTGGCCTCTAACATGTGCTTACACAGACATATACACACGAATAAAGCAAATCTTGAAAAATATCAAGAACAAAATTTCAAAGTAGATGCTTTTGCTATAGCGATATTTTCACATTAACTAACTACAACTATGGCAGGGTGGCTTGCTACCCGTGTTTCTGGAAGTACTCAGGCTTGCAAGTAAGTGGAATAGGTTTACACTTCTTAATTTCCATACTGTGGAGCTTATTTGTGTGTGTGTGTGTGTGTGTGTGTGTGTGTGTGTGTGTGTGTGTTTTCTATTCCCTATGTAACATATCCAAGATAATCAAATATTCTCCTCACACTCCAAAATGAATTGTTGCTTTTCTTCAGTTACATCTCATTGTTGTGATAAAATAGGGAGAAAGGTTTTGTTTTAGCTTATACCTCCAGGGGGATACAGCCCAATGGGAGGCAGGGAAAGCATGGAGGTGAGGGAATGACACCGTCCCAACAGAATCCATTGGCAGTCCAGAGACAGAATGAAAAGAACGTGAGGCCTGCTTTCAATCGTGCACGCCTTTCAGCAAGGCACCGCCTTAATGAAGGTCCCAGAACCTTCTAAACTGTGCCACCAGCTGGGCACTAAGTAGTCAAACACCTGAGCCATAGATATGTTTTTCCTGGTTCTTTCCTTCTAGAATGAATTCAGTAGCTAGCGTTGAGAATTTATCATGCAAGGGGCAAATTCTGTAAGTCATGCATGCTTTGTGTCGCCTATGGCCAAATCACCCTCTTCTGTGGGACTGGTGCCTCTTCATTTTACACTGATTAGGGTGGGGATAAAACTCAGTTCTTACCATATTCTATATCTCTGTTACAAAATGGCTTTAAATTCTAAAGAATATTATTTTATTGCTATAAAAGCATGTTCTACAAACGTTCTTTGAAGGATGGAGCTGAATTCTTTTTTTAAAGGTAGGGAAAATTTCATAGACTTCTTGTATCCTTGTAAGTATTTAGTACCTGTCCAATTAAATACTTTTTTTTTGTTTGTTTGTTTTTTGACTAAGTAAGTGTAATCTAGTAAAAGTGTTCTGAAACATGCAAGTTTGTAGTAACATTTAATTTATGATTTATTAAAGCTTGCCTGAGGATTCAGGCTATAGAGACGAGGCAGTGGTGACACACACCTTTAATCCCAGCAGCCAGAAACTAGGAGGTGGTAGTATTTTTGCACCTTTAATCCCAGCACTCAGGATTAAGAAGTAGATAGATCTCTCTGAGTTCAAGGCCACCCAGGGATACAAGAGAGTGAATCAATCTAAAAGAGTAACAGATCACCAGCCTGTAATCCCAGCACTAGAGGGGTATGACAAACAGAAGCAGAGTCTTCAGTGGTCAGTGGAGGCATTCATTCTCCAACCATGCTGAGGAGAGGCAGCGGTCTGATTGAGACTTGTGAGAGCTCATGGAGACAGGGTCAGCCCTTTCAGCATGAGGGAGAGCTAAGAAGCTAGTGGCCAGCTGCTTTGCTTTTTAGATTGAAGTTTGAACTCCAATATCAGTCTCTGGTTCTTGTGTGTGTATGTGTGTGTGTGTTACATAAATTAAAAGTACGCTTACTTCTCTCTGACTTTGCCTTTTTACTATTATATTATAACTTCTAGTTTGTACACATACTATGCACCACTCAATATATATCAATGGATCCTGAAATGTAAACAAAAAAGCAAACAGACAAAGTAAAAATAGTATGTTTAGGCATTTCTTGCAACTATAATAATGCAATGTAATTTTATATGATTTTCTGGTAGCTAGGCCAGAGCTAACACATGTTCTTAGTCCTTTTCTTTAAGAAGGGATGCCATTGTGAGTGCCTGTGCATACATATTGCTCCAAAGCAAAAAGCAGCTGGCATTTATTGGCAGGTGAAAACTTAAGTGTATACGTACAGCATGGTGTATAGTGATGTTTTTTTTTTCTTGTGGGGTTTGTAAAAAACAACAGCTTTTGTGTAAGCATTTTCCCCCTAAACCTGCCGTCGTTGCAGATAAAGTCTTAAAGATGCGGCATAGTGCTAAAGAAGACAGACAGACAGACAGACAGACGGACAGTGGGTGTGAAAGAGCGACTAGGACCTGATGTGGTTTTAGTGGCCTGGTTGGTGGATTGCTGGCGGAGAAGAATCATCTGAAGGTGCCAAGAGAAGTCCTGGGGACTTTTGCCATCCCAGAGGCTTGCAGTAGACAGTTGCAATTCAGAGGCATAAGAAACGAAACACCCAGGTTCTGAAACCGGCTTCCAACCCACAGGGCAGTTAAAAAAAAAAAAAAAATTGACTGCTACTGCTCAGCGGGTTTTTTTTTTTTTTTTTTTTGCCACTCACCCTAGAAACTAAAGGGAAAAATCTGGTCCCCTTAGACATGCCACCAATCATTTCAACTCAAGAAATCTTTAGCACACAACTAGATTAGAATTAGAGAAAGACCAATTAAGAGCTGGACATTTTAAAATTTCAATTCATGTATTTTCAGAATCCCAGAGGGTAACAGCTGAACACTTTTAAAGCTTGCTGTTTGAGGAGATTTGTGGTTTTTTAAACAACCCCCCCCCATTTCTCCTCCTTCTATTTCTTGGGCTGTGGGCCACCAGCTGCAGGCACCAAGCCCCAGCCTCCTGACCTCTGCCCCAGCCTCCTGACCTCTGCGTGTGGCAATATGACTGGTGTCTGTCCTGTGGGACGAGTGCAGAATGAGGAGCAAACCTCTGGTGTTGCCTACAAAGAAAGTGCCTGTTCTGGGTGCCTGTTCTGGGTTGCCTCCCGTGCCCCATCTGTGGAAACGCGGCTGAGCCTGTGACAAAGCTTCGGAAATACTGAGGAAGTTAGTGTCCCTGTAGAGACTTCGGTACAAGTTGGAAGTGATGTATGTCTCTGATGGTCTTGGGGAAGATCTCCTAGCTTAGTCTATCCACGCTACTAAGAAGACCAAGGGCAGTGTCTTCTGCCTTTGCCTTTGTATTTTGGGCTGTTTTGTTATAGCTTATTAGTATTTACATCATCTGATTCAAGATTCCTGAATAAGCCTTTGTGAGTTTGGTCCAGGAATTCATGCACTGCATTTCCCTACCCTAGATTTACTTTGTGCAGGTATGTAGGATGCCAGTGCAGTCCAGACAATACATTTTAGGGTCTACCTTTTAGCAGCTAATGAAATCAAGTAACCAAGCACTGTGCTCTAAGTCTAGCTGGGGTTTGGGGGAAGTCTCCAGTCTTATCATTACCTTTCTCATGTCAGCAGTCAGGACCCAAAACCGTTCCCCACACGTGTAATTTCTGTACCAGTGTGAGCACATAGTCACTGCATTTGTAAAAGTTATTTCCCCACGAATACATCAATAAAGAAAGCTGACAGAGATGCCACTTCCCTCCATCGAAACATATGCACGCTGTCACTTCATTTATAATATTAGGTGAAGGGGGTTTTCTCTCCGAGGGAGAACATTGACTTTGTGTACCTGTGTTTTTCCTTTCAAATATGGTGCCTTCCCAGGCTTGAGATTAAAAAAAGAAGTCCTAAATTCAGACTATGTTCTCTTAGTTTTAAGATTCTGATGATTCACAGGAAAACATTTATAATCCTTCGTTCAAAATGGACAGTGTGTGCCAGGGCTGAGTCTCCACATCTGTCCTGTTTGCAGCAAGGGGCATGTAGTGCCTGGATGGTAGCATTAACCTAGCCTCTGAGGTTTCACCGAGTTGTCAGGTTCTGATGCTGATTCTTTTTCTCAGTACCCATTGCTTCATGTACCCATCCACTGGTTCCCAGACGACACCGGGTCTTGGATGTATGAAACTGTGTGCCATTATAAGTCCTCATCTCGTCATTCATTTTATTATAAGAGCATGCTCTAGGAAGGCAATCCTTGGAACTCTGACTGGTATTTCTGCTCCTAGCATTTCCACTTATTTCAATCATGAACTTGTGCTTTTCTAGAGGATTAGGAGTCCCCTGGTACTCTTAACCTTTATGGACGCACTGTATCCCCCCAAATGGTAGGGGGCTTTTGTGCTTGCCTTGATAGCCCGATTACTCTGTTAGGCCTCAGAAATGTACCTAATTTCAGTGAGGGGGCGTGCTACTAAATATGTTACGAGACAATGTTAATCATTCCAGGTGGTCAGAAAGGGACTCAAACCGGTGGGCAAAATCATATGGTCTCTGAGAATGATGGAGACAACCTGAAAGACTCTGCGGTTGAATTCCGTTTCACAGGGGGACCCGTCAAAGGCCACTCAGAGCTCAGCTCAGTGACTGGAGACATTGGATCTATGTCCTTCATTTCCCCTCCCTCTTTTCCTCCAGCCTGCTACAGGACTCCATTTAGAAAACCATGGGGACAGCATGCCCACGTGTGATTTTTCTCAGTCCTTCACCCTTCACAGCCACGGAAAGGCAGCGTCAGGCCCAGTGTGCTCTGCAGGCAGCAGGAAGCACAGCCATTCCATTATCCTTATGGAGACAAAGACGCAGCAGGGATTTGCTTAAACATCGAGAAACACCTATCTTCAGAGGTGGAGAAAGTAAATGTTTCCTAGTGAGAGGGTAGCACTAGTCTATAGAAGTAACAGCTTAAAAACCTTGATTATATTCTTCTATTCTGTGAAGAACAAAATTGCTTTTGTTCCTTGTGAGCTTTTCTTCCTTATGCACAAAACGCCCCCCCCCCAAAAGAAGTGTTTCCTGGCATCACTTCTCAGAGTCCACAGACTGAATTTGGGGTACACAGAGGACACCCGTGCCCAGTAGGAGAAATGTGGCTACTGTGTTTCCTTTTTGTTTGGTTATCCTGACCGAAGGCATTTAAATGGGAATCTTATTCAAGTGCCATAAGAGTATGCTATTGTGCAGCAACTCGAGATATAAAGGGAGTGTAAACTTCCAAACATCATTCATGGGGCAGTGCAGGCAGAGACATGAAGCAGGCACTACCTAAGACAAATGTTTTCACATCCAATGCAGGACATTATCATGTGATTAATCATCTCATTTACAATATATAAAATACTTCAGTTTTCGTAAATAGCTGGTTCCTATGAAGAAATGGGCCCACTGCCTTGAAGATAGGTCTTTTCCTTTGTTTTACATTCATGTGCCATGAGTATAAATCATTCCATAATAACTATAGGAATCTCATCTTTATTAAAGTTCTCTTCAAAGTTACCTTCTGGTACTGGGGATGCAGCATTAGTCTAGCATGTAGAAGGCCCTGGGTTTGATCTCTGATCACATAACACAGACACAGTCATACACAGATACATACATGGTGGGATTGGGTTGTACATCCCGTTAGATTTTATTTCTACATATGATGAAAATTCATGATTCATTTAGGTTCAGTAATTAAGATTTTACTCTGGGCTACAACCAGGGACATTGAGTGAATTCAAAACACTGAAAGAGTCCTGGGAAAAGGAAACGTGGGGTTGGGGAAAGTCAGAACAAATTGAACTTGGGTCTCAACTCCAATGTAAAGAGTCTTCTAATTTCAGTCATGAGAAACAACAATATTCTTCAAACAAGCAAAAAGTTTCATATCCACCACATCTGCAGACTATTCTGGGTTATAAGCATGTAGCAGGGTTAATGAGATCAGGCAGATCTGGTTTGACTGTTATAGCTGGGTGATTGCAAGCTTGGGTTCCATTTCCGAGAAAGTGGGATCGATAGGAAAGTATCCCCCCCCCCTTTATTTTTAAAAATGAGGCAGATCATCAGATCATCAACTAAACAGAAACCATTTCTTCCAACTCTACATGCATAGTTTCATTTGAAAAACAGTTCAAGCACAGGAGCAGAAATTGCTGTACACACACTTCCCTTCCTTCACTAGCTACTGGATTTTTGTCACAACTGCTTCACATAACATGTCATGGTGGCTGCCAACTACTTGACAGTAAGTTGTAGACTTGACGGCGTTTAAATACTTTGCAAGCATTTCTACAGGCATAACTAAAGACAATTCTATTAAATCAGCTGACGAATATAATACCGCTACTAAAAATACTGCTATGTAGTCCGCAATCAAGTTGCTTCAGTAATGTCTTTCAACCAGTGACGGCATAGCCTTCCATCTCCAGTCAATGCTAGTTTAGAGTACTGTCCATAACCTTGTGGATTTTGATGATGCTGGCAATTTTCAATAGTCCCTGCTCGCTGTGGCTAGTTGTATAATGTCTCTAAGTGTAAACTGCCTGTTTCCTAATATCTCCATTTAGATTAAGCATTTCTTATTGCATATCTTACATAGTGTGAGTTTGTCTTAGAGTTGATCATGTTAAATGTGCTCAAAGCAATGATGTGTTGCTAGCTATATGTTTCTACTGTAGAGACAGTGTTTTTGTTTTCTTATTCGTGACTGGCATGCAGTATGATGCTTGACTACTGTGTGAAAATGTTATCACAGCAACAGAATAAAAATAGGACAACTGCCAAGGACATGGGCCTTTGGGATTATGTTTAATATAACAATCACAGCAGCACAATGCACTGGCTAAATGTATCCCAGCTTCCTGTAAGGCCCGTGCTTTCTTTGTTAGTCCCACAGATCCAGCAACCTCTATCTGACTATTCTGTACCTCTAAGGGCAGAGGGGATGCTCATCGTTCCACAGTAGCGTAAGTTGACTGAAGGTTGTTACTTAAACAAGTCCACCTGGAAGAGAACAGCAATCAGAAGGACAGGGCAGACATAACACTGCAAGCTCATTCTTTACTTTCTCCTTTGTGGTTTTCTTGACAACCTGGTATCATTAGTGTTAAATTCCCTCATTGGCAGTGAGTTACTAAATAAAATCCTATGGGAAGAGCATGGACTACCTACAGAATCTAGAAAATATTTAAGTACTGCGGAGACAGGATTTGAGTGAAAGAGTTAATAGTTAATATTTCTTTCAGTACATGCCCATGAGTGACCTGAGGCTCGAGGGAATCACAAGCAATGTTTACAGGATTTGGCAAGCAGTCACTGTTGGGATCATTAGCTAAACAGAAACTGTTTCTTTCAACTCTACACCCATAGTTTTATTTGAAAACACGAGGGTGTGTGTGTGTGTGTGTGTGTGTGTGTGTGTGTGTGGTTGACCAGGGATGAGGGACACAAACAACTCTGTTGAATACCTCCCGATCCCCTCCACCTTACCAATGTATCCATCACTATCTATCTCTGTTTTGCTTTATGTCAAGACTTTGGGGAACAGCCTAACCTGGATTTCTCTCTACTATGAGTTTGACAATGAGAGACTTCAGTAGGGACTCAAATGGCAGAAGCGTGAGGTATGTCCTTGTTCGCTGGATAGTAAGGGCTTACTCTACAATGAAGCTCCAATGGGCTTTTCTCCATATCTCCTGTTGTAGTTGGAGATAGAGGAAATGGTTTCCTCTGCCTTCAGCCTGGGGGAAGGCATAAGTTCCCACTGTGACAGTTTGTAGGTACCCCATTTCCCACATTCTCAACTCTGCCAACACTCTTATAAATAATCTCTTTTCAAAAGTCTTTCTCTGGATCGATTCTGTTTCCTGCCAGGACCCTGCAGCAACATGACATCCCCCCTATCTAGCATGTTCTGCATAAGTGTATTGGCATGTTCTTCCCCTGCTATTCTGTGTGGTGGTCATGACTATCACAGTACATCAGGATGAACTGGGGCCAGGGAAATAGTGAGATGTGCCAAGTACCACATAGCTACTCAGTGAGAGCAGTGTTGGTGTTCATCTACTGTGCCACACAGTGGCCCCGTGTCTATAATTTAACAGCCCTTTCTTTACCGGTAATTAATGGAGCTTTAATCTCATGAGTAAGAAGTTGCCTAAAGGTTTGCACTGCTTGGAGCAAACACGCAGAAGTCATACCCTGTGAGTTTTAGTATTCCCTAGTCCTGTTAGACTTTTCACATTTTGTTTATTTTCTTCTTTGAGACAAAGCCTCAAGTACCATGGCTTGGCTTTGAACTCTTGGAAAAGACCTTGCATTTCTGATCCTTGAAATTCCACCTATTCAGCGTTGAGATCGCAGGCTCCAATTGCCACAGCGCCCGATTTGGATGGTGTTTCTGTGGATCATAGCTTCCTGCTTGAAAGGCAAGCATTCTGTCAACTGAGACACATTTCCAATCCTTGCACAATTAGACTTTAGCATTTCTTCTTCTAAGTTTGCCTCTTAGACACAGAAGAGACATCTAAGGGGCAAAATTATGGTATCAGTGACCCTGACTTGGAAAGGTGCAGATCTGAGAAGAGACGTTTTTTCTGGAGTTAGTGACCTGCAGCATGCTGGTCTCACTGCTTGCTAATAATACTGAGCCTGATCTCCAGCATTTCCAGCATATTTTCCGGGAAGGTTCTTTTAGACCCATAGAGTAAGAACCACATTTGCGAGCTGGCTAATTTCAGAAAATTCTCTGATACTTTTGCTTCACCTGTTACATAGAAAAACTTTCACTCATGGAAGTGTGAGGAAAATTAAAGCATCACCCAGTCTTTTATTTGGAATGTTTTAAATGAAAATTAATTCCCCAATTTCCTATATGATAGTATCACACTTATCAGTTGAGGGTTGTGTTGACTTACATTTGATAGTTAGTAAAGATACAGACGACAGAGTGGCTTGTAAAGCCTAACCAATGAAAGCATTTGCAGCACAGGCTGGAGCATGTCTGTGTTAGTGGAGGAACCAGAAACACACTACTCTGCTGTTCCGCACTTTTCATCCTCCTGTCCCTCAGTTGGCAAGACTAGCAAAGAACCGCGCTGCCCACAAAGCCCTGTGTCTTGTTTCCTCTTCTAGTTTGCCTGCCTTAATTCATGCTTTCTTTGGAATTTTCAATTTTTTAACAAAGGCATGGAAAACAAAGAAGAGTTATTTTAGTTGTTTTGATGGAGAGATGCACCCAGAGGGATGAAAAGGACCATGCCTTTTTTTTTTTTTTTTAAAGCTACATTGCAAGTGTGGAGAATTAGTCAACAACCCCTCTAGAAGAACAGAAGTTCTTACACTTTACTGCATACCCTGCTGAGAATCTGACATCTAATTTATGGACTCTCAAACCTTAGCTATGCATCTTGCATGTACACTTGGGAGGAAACCGAGGCTTTGGACACAGCGAAGAGGATTTATCACCAATTGAGCATCAGATTCCAGCTCTGCATTAAAGGCATCTCCAAGATTAAAAAAAAAAAAAAAAAAAAAAAAAAAAAAAGTGAAATGGCTACCTGGGAATGTCAAATGGAGATCTCAGAAGTTCAGTGAGAGTCACAAAGCATGAGCAAAGAACTAGAGAAATGCAAGTCTACCATCAGCCATCCCTCCCCCTTGACCAGCACCACACAGTTTTAAGAACCCACAGGTTATTGTGTGGGGAGATGGCTCATGGGTAAAGCACATGCTGTGTGCAAGTGGTGTTCCCAGATCCCACATTATCCATTTGTAATCCCAATCTTGCTGCTGTGACATGGGAGGTGGGGACAGGCAAGCATCTGGAAGTTTGTAGGCCAGCTGGCCTGGTGTACTCAGTCATCAGGAAGCAGCAGAGACTCTGTCACCAGCAAAGTAGAAAGCAGGGGCTGATCATTGAGGTTGCCGTCTGACCCGCACCACCACTATGGTATGTGTGTACTTGTATCTCCTTCCCCCATGCTAAATAAGTCAATGGACAGATAATAAAATTTAAGGTGTGCAGACGCTAAAGCTTCCTCTACACTCACTTAGTCAACCTTTCCAAAGGCAAAGACTTCTCTGTATCAGGTTTTCTTTTGGGTCATCAATCAGCTCCCAAGTCATGACATGGAGACGTATTAGTTTTGAATGCTCAGTCTTAACTCAGCTGTTATTTTAATCTATTTCTCTTTATCTAGGCTTGGCCTCTGGGCTTTTTACCTTCCTTTCTGCATGTCCTACTCTGTCTGCTGGCTGGCAGCTGCCTGGCCTGGCCCAGGTGTTTCTCTTTTTCTCTCTTACTCTTGGCTCTTCTCTTCTTAGATTTCTCCTCCTACTTATTCTCTCTGCCCCCCAGCTCCACTTAATCCTCTCCTGCCTAGCTATTGGCAGTTTGGCTTTTCGTTAGACCAATCAGGAGGTGCCATAGGCAGGTGAGGGGGAAACAAATGTAAGACATCTTTACATAATTAAACAAGTGTAGCATGAACAAATGTAACACATCTTTGCCTAGTTGAAGTAATATTCTACAACACCTCTCCTTTGGGAGGAATTAGCACATGCTGCACAGATGGCCCATATATTTACAGATACACATGGGTATGTTTACATAGGTATATATTTTTATATGTATTCATGTGTTCTGAAATTCGGCCATGCCAAAAGACAAAAATTGTATATCCCCTTGCTCACGTATTCCTATCCTATATTTGGGTGAAAATTTTAATTAAACGAAGTGGCTGCCTCAAAGTAGACAGAACATGGGTTTTTTCTGTTTTGTTTTCTATAGAACTGAATTTGCACCCTGCTTCCTCCATTTAGTTAGCTGCATGACCCTGGCATAACTTTCTTGAGTCTTAGTTATTCTTTCTTTTTGTTTGAGAAAATCAAAATAAACTAGCTTTCAGAAGATGATGATTCAAATAAAACACGAACTATGGGACCTTTTCAGAGCTTCTCAGCATGTTGCTATGACCACTGAAATAAGGTACATGGTCACATGCATTGACTGTATTTTAAGATCACAACTTAAGAGTGTCTACTCGGGGGCCTCATCCGTCCCTGAGTAGACAGACACACTGTGTCTAGCCTTCCAGCATCCTCTGCCAGGGATTTGTAATACATTCACCATGACTAAAGTGAAGAGAACAGATCCTAAGTGAAGCATCTGCTACTCAAACAAGACAATGTTGTTTGGCTTTTCCAGACAAGGCTTGGCATAGCCTCTAGATGCCATGGTCTCAATTTTGTATTTATAATGCAACTTCCCTCTTTCGCGCCTCTTGATAAGTGTTTCGTTTTCCCGGGTTCCCTTAGCCTATCCTCCATGTGCTCCATGTTGGCCCCTAAAATTCAATTCTGTTTCTCAGCCTCCCCACGCTCCCATTCACGGCGGTAGCATTATCTGGATTTGTAGATAGTTCACAAAACCTTGACAGGCATTAAGCACAAGGAACTGTGGGGGGAAAGAGGAATGCGACACAGTGATGTACCATTATCCAGAGTGTGAGGTTTCCCTAGCAATGCTGCTTATTTGTGTTAGTACTCCAACACATCCACTTACACTCACGCCCTCTCAATGAAACCATCTCTATACACAGGCATGTGTGGCATTTGTTTAAAAGAACATTATACACAAAGTAGAAACACCTCCTCCTCCTTGTCTCCACGAATTATTCCACCATTCATCCCACTAATGCACTCAAAGTGCACTTTCCTGTGAAAGTGTGTCTAAAGTGTCTACCAATCCCATCTAAAATCACACTCACAGCAGAATCTAACATACAGAGAGAAAACCACACACGCACACATGCATACACGTACATACACACACACACAAACACATATTTACACACATGCACACACACACACACAAACACATGCACACACATGCACACACACATAAACACATTCACACACATGCACACATACACACAAACACATGCACACACATAAACGCACATTCATACACACACACACACATATACATGCACGCACTCAAGCACACAGGCACAAGTACATGATGCAAAACCAAATTAAATTAAAGACATCATAATATTGAAACAAAATCTAAATTAACAAGAGAATGATGTCTGTGTCTGGAGTCCCCAAACAATAGCGGAGGGAGGGGAGTGTTCAGCATTTAGCACTAGTCCCTGGCATCATAATCTGAGTAACAAGAGAGCAATTTCTGCCGAGGGAGGCTCAGAATTCACGGTGGACAAGAAGAAAGTCTCTGCTCATTAGTGCTACTGTTTGTGCTTAGCAATCCTGGCGCATAATGGCAGTTGGAGACTTCTGAGTGAAGGGCAGGTACAGCTCTCGAAGGTCTGGGTGTAGGTGGGACTATCTGTTCCCAGTTTTTACCTCAGCTAGTCTGAGGCAGGGAAAATGAACTCTTAAGTCATTAAAGATATACTCAAAATTACATAGACAGAATGTTCATCTAGGAAGCTGGGAGGGTTAGGAAGACGTACATTAACTGCAGTTTCCCCATCGCCTTGATAATCATGGCCATTTTGCTCTCCATCCTCAAAAGACTTCTCAGGCAAGGTCTGTAACTTTGACCTCCTTTTGAAACCAGATTTCACTATGATCAACGAGGTAGTCGTGTGCAGAGGGGCTGTAAATGAACTCAGCGAGGAGAATGCTTTCCATGGAGAGTGTGTCTTGCTGTGGAGTACAGTTTGCTGCTGTCCACAGGCATGTTTTCAACCCTGGGGTTTCTAGAACTTTCCAGGCTGGATGGTATGAGTAGCTTAGGGCTTGTGAGACTTAGGTCAGTGCCCTTTACTCAACCCTCACCTCGGGCTCAGTGCTTTAGTGGGGTCATGTGGTCTGGAGAAGAGGAAAGGAACAGGTGTCTTTGTGTGGTTTGTTTTCCAAGATCCATCCCTCCAGAGACTCTTGGGCATCGAGGGGGATGTACACAGAGATCCTCCAGGAAGGCTGGACTGAGGAGAGTTAAGGCATGAGGAGGGAATGGGGAGACTGGGGATTGTGTTCCTTCCAGTCTGGCAATTTCCAGCCTTACCTCTAAAAGGGCCACTAGGGACAGGGTGATGCATCAGCAAAGCCCCTTCCACCCAGCTAAGACATCTGGATGGAACTTTGACCTCCAACGTTGTAGCCAGACATGAAAGTGAGGTCGGGTTAGAAACCCAGAAAGAACTGAGGCTCCTATTCTGACATCATTTCCTGTCTCTGCATGTGATTTCTCTGTCAGGCTTCTTAAGTCTTTAAATAAGAGATAATTTTACCTTAATTAGTCTTTTGCATCCTATGAAGTTCTCTGTGTATCAGGGTAGTCCAGGTACTAGCAGTGGCAACAGATGCTGAGACCTTGAGGAGATGCTATGCTTAGCTCTCCTCAGACCTAGTGCATGGAATCTTCACTTAACAGGGACTTGAGATGACTGGTGTTTCTGCGTTGACATAGATCATTCAAAAATGTCTTTCCTCTGTGTCCTGATATCTCCTTGTAGGGCATACATTCAATGACACAACTTCCTTTCGATAGATCCCACTTCCAATAACATGGGCTGACACTGAGTCTTTGAAGGACCTCAAGAGGAAGGCTGTAATTGATTATACGTCACAGTCACAGTACTTGTGTTGGAGGTAAGCAAGGCTTTTTAATCAGTTTATTGTTGAGAGATGTTTTCAAACAAGAGAGCTATGAATAGAACTTCACCAATTCATGAGCACTGGATTTGGATGTACCTGACACAGAGAAGCCTATGCATCCCTCAATCTTGATATGGAAATGAAAGCAGGAACAATATCCCAGGCCACTAAGTATAAATAGTCTGAGAGTGAACATGGAAAGACTATTTATACTTAGTGGCATATAGATTTTTTATGGCGTTGCTCCATTTGCCATTTCTGTTACTGAACAAGCAATAGGAAAAGGACCTCACTCACTGTGAGGATATTTTCTTTTGAGTCTCACTGAAGTCTGGTCTTGAGGTGCACCAGGAGGCTGAGTCTGCCAAGTGTGGCCTAGAGAACTAGAAAGAAACCCAGTGGCCATGCAAAGAGTCTCATTCTTGACAAGTCACTGTACTTGTTGATGTCACAAGATCTCCAGTTGCAAAATTAATTCAAGTTTGGTTTTTATAAATACTTGGATTTTATAAATACTTCATTTTTATAAGAGCTTGAACCTGATGGCTGAAGCATTTAGTAACATAGAGGTCAAGAGCAAGAGAACTTGGGCTCCAGAAGAGGGCCAGTAGTTAAGACCACTACTGTTCTTATGGAGAAGCTGGTTGTTTCCCAGGAACTATATCAGGTGCCTGTAACCTCAGCTCCAGTGAAATTCGACACCTTTGGGCTCAGTGGGCATGTGCACAGAAGCATGCTTTCTCTCTTTCTCTTTCACAACTCTCTCTCTCTCTCTCTCTCTCTCTCTCTCTCACACACACACACACACACACACACACAAACACACACACACAGAGTTTTCTACCCTCTGAATAGAGGAGATGGATTGCAGTAGGCTTAGAAGAGAGGGTGGTTAAACTGTGTTTTAGCATGCTGTATGAGAGGTGGTTGTGGATCCTCTGAGTACAAATTCCAGGAGTCAGTCAGACATAGGGAACCTGGGCAAGAAGTCCCAATGGAAGATATAGGGAAACACATTTGCATTCCCTGTCTTGAAGTTCTGGTTGGGCAAGAATCTGGCAAGCAGGTCTACATTCTCAACGTTTCTCATTTAATGTTGAGGTGTAGCCTTGATGTTTTTTCTGTGAGTATGACAGAGATATAAAGGAATCTGAAGTCTCTGGGGCTTTCTGGAGATTGTCCTTGTCTTTATTTAGCCTTTGAACCCAGGTACAGTTGGATTGGTTGGCACTCACTGCTTACACTGGCCTTCACTGGATTTTCATAGGTCATGACTCCATGAAGGAGGAAGGTGAGCAATCAGTTCTCTGACAACCTAGAAAGATAGTTCTTTTCCCAAAAAGCTATTACTGGATTAAGATTTGCAGTGTGTAAAAATGATCAGTCCAAGAAGGTTGAGAGGCAGCTGAGGAATTATTGCAAGATGCTATAAAATCTTCAGAGCAAAAAAAAATGTCTGCTGACTTAGCTAGTGGAAAATGTTGCCATTAATCTTTCTTCTTAAAACCTGCGAGGCTTGGGGCTAACAAATAATAAAACTCTGGCAGGCAGGAAAATGATGAGCTGATATTTTTCTAAACATAGAAATACAGGATTCTAATTTGCATTATATAGATTCATTTATCCAATAAACATCAATTAAGCCACCACAATACAGAAGAATTGAACAAAAAATACAGGGGATTAGAAACACAATAAAATTAAGCCTAAGATATGGCCTTCACTTCAAGAACTTTGACATTTCTCTGAGTTATACTACATATAAAATTAGCTGTAGTTAACCATACTAAAGTGGTACAATATACACAAATTGCTACGGATGTGCAGATATGCTCATCCAGACTATAGGGCTTGGTAGAGTTTCTTACCAAAAGTTCTATTTGATTCTCCTGATTCTTGATTCTCTAAGAGGGCTTTTGAGGATGTGGAGGCTGAGTACGACTAGAACACATGTACAAGGACACATCAGTACAAGGACATGTGTGGGAACACATAAAGCTTGGCAGAAGAAGGAATTTTGGCACATAGCATTAAGTAAGTGATAGAGGAATTAAAGGAGAAATCTGCGTAAGTCTTAGTACTGGTAAAAGTGATCCTTACCTTGGAGCAAGCAGAAAGAAGTGAGCCAAGAGGCATTGTGTCAAAAGAACAATGACAAGTGATGAGAATAGACAGCATGAGGAGAAGGTGCTTAGCTTCTGTGAAGTAGACTTATGAGGATGTATCACATGAAGTTGAGCTTATCACAGTTTCTGCCTTAGGTGATGGGACAGCATAGCTAAGAATTCTGAATGTGGTCAATTACTCAGCCCCATGCTCATTCACTCTTATTCTCTGAGACAAGTCTTCCTAAGTAGCTCAAGCTATCCTTGAATTCATCATCTTCCTTTCTCCACCTCACAAAGGCTGGAATAGCAGGCCTGTGCCATAGCACCCAGCAGCCCCAAAGCGAAGGATCATTTCTCAAAATCTTGCTGCTGGTTGGAATCATGCATCTGGGTTTTGCCCAACAGAGTGTGGGAAATAGTGACATGTATGGACACAATAGCACAACTTAAGCATCACCTCTTAATGGCCATGACAAAGGAAGGAACTTGGTCAGTACTGCCCATCCCCCAAAACCTTTCAGGACTTGAGGGTCTTGGGCTATACAATGGGGAGAAATGACAGCCAGGTTTTGTGTGGAAAGCCATGAGGATGACCTGTCTGGGCATCACTTGTTTCCCAGCCGGTATTACTACTGTGAGCACTGCTGAGAGCAGAGAAGGGGATTGGTGTACACAGACTGAAAATTGAGAAGAAAACCATGAGCCCTCTTTTATCGATACTGAATTTGCAGTAAGTGCAGGAGCACCTGGTGCTCAGAACATTAATGAAAGAATAGTTAAGGCTTTGCCTCGGCCACTGTTCTGTGGCTGGGATAAAGCACCATGACCAAAGCAAGTTGTGGAGGAAAGGCTATATTTAGCTTACATTTCCACATCACTTCATCATCAAAGGAGATTAGGACAGGAACTCTAACAGGGCAGGAGCCTAGAGGTAGGAGTTGATGCAAAGGTCATGGTGAGGTGCTTCTTACTGAGTTGTTCATCATGGCCTTCTCAGCCTGCTTTCTTATAGAACCCAGGATCACAAGCCCAGGGATGGAACCACCCACCATAGGCTGTCCTCCTTGTCAATCACCAATTAAGAAAATGCTCTACAGTTGGGTTTTATGGAAACATTTCCTCAATTGAGCTTCCCTCCTTTTAGACAACTCTAGCCTGTGTCAACTTGGCTTTAAACTAATCAGCATAGGCTATCTATGCTCAATTTAGAAACTGTGTGTGAGTGACAGAGGTAGAGAGACAGAGAGAGAAAGAGAGAGGGGTCAGTATCGGACGTCTGCCTCGATTCATCCCCACATTATTTATTGAATCAGGGACTCTCAATAAGCCATGAGCTCATCAATTTGACTAGTCTAGTGAGCCATCTTGGCCCACAGATCTACCTGTCTCTGTCCCGAGTGTTTTTGGTGTTATAGTCTCAGATGGCGCTTGTGTGGGTTTTGGGGATGCAAAGTCGGGTCTTCACACGTGCACAGGAAGGCTTTTATTGACCTAGCTGTCTCCTCAGCACTATAAGTCTGTCTTTGAAGAACATCCTATGATGTGAAAGAAGAGCTGCCCTGGGGGGGAAGGAAGGTAGAGAGAGAGGCATGAAGGCAGTGATCTGGATACAATAGCAAGAGTTAAGGTGTGGAAAGCGGAGGAAGGTGTGTGGGAAGTATGTAGAGAATGGTGGTGTGTGCAGAGAGCAGAAATAAATGTCTTCCACTTCAGTGTCTGTGCCAAGCAGATGTGGCAACCCTTGTTTCTACAAACAGCTACAGGCACATTCATTGGAATGGAGTGGAATGGTTAACTTCCCAGCTTAGAAATGAGGAAACATGAAGACATGGTATCTTTAAAGTTACATGTCAGCAGCTAGAGAACGCAGATTCAAATATAGCCCTCTGTGTCCCAATAGCGGAACGAATGACCTAAACAGTGGCTCAAGCAATGAGGTGCTACAGAGAGAGCCAGCAATCGCCCGATAAAGTCTGGGGGGAAAGGGAGCTGAGCAGAAGCGAATTGAAGGAGATCCAGCTGGGGTACACCAGGAAGAAAAGTCAGTGTGGGGATCAATCGGCAAGGCTGTAAGTAGGCCGAGCAATGGCAAACACTGAAAGAGAAAACATTTGAAAAGCTAAGTGTACAGCTTAAGCACTGCAGGAGTTTAAGCCTTGGATGATAGGCTACACCACCAGTGCTCCTAGGGCCAGGCAGGGCCAGGAAGAGCCCTCAGTATCCTCAGCATTGCTCTGAGGTCTAAACAGTGATGGTCACCTGCATAGACCCCTCACTGATGTGTCTCATACATCATATCTTATATGCATATCTCGGTCTTTAAGTTAGCTTCAGTCACTTGAAAATAGAGGTGCTACGTGAAACCGGGTTCAAAGTTCAAGCCTTTCTCAGACAACCGGAAGGCCTGGCAGCGCTGAGCCATCTTCCCCCATGGCACCTCTCAGGGACAGGTAAAGAGAGGACCTAAGCCTCAGCGGGCTCATGCTGTTTGTCCTGTCCTCACTCTCGGAACCTTCAACCCTGTGGGGATGGGGTTTCCCAGTCCTGCTCAAAGGAAGGTGCTCATGGAGAGAGATGAGGCCTGTTTGTGCCAGGTGGGAACTTCCTACTCAACATAACTTTTAACAGGCCAGAAAAGATACAAGAGGGCTGGCCCTATCTCTGAAGCATCTCTCATAAGAACCCCCAAACTCCTACATCTAAGGTTTGGCACTCGGGGAACAGATCATTTGTAACTTTGCCTAGAGAATTTCTAGAAGGGTGTAAAGAAATACACTGGATAGTCCCCAATATGAAAAAATGAAGAAGAAATGGGTAGGGGGAGGAAGGCAGGGAGATAAAAGATGGAAGGAGGGTAGGAAGGAGAAAAGAATAGACTGGATCGAGTAAGGAATGAGAGAGCGGAACGCCTTTGACAGCTGGGGCAGTTGAGATACAGTAGCGCAGGCGCCACCTCTTAAAGACTGCGATAACCTCTCAGCTGGCTTCCTGTATTTTTCTTATGCTTTTTGCCTAACTCAGAGCATATGAACTAGGGAGATCTTTGAAACCTGTCTGGTCACTTAACTTCCCGGAACAACCTTCCTATGAGCTCCCAGTAGTCCCAGAGCGAAACAGTCTTTTTACAGCCATCCATAGAGCTCCCTGGCCTGGGTCCTCCAGCCTCATACCTGTGCAGCGTGCTTCGATCTCATGGACTCCTTGTTGTTCATGAGTAACAAACACTGGCTACTCTGCCGTACCAGGATCACCTGCTCCTTAGCTTTCAACAAGGACTTCCACTTGGCTACAACTCTTGTTCCTCCAGAACTAGCTTAAATGTCACCCTATCTGAAAGTCCACATTCCCTCCCTATTATACTCTACCCCGTGCCTGGTTCATTTCCCTCTCTAAGGCATCCATACACATGCATTTAGATTTATTTTCCTTCCTTCAGGATAGGAGTTACTTTCCCCTCATTAAAGGGACTTCTGTAGCGCTGAGAGGGGTCCCTAGTACACACTAGTGAACAGCATGCACGTTCTGGAAGGGATGCAGGCAGGCAGAGATAAAGTTTATTAGCGATAGTATAGAACGTGGGAAGAGGGGTACAGAACTAGCGATGCACAAAAGAGAGAGAGCTTCATCCTGGGCAAGAAGAGATGAGAAAATTTAAACAAACAAACAAACAAACAAAACCCAAAAAACAAAACAAACAAACAAAAAAGACAAGAATGTAGCTGGAGGAAAACAATTCTTTCTTAGGCAGGTGTAAAGGGAACAGGAAGAAGGCCTGTGCCGGTCCGTAAGGCCCTTACCGACGCATCCCTATTGTGTCTTGGGTACTCAGGGGCACAGATGTTGCCTTCTCTTTTCTCTGGAGCAGCAGAAAGGTAGGCAGCCTAGAAGGAGGGAAAAGGAGAGCTACAGGAAGCCTGTGGGAAGCTGAAAGTCTGCACAGCTGTTGTGGACACTAAATGATAGGTGGTTAAGGCAAGCGTAAAGACGGCTGAGCAGTATAGAGGGACAGCTGAGGTTGTTCTTGGGCCAGCTGGCACCGGAATCCATTTTCCCTAGCAGCATTTGCAGCCTGGGAGTAGGCAGAGAAAAACCAGATGGCTGGAATGAATTTGTCCTGAGATTTGCTAGCCAAGTATATGCTGGGAGGACTAGGGAGAGCAGGAGCCA
>NW_026126414.1:0-197500 GCF_943737965.1 Phodopus roborovskii
CTCTGGTAGTGGGTCAGTATTTATCCCTAGTATACAGATGGATTTTAGGAGCCACCCATTCCACATGGAGTGATACTCTCAGCCTGGACACATGGGGGAGGCCTAGGCCCTGCTCCAAATGATATGACATGCTTTAAAGACGCATGGGACGGCCCTTACTCCCTCCCTGGGGAGCAGAAAGGGGATGAGATAGGTGGTCGGTGGGGGCAGGGGGAGGATGGGACAGGGACTGAGACGGACATGCAAAACAAGATTGTTCCTTTAATTTAAGTTAAAAAAAATATAAAGCAAGTAAACAAACAGAAAAATAAATGTATACTGAGGACTCCAGTGAGTATAGGAGAAAAAATAAATAAATATAAATAATAAGAAAAAAGGATATATACTGAATGATCCAGTGTTGATGATGAGTATAGGAAAGACTAGAAACTGGGAGTGATTTTACAGGACAACAGAAGCTGTGGGCCAAAACCAACATTTTGTCGAGAATTAAATGAGATAATGTCTGTGAACCACCTTGTAAATGGCAATCACTACCGATGGTTATGATGATACCATTGATGAAATGCTGTAGATGTGGATTTAATTTCTCGTGTCCATGCTACAATAAATCTATTGTCTAAGTATGGGTTTATGGAGAGCCAGCTACAAAACATTTCAGTAGAAGCCAAAAGTCTGACTTGGCATCTGAAAAGATTATGTAATCTGAAATTACAGATGTGCAGATAGCTTCTGGGCCATAGCATTTGTTCCTATGAGCCACATTTGAAGCCATATAGACAAACCAGGCCTCTTAAAGAAGACAGCAGTAAAGGCAATGGAATGTAGAATGTCCTGTCATATCAGCAGTGACAGAAAGAAGGAAAAAGAGATGTGCCATACCAAAGAACAGAATAAAACCAGGTAGAAGTTATAAACTAACCAATTTCAGGAAGCACTAATCATGACCGAGTTTTTCAAAGTATATTATCCATTCTAAGTAGAGTATCCATTTCTAAGCTACCTGAAGCAGGAGGATCATAAATCAAAACAGACTGAGATGCTTTCTGATTATAAAATCTTTTAAAGGGCTAGAGATTTATCTCAGAATGCTTGAACACTTGCTTAGCATAAATTAATCTTGAGTTCAATCCCCATACTGTAAAGATAACTAAAAAAAAAGTAAATAATAAAAATATAAAAGGACAATGTTTGCCTCACTATAAAATTAGGTAGAAATCAATAAACAAACATTCCAATATAATCCCTCAAATATTCAGGCACTAAATAAACTTCCAAATTGGCCTTTAAGTCCAAGAATAAATTAAAATAAAAAATATGTTCAGGTGAGTAAAATTGGAAGCAGAATATGTCAATATTGCTTGGTGTTGCAAAACCAGTACTTGTGGGTAAATTTTAAAGAAATAAATATTTGTATTGAAATGAGGGAGAGTTTCAAATCAATTGATTCCAGTTTTTGCCATAAAACACTGGAAGAAGAAAAAGAGTGAATTGAACCTGGGGAAAGTATTTAAAAGATGGAAACTTGGGAAATTAATCAATGAAGTAGAAATTTTCTTGACTCATGAATGCTGACAAATTGTGGAACTCCCCTGGATCAAAGTAACTACAAATGAAAAGAAAACACAGAGAAATAAGAAAGACAGAGTAATTAGGATCTTCAGGATGGGGATGGAGAAATGGCTCAGTGGTAGAGTGTGTTTACTGCCTTTGCAAAAGACCCACGTTCAATTCCCAGCACCCATGATGCAGCTCACAAAGAGCTAACTCAGTTCCAGGAGAACAGATTCTGTCTTCTAACCACCCAAGGTTCTTATGGGCACGTGGTGTACATACATATACTCAGGTACAAACACTCCCATTAAAAATTAAATTAAATTGAAATGATTCTATACAAATATAATAGAAAAACAAAATAACTTTATATTAGGGGATTCAAATATTTAGATGAAATAGATGTTAACTTTCTAATAAAGAGAATGCAATAATAAAACATAACACCTAGCATAATTAGTGGAGGAAGCTAGGATACTTCGTAAGATGATCAGAAACAATACAAGATGAATGCAATAAGTTGTAATTAAAGTAAATCTTTTGACCTACTGGAAGATCCAGATAGGAGAAGGAAAGCTCCAAGCCTATGTTAGGTAAATGTTATTTGCAAGCCACATACCTGATCAAGGGTTTGCATTTTTCAGTTCCTCATGGAGTCTGGTTAGGTGTGTTTTCTGGAAATCGACCTGCCTTGGCAGAACATTGCTACCTAGCACTATATAATGCTTTCTGGACTTTAATAGTGTTCAGCACATCAATTTTCATGTTTTGCAAAGGAGAAAATTTAGATTAACCACTTTGGAAGCAGTATTGAAGAGATTAAATGTATGAAATTAATGTAGGTATCACAGAGTAAGCTAATAAGAAGGAATGCCCTCAAAATATGGGGTGAAGAGAGAGAAAAAGAGAAGAGAGGAAGACACAGAGACAGAAAGAGACACACAGAAATGAAGACAGAGACAGACTGAACTGGGAAATCTGAAAGAAAACAGACCTATAAATGTCAGACCTCACAATATGGAAATTATTTAACCAAACTTCTGTTCTCTACCCTCACCGCTATTCTGCTTTTCAGCATTAGCTTGAGGTTTCATTTCTCTTAAAACATAAGTGAGAAAAGCCAATTATACCTATGTGTAGGATATAGAAATGAAATGTCAATCAAAAAAGTATGTCTTCTTACAACATAAAAATGATGATGCACCTAAAAAGAAAGTGTTAGGGAAAAAAACCATTTTCTACTTTAACACTATTTTTCTGGGTAGCTGGGAAATCACAGAATACCCCCAGAACATTCAGTCTTCTCTGATACCCAAGCTGCAGGGCAGTGGAACTTCACAAGAAGCTACACAGGGTGCTGGACCAATTTCAAGGAAGCAATAGATGGTGTGGAAAAGATATAATTTGCAGGATCTTGTAGATAGCTGGCTGCTGACACAGCGTGGCTGCCAAGAGCTTAGCATCAGGCACCCTGGCTCAAAACGAAGATTGCCTCATTCACTTCACTAGAACCTTCTGCCTCAACCTATTGTATAAAAACTTTCTTGTTTTCTATCAGCCTACTGGACAAAGCCTTACCAGGAATAATGCAAGAATTTCCAGAGACTCGAAATCTATAATCTGCAAATAACTTAATTCATCTTAGAAAAATGGATATTTATAAATCTCAAAACAAATTCAACACAGCCTCGCTTTCTTAGGACTATATATGAGTGTGAGTGTTTTTTTGTGAGTTTTTTGTGAGTGTTTACAGCAGTCTAGACACAAGGCCAGTGGGCTTTATAGCTCAGACACACGAAGGAAGTACTCTCTCTGTCCAAACAGAGAAGGAAGAACTCAGCACCTAACCTGTTTCTGCTGGGCGGGCTTTGATCCTCAGACACTGTCCTGCAGATAACATCAGGATTGGGATAAGGCTATGTGAAGAACCCCAAACTGAGACTAGCAGTGTGAACATAAGTCAACACATCCCTTTAGCTTAGATTGGGAAGCTCCTGGATCTTGGATAACTGCTGCACACTGTTTCTCATTTGTTCACCAAGTTAACAAATACTTATGCAGCTCCCAATCACTACCAAACACCACTATGCAATGATTCAGAAGACAGCTCCACCACACGCACACCCCTTCCCAAGGACCTCATGGCTTATAGATGATTCTTTAATGGGAGATATTGTTCATGATTCGTGTGAGATTTCTTTCAACCTAGAAGACCCACTGGGACATGAGTTCAGGATGGAAACTAATGCTCCATGTTAGATTTTGTTGGTGGTGTTGTTTCATCGGAGATCCTAAAAGAAATGCTCATGGCTCTTGCAGATGGAGAGGTGGGTAGAACCTGCTGCGCTCTGTGCATTCTGCATTTGGGACACAGAAGACAGGAAAATGGAGCTGGGACACCAGCAGAGCAGCTCCTGCAGAGCCTTCCCACCTCCTTGCAGGAGATGTTCAGAAGCCTGTCTAGCTGGGAATGGCCTGCCTGGGCTTATTTGGGTATGGGGAGTGAAGTCAGCACAGTAGTGTCTCTGGTATTTCTAGTTGGCAGAAACACCAGCAAAGCCACCCCAGATCTCACACCTGTAACTATTCCCACGAAGTGACTCACTAGCCTCAGAATGCATTGCTAACCCTGAGGTCAGCTTCAGAGCCATCAGCTGCACTCAGCAAGGGAGCCAGCCTGTAGGAGATGAATCTTCAAAGATAAGAGTGAATCTTTCCAGTCACACAATAAAGAACAACTTTAAAGTATTGGACTTTCCCCATAAATTTATGAATGGAACAAACTTAGCTAGCTCCACCCAAGGTCATATTGACTTTAAAGGTTTCAACAAAAATATTTTTTCAAGCTAGGATATAAATAGGTTTCTGAAAAAATAGTAAACAGATGCTATAAAAAGAAACAAAATAAGCTATATAAGAACTTCTGGATTTTTTTTTCC
This sequence comes from Phodopus roborovskii, assembly GCF_943737965.1. Lineage (NCBI taxonomy): Eukaryota > Metazoa > Chordata > Mammalia > Rodentia > Cricetidae > Phodopus > Phodopus roborovskii. Next base: position 4,494 of record NW_026126414.1, read on the forward strand.
TCTTACGCCATTTTACCTGTTGGTTAGCAATCACAGTGACTATTAACCAGGCAGATCTGTTTGTTTGTTGTCGCTAATACATTCTGTCCTTCAAGCATTTCATCCTTCTAAGTCACCAAGCAAATGTTTAGTATTGCTTTGAGTCTTGTAATTTGCGATGACTGCTTGATGTCTCTAACCTAGGAAAACTAGGGAGATTTAAAAAAAAAAAAAAAAAAAAAAAAAAAAAAAACTGAGGTCAGAACTCTTAAGAGTCCTTCTGATTCTTTCTGAGTCACTTTCAATTGACAATTTGCAATATTTTGGATGTCTGAATTACTAAAAGATGATATCAGCATCTAATGAACAAAATAAAAGGATAATCAATAAACTCCCTGAGTTGCCAGATGAGGGGTAGGGTAGTGAGTGGGAAAAACGGAAACTGCCCAAGGTTCTGTTACTTGCAGTTGCTGGATCATTCTCATTAAACATGGCCACCAAGGCAACACAGCAGAAGTGTTAACTGTCTGTTCTACCAAGGAAGTAACAGCATCCAGGCAAGATTGCTTTATTCACAGCCAAAGATCCAATATTTGGAAAAAATGGAATTTTGTATACTGAGTTTACAATAAACCCTTGTGAATGACTTGACTGAAGCTGTTTGTGGTTGTTACCTACTAGGGGACATTGTGACGGGAGATACTCACTATGTATATATGTTTCTCATACTGGTTAATGAATAAAGCACTGTTGGCCAATAGGAAAGAAAGATAGGTGGGACTAGGAGAGAAGGAGTGAAAGAGGAAGTAGGAAGGAGGAGTCAAGATGGAGAGTCCTGGAGAAGATAAAACCGCCAGCCACCTCTCGCTGGTAAGACCACATGGAAATACTAGATTAACAGAAATGTGTTAATAATTAAGACGGAACTAGCCAATAAGAAACTAGTACCTGGCCAACAGAATTATATCAAATACAGAGTCTCTGGTGTGTTAATTGGGGCTGGCGCAGTGGCAGGACCAGACCAGCAGCGGCGGGCAGAAAAACCTTACTCCTTACAACATTGTGATTCAACTGTCAGACCGAGACTTACATTTCACCTTCTCTGTGCAGCTTTGATATCTGAAGATCTTAGCAAACTTCCATGGGCTTTGACAATTGAAACAACTAGGTTTTGGTCAAGCACAATCAGGAGCTTTGTAGATGAACTTGGCTTGCTAATTAGTGAACCACAAACAATAAACCCTCCTTGTGAATCTTAGGTTGGCTTTAGCAGGTAACCCGAGAACTAGTCCAGAAACATTCAAAAGAGACATCTGTAAAATTTCTATGCCGTGAGTAAACAAAGTCTCTAAGACCCAAAATTGAATCAGGATGGTCAGAGGTAGAGCTATGCAACACCTTCATTGAAGCCTTTTAAGTGAGTAATAAGATTCTGGGTTTACTCCAGGAGAATTCACTTACACAAGAAACAGACGACTGCTGCGGGTTCCCGCTCCAAGGATGTCTCTGACCTGGAAGTAAGAGAGTGCATCCGGGTCAGGACCCAGCCCTAGACTCCACCGGTCACACCCACACCTGTCCTAAATGGGCGTGATCAATACAACAGGTGTGGGCTGGGTGGCTATCTCACTACAATTCCCCTTTAATCTAAAGAAAAGATTTAGCTTGCACACAACTATAAACAAGGACAGTAAACATCAAATACGCTCTAGAAGGAAAAGCAAGAACATACACACTTAAGACCTATTGCCAATGATGTAACAAGAGCAAATTGCAAGAACTAAAAATCCAGTCCTAGGGTGAAGGCGTAATAGAGATTACTATGGAAGGTTAAGTCTTGTACCTAATATTTTCATCTAGGAAGAGAGAAGACAATAATTGTGACAGTCTAATCTTCAACCTCATCAAAGACCTGAGAAGGAAAATAACAATACTAGGGTAGGCAGGAAGTGTTGGTAAGCAGCTTCCAAAAGGTGCATTGAAGACAGAAGCAGCAGGCTACCTGGACAGGACCTAAAGTCTCACAGCAACATCGGGGCAACTAGCTTTGGCTAAGGCTTAGCGTATCTGACTGACCAACAAGAAGCAGGGAGGTAGAAAGTCTGTCTTACCCTGATTTGGCAGGGTTTAGCAGTCTTCTATGTTTATCTCCTGTAAGCACAGTAGGACTGCAGGTCCAAAGGCAGCCATTGAGGTGGGGTGGTTCAGGAAAGTGCTCTTCAAGCCTTAGTTCATCTATGTTCAAGACACAGAGCACATCTGGCTGCTTCCCTCTGATTATTTGAGGATATGGGACTCAGTCATTGATGTTGTGGGTTCTAAGTAAAAATGATTACCAGTTAGGAGCTGGTGTGAAATAACACAGGGTTTACAAGTCAGGCCTCGGCTTCCCATGGTAACTGAGAACCTTGGGGAAACAATTACAAATTAATTTAAAAATTTCAACTACCAGTAACTGGATCTCCAAGCTTAAGTTCTTGGCTCTTTACCTACTCTGTTTCAGCTCATTTACTCCCTCATGAACTCTTCTTTGGAACAGGCAAGGTAAGCTTAAGCTGTGATTCATTAAGATTTTGTTTTCAGCTTATTAACGAACAACCTAATCTTTTTTCCTAAAACTCTACAGCAACTCATTTAAAAAAAAAAAAGTGGATCCAAGAGATCGATGTAGACATGTGTGTGTCTTTGTGTGTCTCTCTGTGTGGGGGAGTGGTTGGTATCTGTGAGTGGGTGTCTGTATGTGTATGTGTGTGTCTTTGTGTGTGGGGAGTGTCTGTATATGGGGGCTGTCTGTATGTATGTGGGTGTCTGGGGTGGGGTGGGGGTGTCTGTGTGTGGGGGAGTGGGTGTGTGTCTGTGTGTTAATTCTAATAAAAGATTTGTTTCCTTTTAAATACATGTTGGTCTTTTAAACCAGCACCTAAGTGTTTACTTGTAGTTTTTGCATCTATCAGTCTTTCCATCTTAGGTTATTTAGAAATATATCTTTAAGTAATATTGCAAAGGCAAAATGGAAACCATCTCACCAAACTGTTTCCTTTTTAACAGCATCCACTTTTCAGGCACAACTTAAACAACTAAAGGAAATATGCTTTTATGATCTAGCCTCTCTCCTAAACAAAATTAGTTTTTGAGAAGATTTGATTTCCCTAAAGTATTATGTTCAAATGCTACTTTTCTTGGTGGCTTTGTATGAATTTTCTTCTATCCTTAACCCCCTCTATCTCTTCCAATATGTTGAGGTAACTTTTGACCTGAAATCATAGAGTGAACGCAATAAAACAGAAATAACACATGGCTGCCTTAAGACACATAACAGTATTCTCTCTGTGTCGTTTGGTAATGAAACAGAGTCCATCATAGTTACAATGCTTTTATTTTTCCATGAAGCAGCAATTTCCAAACTAGAGCTTCTAAAGGACTTTCAGGAAGGAACAGGACACTCCTGTCGGGGTTTTCCATTCTGCACAGTGTCCAAGTAGACAGCGTTTTTGTCTTCCTACCATGGAAATGACAAATCAGCATTTTCTCAAGCTGCCTCTGGTTTTCCCCAGGATATTTATTTCACTTAATGACAGAAAGGTAGGGCAGAAACTTGGTTCATATGTAAAAATATCATCACACAGAGTCTTATAAAAACAAACAAACAAAGCATCTCCTTTGAGTGAACTTACAGCTAGGAAGCAAGGCACTAACTAGATTTCCAGTTGCACACAAATACCTAACGTTGGGATTTTTTTTCTTTTCAAATCTTTCCTTGGGACATTCATAACAAATAAGACTTCCGGGTTGCTAATTCTGTTGTAGTTTTCTGTCGAGATGTTTGAGCCTGTTGTTCTGTGTTTCGGGGAACTGTGGTGTGTGTTATTTTTCACACATATAGTGGCATCCCTTAGACCTCCTAGCCAGCCACCCTTCATCATGACACTTGAAAGCTGATTTCTGTTGACAGATGTCTCCTTTCTCTCTTGCATTTACTTCAGTTTAAGTTCAGTTTAATCCACAACTAATTTCAAAAGCCCCAGGACTAGAGAGAGGATGGCTCAGTGGACAATTGGTCATGTAGTTCTTGCAGAGAACAAAGATTTCATTTATAGCTCCCATGTAGGGTAGTCCCTTACCAGCCGTAACCCAGCTACATGGGATCTCAGGCCTTTTCTAGCCTCTGAGTGCACTTTCACATGTGTGTATACACCACACACAGACACACACAGAGAAAAATAAACTATTGTAACATCTATTATTGTAGACAGCATTACAATGATTTTAAACTATAATGAACAGAGATCCCTGTGGGAATTAACAGCCCTTAGAGCAGTGATTCAGTCAACACTGGGTAGGGTGGGAATGGGCTTTCAGGGCCTCAGAGGAAGAAGATCAGGTACAAAGAGCAATTTGAAAACAGAAACCTATACCTTCATGTTTATTGGAAGGACCTAGAAAGACTACTGATGAGAGCCCAGATGTTAGATGTCTAAAAGTGTAAACATTATTAACCAGACTCTCAAATGGTGGCAGTATATATTTTGTCTTCTTATGTTATCAATTTTGTCTCCCAAGACTGATGACACAAAGGAACATCCCAAGTTGTCTTCTGGCTTGTGCAAACATGCACTAGTATGTGCGTGTACCCTAACAATAGATACACTGCACACACACACACACACACACACACACACACACACACACATGCACCACACACACGCACATACACATGCTTGCATGCACCACACACACACTACGCGTACACATGCACACTTTTTCCTTTAATTTACAAAAATAGATGGCTAAACTTGATGTACCTGAAGAGCAGAATAAGCCTACAGACATAATGTACATGTGGAATGTAAGTGTTCATGGTTCACAATGTCTAGAAGTGTGATAATGTAAAAACTATGCACCAGCACACTGTTTCCTCCAATAAACATATTTCAGTGCCTTTTATCAAACAATGTCTTATCATGTTTCTGGATCCAGGTGCTCAACATAATTTTTGTTTTATTGGTATCAATAATGGAAAGAACTACAAGTATACACATATAGAAGCTTTCAAAAATCTCCATGTAATTTTGATAAAATTGCCCATAAAAGTAAATATAAATAAGGAAAGGCTATATTTCATCTTCTTCTAAAATACTTAAAATTAGGAAAAACTATAAGGTAAAATAGAGGTAATTATACATATATATATACATATGCTACACATATACACATATACATACATGCATATACATATACATACATATATACACACACATATGTACATATGTAATTAAAAATGGTTCTTTTAAGAAAACTAAGAGATTGTAACGAATTCCAGGAAAATAAAATTTAATCTGAGGAACTACTTCTAGATTAGCAATACTACTTAAAATGTGAACAATTGCTGCCACCTAGCTTTTAATATTAATTTAGTTCACCGTATCACAACTGAATCTGTGTTCATTACAGAGTTCTATTAGCTGTTTGATATTAATAATGTTTCTTATTCTCCATTAAAATTACAAACATTGCACAAGTTTAAAGAACTCTAGCACTTCCATGGTGGTGGATCCTGCTTCAGTCCTAACACCAAAAGACGGAAGCAGGCAGATCCCCCCCAAGGACAGCTAAAACTACCCAAAGAAACCCTGTTTCAAAACAAACAAAAGAGCGCTTTTCAGCTATTAATTTTAGACAATAAGTAAAACAAAATATACTGTAAAGCCTACTGGGATGTGATAATTGAGTAGCAATAGAATTTGCTTTATTTGTGTTATATAACTGAAAGATGACAAATTAAAATAATTGATTTGCTTACTTACTATCTTCTCACTGATCACTCCCTTTCTATACACCAAAGGGATGTCAAATTTTGTGTTAATAATAAGACAGTGTGACCAAATGTTGTGGCATTTGGACCAGTCAATTTTTCTTGTAAGGTAATAAATAGAATGGGGAGATATGGTAAAGTAGATCTCAGGTCAAAAGAAATTCTTGTGTGGGTGTTGAGCCCTGGATCCCAAGTGAGAAAGATGTATATGAGTTTTTAAGTAACTCTGAATGTGATCTTATTGTATTTAGGGGCCTTTGACTAAGGCAGAGACCCCTCAAGCCATGCCAAGAGTCATTGCCCAGCACCCAGTACCCTCACTTAATATATATCAGGATTTATCAAATGTTTGCTTTGTTATAGAAGCTGGTGATCAGAAGATGCCAAGTGTAAAGCATATAAAAGAATTCCACTGGTGTAATGCTTGGAGACTGCTGGGGGAAATTTCAGCAATTTTAGAGGGAAAAAAAGATTTGAGTCCAAAAGAAGGGGAAAGTTTCATCTCTTAGGAGCACACTCAGGCTGTTGTTAGACTCTCCAATGAGGCGGTGTCTGGCTGCTTAGCCAATGGAACTCCTGTGATTTATCCAAGAAGAGCTCAAATGTAAAAACCATATATTAACTTTTAGAAGATAAATTTGAGAAGATATTCCAAGAGCAATCGAGTTCCCTACCAAAAGTTGGCTGTATAAGGTAGAAAGCCCATTAAAGAGTAACACCAAGACTCAAAATGCAAATTCTGATTTTGGTAAAAACAGAAAAATAAGCAAAAGGTCATATAGTGGAATGGATCCAGGGATGGAGTCAAACAATTGCAATTCAAGTGGATCACCTGGAGAAATTCATGGTACTGTATCTTAGGTGGAAATAAGGAATGAAGACAATTTCTATGGTATTTTCTTATAATTTATTTTTTTTTATTTATGTGCCATGTGTACATGCAGGTGTGTCCAAAGGACATCAGATCCTCTGGAGCTTACAACAGAAAATTATAAGTTATCCAACTTTGGTACTGGGAACTGCACTCTTGTCTCCCGCATGAGCAGCAAGTGTTTTTAACAACTGAGCTTCACCCAGCACTTAAAAAATAGGTTGTTCCAAAGAGGAACACAAACTTGAGTTATAATTCTGAGCCCTTTGCTTGTTTTAATATCAGAGCAATAAGACATATACTTAAGTGAGACGTAAACAAAGGTGGAGCTAAAAATAACAGTTACTCACACAGAGGAACTGTATTGTGCACAATGTCTGTGGCTGTAGCATGAAGCTGAGGGACATGCTTCCACTGTAAACAATCCAAAGCTGGGGAGAGGGAAAAGCCCGTGAGCTACCTGTACACCCACACCATCAGCCAACTGCACACCCAGAAGCCTAAAGTGAATTCTCTACAGTGGAAAGTCTCCAGTCAATAACACCTTGTCCATGGACAGTCTGTTGTGTTTAGGAATGACTAAGGAAGAAATAAAGGAAACCACAATATGGTACTGGAGTCATACAAAAAACATGGAAGAAAAGCCACGGAACTGATGGAAACGATAACAAAATATCCCATGAATCCTCCCAAATGGATGAGTTATTTCCATGTGAAAGGTGCAAAGCAGAAATGCACGTATTCAAAGAAGTGTTAGCATTAGAGAAAATAGTGTGAACTGAGAAACGTAAGATAAATAAAACACAAACGTGAAAACAAAGTAATAAAACATGGGTAATATTTAAAGCACAAATATTAGGGCTGAAGAGTAAAAGCATTGCTGTGAACTCATGATGACCTTAGTTGGAATCCCCAGGACCCATGTAAAACGTAGGTGCAACAGGTGCACACATGAAACTCCTGCTCTAGGAAGTATCAAGGGGTGGAGATGAACAAATCTTAGGAGCTCACAGCCTGCCAGACTGCCTGGTTTTAGTGCAAGAGAACTTGTCTCAAGACAACAAAGCAGAGTGTGCAGCTGCACATCATAAACACATGAATCCCACACATACCAAAAATATTGTGGGAAATATCTGAACTGACTAAAGCTATTTTCAAAAAACAGGGAAAGTAGATAAAGGATAGTAAACACAATCTTGAGACCCCCCCAAGAAGAAATCAGAAAATGAGCAACACAAATTTATGAGTAAAGCCAAACAAGGCATTTGTGAAGTTACACAATTTGGATTAAATATTGATTTAGAACTTTATAGGTGAAGCAGTGTTGAGCTGTTGAGTCAACATGCGTTGCATCCCAATCGGACAGATCAAACATAAAGGGATGTTCTTTCAAGCAGTCAAAAATTATTTGAATGATTATTAAACTCATGAAAAGCTGTACCTCATTTGGGATAAGAGAGATCTTCATTGGATTGTAATGACAAATTCCCACCAATAATATTGAGAGGATATTGTGTCCAGCAGGTGATGGAGTAGAGATATAGGACCACGAGAGACACTTTGTCCTTTCTGCAATGCTGTTATAGGAAAGTTGACTTATCTATAGAGACTTCAAATCTATTGCCCTAACTTGGTATGAATTATAAAATGGGTGAATATGTCTTTTAGCCCCTTCTAGCTTGGTGAGGTGGTTTATGGCCTGTGTTTCACACATACTCATGGTCTGATAAGTTCATAGCAATCTTTTCCTTTATGTTTGACAATTTGATTTACATCATAATTATATTAACTACCCCTTTATCTTCTCTTATTCTTCTCAATCTCCTCTGAGCCTGTTTCCTTCTGCTAGTTTTCATCCTCATTCACATCTCCTTTTTCCATACCGAGTTTAATTTGGGTTCCTTGAATGAGCATGGATAGTCGATTATTTGCTAGAGCATGAATAGTTTTACAGTAGCCACATCACAGAGGAAAATGAGAAGGAAATTTCAGTAGCTCCTCAGCAAGGCCTAGGGGTACCTCCCCCCCATCCATTATGGAAAATTGAAGGACTCAACCTTGTTCAGGCCTTATGCAGACCATAGCTACCATGTGTTCATGCTTGCAATAGCTTTGTTATATCTGAGACAGTGTTTCATATCATTTTTCCTCGCTTCTCTGTGATGTCCCTGGGGTTGGAGAGGGTAATATCAATGTCCAGTTTCTAGCTAAGCACTTAATATTCACTGATTCTCATCACCCAAAACTGCCAAGTTCTGCACAGAAGCCCTGCTCACAACTGCAACTTAAAATTGAGACAAGACCAACCACGCTACAACATAAACATAAACCACAAATTCCCCCTTTTCTGTGATTCATCTCGAGTCAACTCTGTGGAGACTGAATCTCATGTCTTGCACAAGATCTGGACTTTTACATCTTCCTTTTCTCTGAAATTATTCCCTAAGTGAGAGATATAGAAAAGTTGGCTTCAGAACACCGAACTAAGGATTTAACATTCATATATTTTGGATGTAGTCCAGAGAGGATGCCTCTAGACAATAAATCATGAGTTCTTCCTGCAGCACAGAGGTGATGCTGTGTGTGTGTGTGTGTGTGTGTGTGTGTATGTGTGTTATGTACGAATGTAAGGAACACTGTTTTAATTGTCCTATTGCCTACATGTAAAATGACATGTCAGGTAAGTCTTACTAAAAAATAGATTTTCTTTTTAAAATTAGGATCTAACTGTTATCAACACATTAGGTGTGTCTGTAAATCTATGTAAATCTGAGGGCAGATATTATTAATTCAAACATAATCATCACATTCACTTGGGAACCCTTTTACTTTCCAACTCCTGATGATAACTTTTAAAACAAACAAACAATAATAAATACTGCCTTTAACCTAGTGGCACATTTTCTGGTCTCCATATTTTATTTATATTATACCTTGTTTTAATGATAAAGAAACTAGTCTCATATATTTTAAGCAACTTTCTTTGTGACATAATTGGAAGGACAATCCATTTATGTCCTCTGCCTGGTGTCTTTTGATGTTTTAAACTAGTTATACATTCCCCCACTGTATTTTTTTTTCCTTTCTCACTTCTAATTGTTAGATAACGGCACATACTGGTAAAATACAGTGTATGTGTGAATATGACACACCACACACACACACACACACACACACACACACACGATCAGGATAATTAGCATACCACTATCTCTAACATTTCTCACATCTTTGTGATCTCTGTGGTGAGAACATTAAAAAATCCTTTCTTCAGAGGAGTTTAAAATAATAATAAATTGTTGCCAATTTTAAATCTAGTTTTCTGTTGACTAAATTTATCTATCAAAGCATAGTATGTCATTACTATTTGAAAACATAGTATGTCATTACTATTATACATGTCTATCTTAGTGATTACTAATGGCCCAACATAAAGGGGTGAGCTTAAAAGAAAGAAAATGTTTGGCTTCATCATTCCCGTGCTTCCCTCACTAGAACTATTTTAAACATGGACCTCCATGCTAAGGTTCTCTTGACCTCAGAGAAGAGAAAACCATGGCGTTCAAGCCTAGGGTGGTAGTGACTCCTCCAGATTTAATTTATCCACTTGCTTTCTCTTTGTATCCTTATAACCACTATCGCAAATAAGAAATAAGTGGTCAAGCTTTCAGAGTTATTTCTCTTAGGAGAAGAGGAAAACAAGTTTCTTTTGCTCAAAGATCTGTAAGTTTTTGACTCACTGGCAAAGATGAAAAGATGTTTCTCACTATGTTTCATATTCACAAATACACTAAATCATTTTAATACCCAAACCATAGCACACCCACCGATCTAAGAATCGGACCCTTGTGTGGGTCCATGTTCTAGGGCAGACCCCAAGAATATTTGGGCAAAACAAATTGAGTTCAAAACGATGGAGAATGGAGTATAATGTTGGGTAAGTGAAGGAGGTAGAAGTGGATCTGGAAAGACCTGATCAAAATACACCATGTGAACTGCTCATAGAGTAAACAATGTTACTGAATGGGGAAGACCTGATCAAAATACACCATATGAAATGCTCATAGAGTTAAACAATGTTACTGAATGGGGAAGGGGGGATCAAAATACACCATGTGAAATGCTCTATAGAGTAAACAAAAATATTACTAAATGGGCACGACCAAAACATACTCATATGAAATGCTCATAGAATTAAAAAATGTTACTGAATGGGGAAGGGCGGATCAAAATACACCATATGAAATGCTCATAGAGTTAAAAAAATGTTACTGAATGGGGAAGGCTGATCAAAATATACCATATGAAATGCTCATAGAGTTGAAAAAATGTTACTGAATGGGGAAGGGAGTATTATCTAAGAGAGAAAAAACAGTAACAGAGGGATGACTAGAGTAAAATATATATTATATTACACGTTATATGCCGTGGATGAGACCCAGTGTTCTACACAGCTAATATACACTAATTCAAAGAAAAAATATTTATGAAGTCTTTTCTTTCTCTCTTCTCAGTCATAGGAGGGACTCTAAGGAGGAAGTCTGGTCTATTTTCAGCCCCAAATCAAATATGGCCAATTTAAAATTAATTGACACAATAATATTTATAAATAGCTCAAGACTCATCTGAGGTGTCAACACTTCCTGTCTGTGTCACACACTCTGGTATTACGAAAGAACTCATGTTAGGCCCCCAAATAGAGCAATCTTCTGAGTCACCAATAAATGTCATCCTGTCCACTCATGAGATGAGAAAAGATTTAACAAAAATACGTAAAAGCTTGCCTTGCTGAGCCCACACACTTTTGTCATGGAACCAGATTTCAACTTCCATGATAGTTCCAGAAAACTATTTCTGAATCACATCATTGTAACACAGTCTTGGTGCAGAAGTGACTTCTCTGCTTACAGAAGAACAGTGAGGTTATCAATCTTATCCAACCTGTCTACCCATTTCCCTTGATAGTCATTCTATTTTGATCCCTCATCTTATGATAACTCAGGATTTCGGAAAAATTGTTGAACTTGGAAGGGACCCAGAGATCATAAAACCTATAGTCCCCACTCAATCACCTGAAAAGCAGTGCAAGACAGAGGAACAATTCTGTGTGTAATTAATAATGACTTCTCCCTTCTCCTCCTCCCTCTCTTTAAACTTACATTTTCATTTCCTTTATCCACTCCTTTCTCAGCAGCATGTCAAAATGAACCCCAGTAGATAACACAAAATTGTTTTTCTGGAGTTTGTTCATTTACTCATTGAATAATATTCAGTGCCAACTTGTGCAAGTTTCTATCATAACTACTATGTAGCACACTGGTGGGGATTCTGCTCTGCTGAGGACTGAGTTCACTGAGTTTACAAACAAATCAAGGTAACTGTGATGCTGTGGTACTTGGATATGGTAGATAACTGGAGCCAAATATCAGAAAATTATTTCTAGTCTGGATTCTTTCATAAAGGACAACCTTCTCTGGAAGGAGATACCTAATTCATGACCTTAATAAACAGCTACAAAGTTTGCTGGAGATGCAGAGATGAAAAAGAGTCTTCTAAGGAAACCTCAAAACCCAGAGAGTACTGATAGAAGACAGATCTGATTAACAAAAACCTATTCTGTCTAGAGGACAGGTGGTCCATGGCAGGATGGTGAAGCATGAAGCTGGAGAAACAGTCAGAGGTCAGATTACACAAGCATTATTAAAAGCAGTCATAAGGAGGCTAGACTTTTCTTAAGAGTTTTGGAATGCAGTAAAGAATGTTAGCATCTGGGAAAGATTACTGTGGTTATGTTCAATGAAAAAATGGATTGGGAGAGATGGGATTTATGGCAAGAAAGTCGGGGAGAGACTATTTAGACATGTAGACAGGCAACGGGCAGTCTGAAATAAAACACATCTCAGCTGAACCACGGGGCTTCTGCTTTTGCAAAAGGGAATATCCAAGGGCTTCTCTTCACTCTGCTTTCCCCTGTGCCTGCAAACTAGGGGGAGCATAGACCAAGCTCCCAGAGCATAGCTCCAAAACTCCAACAGTGCTAAGTGAAGTCTCGAGGGTTTAAAGAACGGAGACTATCAAAAGCTTCTTCTCTCACTAGTACTCTGGTAGTTATTAAGAAACTAATATGTTAAAAGTATCATTCCAGACCCTTGAGAATACAAACAGAAAGAACTCAGTGGCCATCCTTATGGATTCCTACCTTGTAGAGTATGATAGCTCACATAAACACACCAGTTTAAAGCCGATAAATCTATGCAAAGACATGGCAGCCTACTAAGGAAATCACTAAAGACATCATAGGTGACTTCAAGTATGGTCCCGGGCCTCATTTAGGGGAAAATTGAAGTCAATAGATGGGTTGAGGTAGTGACAAGGTGTCTGAGTGAAGCACATAGGAACATACTGTGATAGGGAAGCTTGGAACGGGAGCTAAACACTGTGTGATCAAGGTTGGGAGGTTCATGGGTGTGGCCTAGTGGCCTATGTTAAGAAACTGGGATTTTAGCTATTATACAATGGAAGATGGAAAACTGGCAAAACAAAAGTCTAATGTAATCAAGATATGTGATTATATATTGATACAATATTTGTGCAGAGTGATAAGATTTGAGAGAAGATGTCTAAAAGCAAGGTGGGGAAATCAAAAAGGGCTCTTGAATTATGTAGAAAGGGTCATGATAGAAGTCTGCCTATGGGAGTAATGACAGGGATTCAGGAAAAAGAAAGGAACCCTTAGAAGAGACATTGAGAGAGTATTCGGATAAATGGGATAGCAGTTGATAAAGGAGCTGGGGAGAAAAAAAAGAAAGTTTTTACTGTAATATAGATCTAAGAGCTGAGAAAGAGATTGTTGATCAATACTACTAACTGAATTATAGTTATATGTTCAGGTAATGCATAACTGAAGTCCACATAATATACACACGTGAGTCCAGTTCAGCATAAAAAAGTCTGTTTCTTAGGAAAAGTACCATTCGTTTATTAAAAATAAATTGATCTAATACATTCATCAAAATGTGTTACCCCCCCAAAATAGTTGTAGGATATGTAAAAAGTACACCAGAAAGAGTTAAAAATAAAATAGCATAAAAATATTAACACACATGAGCTGAAATGAAAAAGTGTCTGCTAATGAAACAGGAGAAACTATCTGATAGTTTCAAAGAGAAAACAAGAGGGTAAGTATTAGAGAAGTCAAGAGAACAGCAAACAAGAATTAACCCAGAAAGTTAGGACTAACGTAGCCTTTGATCTGCCCTCGAAAACTTTATAGGTAATAGTGATTACAGTAGCACTAATGTAGGCAGGAACAGAAATAGGTCAACTAAGCCAACTAACTGCGGAGGAATATCCTTCTGTATATATGTCTCTCTTATTGGTTGATGAATAAAGAATTGTTTGGTCAGTAGTCAGGCAGCTAGTATAGGCAGGGTTACCGACAAGAATTCAGGAGAAAGGAGTTGGAGAGGAGAGATGCCATGACCCGCTGAAAGAGTGTCACGTTGGAGCATTCCCTGGTAGGCCAAACCCATATAAAGATACATGAATTTTCTGGTTCATAGAAATATGTAGATTAATAGTTATGGGTTGATACCTTAAGGGAGACCTAGCCAGTAAGTAAGCTTTTTCTATTGGCCAAATAAGTTATAATTAATATAAGCTTCTGTGTATCTATTTAGGACTAAAGGGCTGCCAAATCTGATGAGGCAGAAACTGTCTACAAACAACCTCAGTATTCACCAGTTGTTGACACCCTAGACTTTCCAGTCAATGCTTTCGGATGCCTAAGATTGGGAAAGCAAGTGTGATCAAATGCACCATTATTGAATGGGTTTCCTCAAAAAATACAGAGAGTTAAATAAGGAGTTCTTGGTTAGTCCTTGAAACCCAGATATTCAAAGATTGTTAAATTTATAATTTTCTAAGATACACTGCTTCAATTACAGTCATCTTCTTCATTGGCTCGATTTGATCTAAAAGTTAGAAAAGGAGTTCAGATACGAGCAAACCTATCTATATTTGATACCTGTGTATTAGAAACTGAGTGGTTGGAGTGTAGATAGTAACAACACCAGCTTTTTGAGTTGTGTTTGGCCTGAGCATTCCCAAGAAGCAATTGTGACTGACCTTGTCCCCAGAACGGCACTGCTAGAAAGTTGTGGGAAATTAAGCCTAGTTAGAAGAGCTTGAGTCATTGGTATTCCAGGGATGAGAGTTCAGCGGTGGATGGATGAATACGTATATCATTTTATTTCTTAAATGTTATCTTATATATCCTAGAGACTTGAGGGAATCATTTTATTTTTCTCCTGACTCTAGATAAAGGCAATAAACTCTCCAAGGCAAGGTTTAGAAGTGTAAACTCTTCCGTGACATGACCAACAAACTAGAGCCAGCTAACACTAGCCTGCTTGCTGCCTTTAAGTCACTCGCATATCCTGTGTGCTGTAGGGTCCCCGTGTATAATATCTAGTCCGATAACCCCTGGAGCCCTTCTAGCCCTCATCATATATGTCTAGAGACACGATTATGCATTAGGTTTTGCTATAGCCATTGATACACAAAGCTGTTTTCCCACAGGATGTGCCAAGGGGTTCTGGGAAGACATCTGGTTTACCCTCTACTGTGGAAAGTCCTGTATCTATTCCAATAAGGAAAGAAATACAAGAAAGATACCTTAATATCTTCCTAAAAGATGAAAAAAGGTACTTCTAAATCAGAGGCAAAGAATGTCAGGCCAACAATTAGCTCCCATCCACCAATAGAATTCATCTAAAAATAAATAAAAATAAAATTTAAAAATAACTAAGGTCCCTTGGAAAATCTCTAGACCTGTATCAAAAGTTTTGTTCTTAAGGAAGTAGCAAGTTGCTATCATGCTGTTTATAATGTATCTCATTGCATCCTAAACCTTGTTCCAGGCCTGGGAGAAATTTGCATAGTAGAAACTTACAATGTTCTCCCAGCCCTTTGGAATGAGACCTCAGAGAGATTTCAAATCATTAGGCATTTACATTTCAGAAGCAGGAAATACCAAACTTTCCAAGCATGTCTTATTTGTGCTGGCTTATCAGCAGGCTGCATAAAGCAATGGAAAAACAAAAAAGATAATTATCTAGAGACACTGGACAGAAACTTCAGAAAATCCAATTATTCAACACCTGAAAATTCTTACTTTGAATTTTATTTTTCATGGCATAAGAGTAACAGGTGCATTTTAGGACAGTAAAAGATAGGAATTCTGGGTTTTATCCTCCTTTTTTTAATGTTCCAAACGATCAAGTAATGTAACTAAGTGGGCTAGAAGAGTGAGAATATGTTTACATATCTTATTTACTTGAAAAGATACTGAAGACATATATATATTATAATGGATGAATATTGTGTGTTAAGCACATTATTTTATCAGGCCTAAAATTATTAATCATGACCTTTTCAGAACAAGCTTCCTGGTCCTAAATTCCCATCACTGTGAGTATCTGTAACGATCACAAGATAAGAAGAAAGAAGAGTGAATGCTCATCTGAATCCCTCAAAGTGAGTGTGAGAGTATGATTCTGTGAAAGTGTGACTCATGGGTATCTTCTATAAAGGAGGTGGAGAGAGAAAATGACTATTGTGAAGGTCTGGGAAAGGAGCACATACGGTGAAGCTGTATAAGAGAGAACACGACCTGGTAAGGCTGTGGAAAGACATCGGGAACAACCTTGTGAAGGTAGGGGGAGGAGGCATGGCCTCCTAAAGGTGTGGTGAGAGGGCATGACTTTGTTAAGCACCGTAGTTAAGGGAACCCTGGGGTCCTGGTGATTTTACTGTCTTAGGTGTCCTTCTACTGCTCCAGTTTTGCCCTTCCTAGCTTTTTTTCATGCACATTCAACTCCTTCCAAGTTTTTCAAGTATACAAGATGCTTTGTTTCTCCTCTTAGTTCAAAGGACATCTAAAGTTGATGAGAAAAGCATTTCACTTGAAAGGATTTAAAGAGGGATAGAGGCTAGAGAGTAAAGCAGGACCTGGGGGAAAAGGGCATGACGTGCTGCAGCTGGACCCACTGCTCTGTTCAGCAGAGAACTTGGGTTAAATTAGACCCAAATGTTTGGAAGTTAGGAAATCAACAACACTGAGCCCCATCCCAGCTGAGAACGGCTCCCAGGTTGGTGAATTCCAATTTCTGGATATCCAAGTCAAAAGAAAGTCACCCACTGGAGAGTTCCAGTGTGTTTAGAAGGGAATGGATTAAAGGTACTGGCATGCAAGCATGAGAAGACAGGAGTTTGGCTTAGGTACCACCTACTACATTTTTCACACACACACTGTACTTGACAGCCTCTCCGCTTTACACACACACTATTCTTCTCCTTAAAGAATTAGCCTCTCCTTTCATATTTCCTCCGTTTGGGCTTCTTCTCAAAGTTTACCTGTCCCTGTTTTACAAAATCACATCCAATTCATTTATATTTACAAAGCCAAGTCAAGATCATTGAATACTTTTGCACCTGTAGCAATAATGTGATAGCTAACATTTACAGGAAGTCTGATAAATATCCAAGTCTTTCCAAACTCATACAACTATGTCTGTCCTGTTCCCTTAAGACTACATGATATCCTCAAGATAGTAAAGCACAAAGAAAATAGAGGATCTAAGCCAACATGGTCTGTATCTCAAGCCCAAGTTATAAAACACTATCCTGGCAAGACAGAGAAAGTATAGGAAACTACCCCAGAGATTTCTGAATGTGGAGCTGTGGAGGCAACCTAATGAAAAACAGCCTGCTGTGGAGACAGGAGCGTCTGAGCTTGTATCTCTAAATCCACAAAAATCCAGGCACATTAGTAATCCCAATGCTAAGGGGACAGAAGCAAAGACAGACAGATACTGGGGTGTCCCCTGCCAGCCAGCCGCACTAAAACACAAGCTCCAGATTCAGTGATAATCTTTGCCCAAGAACAAAACCATATGGGACTAGAGAAGACACTACAAAGGAGATAGCTGAAGACATATACCTAAGAGAGACAGAGAGAGACAAGAGAGAGAGAGAGAGGCCATCAGAAGGGGGGCAGAAAAAGGATGAGTGCCAGAACTAACAACCATCTTTACAGGTTAAGTGCATATTTACACATACAAATAAATGGAAGACCAATCATGGTGCTAAGATTAATAAGTACAGCTAGCACATGGCAGCTAGTATAAAAGAGCAAGGGTAGGAAGGCGCCAAGGAGGAAGCTTCTGTGCCTGTCAGCTTGATGGACATAGGGTCATCTGGGAAGTGGGAACTTCAAGAGAGAGAACGCTTGGATCAGATTGGCTAGCAGCAAGTCTGAGGAGGCATTCTCCTGTTTATTGATTGGTGTGAAGTAGCCCAGCTCACTATGGTTGCTACCAACCCCTGGACAGGTGGCCCTCGGTGAGCCTGAAAGCAGCGGTCACTATGGCTTTTGCTTGGGTTCCTGCCTCCTCGGTTCCTGCCTTCAAGTTCTTGCTCTTAATTTTTTCAAGATGGACTACATTCATCAGCTGAAATAAACCCTTTCTCTCCTGGGGTTGCTTTTGCTTATGGTGCTTACCATAGCAATAGTACAAAAACAAAGACAGGATAGTTATAATTTTTAATATTCAGAGCATCCATTATCTGGAGCAGAAGTAGAAAAATAACACCTCAAACTTTGTTTTTTTGTGTGTAGGTAAAGAGGAGATAAATAATTAAATTTTGAGTAAATACAGTGAAATGTTGGTATAAGCATCACTAATATCAGGAAACATCACCTTTGTAAGGGATAATTCCACATAGAGTAGAAGGTTAAATCATTCCGAAGGCCAGTTTATTAAAGAAATACATAATAACACTTTTTTTGCCTAGAAAGCTATAGATTCAAACTAAGAAAGTCACGCAAATGAAAAATTAAAAGTACATATTTACAACAACCCTCTCCCAGCTATTAATAGGACAAATAGGAGAAAACGTTAAATAAAACACAAAACATGATCCATGCTACAGACTTTAATTTATTTACAAGATGCACATTTTAGAATAGTAGAGTAAGCATACTATCCTAGCATACAGGGAACTGTCTAGAATAAAACATGTTTTGGGCACAAAGAACTATTGTTAGAAGGTCAGAAAGAATAGAAATGTATACAGAGTATATTTCCTAAGTACAACTGAATTGAATTTTAAAATGAATAACAGGAAGATTTTGGAAAACGTCCAAGTAGCTGGAAACTAAAGAACATACATCTAATAATCCTTGGGTTAAGCAGGAAATCACAAAGGGCAACTAGAAAGTATTTGGAACAGAGAGGCGTAATGATTTCCTCGGAGAACATGAGTCAAGGCAATGCTGCCGCTTTCCTCGGGATTGGTGTGTTTCTGCTATAGAAAGTCCTTGAAGCAATGCTATGGGAGTCGCCTTTTTATTATTCTTTACTCCTGCATCCGCCTATTTGTGGTTGTTATATTGAAATAGCTAAGGCTGTGGAGGTTTTGTTTAAAAGACATTTATTTACCTCATAGTTCTAAAGTTCAAGGACCTGCATTTGGTTGTCCCTTTACAAGAAGCAAAGGGGCAGACAGTGTGTGTGTGTGTGTGTGTGTGTGTGTGTATGTGTGTGAGAGAGAGAGAGAGAGAGAGAGAGAGAGAGAGAGAGAGAGAGAGTGTGTGTTGAGAGTTTTTATTGTCTTTATAAAGCCATTTCATTTACTCAGGTTCTACACTGATGACTTCATTTCATGTAAATCACCATACCACCCCCTCTCTTGGATAGTGTTTGTCAACTTGACAAGCTAGTGTCATCTGAAGGAGGGACCCTCAGCTAAGAAATGTGCCCATACAGTGTAGGAAAGTCAGTAGGACAGTTTCTTAGTTAGTGATTGGTGTGGGGGGCACTCAGCCCATTGTGAGTGACAACTACACTAGGCTGGCAGAACTGAGGTGTATAAGAAAGCAGGCTGAATAAGCCGTGAGGAGCGAGCCAGTAAGCAACACTCCTCCATGGCTCCTGCATCAGATTCCTGCCCTGCCTCAGTTCCAGCCCCAACTCCTTCAGTAACAAACAGTGAAGGGTATGTGACTTTGCTTTGGTCATGGTGCTTCATCAACGCATAGTAACCTTAACTAAGATAAACCCCAAGGCTCTGAGTCTAGATACCTCGGTAAGATGAACATTCCACCATCCATAATATTTTACAGTGGGAATTGAGTTTCAACACATGAGCCTTTTGGACCTACTTTAACTGCACCAAAACTGTAACATCTTCACAGGCCATTTAGCATCTAAACCCAATGTGACAAGTTACAAACATGGTGAGATCAAGAACTGATCAGTGCATTGCAAATCTAGTGTTTCGTATGAACCTGCTTTGCTTCAGTGATAAATATGGTGACCAAAAGCCGCTTGGGGAGGAAAAAAGTTGATTAAGAGCAGCCAAGACTTGGGCTCAAGGGAGGGAAGTGGAGTCAGGAAACGAAGCTGAGGCTGCAGAGGAACTCCACTTACTGGCTTGCTCTCCATTCTTGCTCAGCTTGCTTCCTTAAATGAACCAGCACCCACACACACACACACACACCTTCCCTGTGGATAGCATTGTGAGATGGGTGGGTTCTCCACTGTCAGTCATTAATCAGAAAACACCCAGCAGGCATGCCCACAGGCCAGTTAGGAGAAGAGAATATCTGAACTAAGGTTCTCTTTCCCCCACATGACTGGAATGTGTGTTCCAAGCTGACAAAAGCCAACCAGCATAATGTGTATAACGGTAATTCTGGGATTTGCAGCCATGTGTTAAGGACTTTTTCCCATTTTCTGAAGATGTCTGCTTTACTGTTTTTTCATCTCTGGGAACAGATGTCTTTTCTTGGACCCCAGCCTATCTATGTGGGATTCTGAAATAACCCTAGCTATGGCTTGAATCTTCTTTCTATAGGGTAGGTCCTACTTTCTGATTCCATCTGTTGTCTAAGATCACACTCTTAACGGGCTAGAATGAAAAAAAAAAAAATGACTGCCGTGTTTAAAACAAAATTGCCACCATAAGTTTGTATTCTTTCTTGGCCTCTTTTTAATTGTTGCGTGTGGTGTATGTATACATATATATCAGTGTGTGTGTGTGTGTGTGTGTGTGTGTGTGTGTGTGTGTGTGTGTGTATTCTAAAATTGTAAATATAACCTTCATTCATATAAGGTTTCCCTCCATGCATAAGATCTCAGGGCTGACCACTTGGTATTGGAAAGTTGGAAAACCAATTGAGTGGCTCTTCCCTTTTCAACTGGTATGCTTGCTATCTTTACTCCAGTCAGGACTGACATACCTCAAACCCTGATGATATAAATACTAAAACCTAATCCCCAAATGCTCTTCCAGCTTTAGAGAGAAGTCCCCAAGAACTGAGAATGTGATGTTGTTAGAAAAAGAGTCTTTGAAGCCACGATTACAGCAAGAATCTATACCCACCAGGGACCAAGCTGAACCGAAGTTTCAGGAACAGCTGGAAGTCCTCTGCCTATAGCTTCTTGACATGCTCACCAGGTATCAAAGTGTTAGGTTGCTGGGAGCTGATGCCATCTCACTGAAAATCACTTTATGGGGTTACGTCTCCTTTTTGGGGGTGAGGGTCTGGTTTAAAACAATGACTTCGTGGTCTTGGTTTCCCCTAATATGATTTTAATAATCCCATGTGTTCTCACAGTTTCACACCTATAGAGTAGCTTACTTCCTGCTCTCAGAAATAAAAGTAATTTATCATTCTGGGCTATACGGGTGGTGCCCAGATAGAAGGTGGTGTTTGTCTTATACAGCCACTTTGAAAATCAGTATGGTGGTTCCTCAGGAAAATGGGAATCAGTTTATCATAAGAACCAGCAATTCCACTCGTAGGCATGTGCCCAAAAGATGCACATTATACAACAAGGGACATCTGCTCAACCATGTTCATAGCAGCATTATTTGTAATAGCCAGAACCTGGAAGCAACCTAAATGTTCCTCACTGAAGAATGGATGGAGAAAATCGTGGTACATTTACACAATGGAATACCTCCACTAGGGTGGGGGAAAAATAGTGGAGATCTTGGGAAATTCACAGGCAAGTGGATGGGAACTAGAAGAAACCATTGTGAGGTAAACCCAGTCACAAAAAGACAAACATGGTAGTTCCTCACTCAAATATGGGTTTTAGACAAAGAACAATGGATCTCCAGCCAACCATCCACGCAGCCAGAGAATCTAGGAAACAGAGGACGACCCTAAGGGAGACCTCACAGAAGTAGGGAAGGGACAAGATCTGCCGGGTAAATTGGGAGCATGGGAGAGGGGAGATGGAGTTAGGAGGAAGAGAACGGGAGAAGAGGAGGGGAGAGGAGGGACATGAGGGAGCAGGAAGATCGAGTCTGGGGAAGAACAAAGGAGAGCAAGAAAAAGAGATGCCACAATTGAGGGAGCCATTATAGGTTTTAAGAGAAATCTGGCACTGGGGAAATGTCCAGAGATCTACAAGGATGACTCCAACACAATCTAAGCAATAGTGGAGAGGCTACCCTAAATGCCCTTCCTGATAATGAGATTGATGACTACCTTATATGCCATCCTAGAGCCTTCATCTAGTAGCTGATGGAATCAGAAGCAGACACCCACAGCTAAACACTGAGCAGAACTCCTGGAATCCAGTTGCAGAGAGGGAGGAGTGATGATCAAAGTAGTCAAGACCAGACTGGAGAAACTCACAGAATCAGCTGACCTGAACAAGGGGGAGCTCAAAGGACTTCAGTCTGAAAAAGCTGGAAAACCAGCATAGGACTGACCCAGACCCCCTAAACGGGGTGTTAGCTAGGGAGGACTGGGCAATTTATGGGGCCTCTGGTGACGGATCAGTATTTATCCCTGGTATACGAATGGACTTTGGGACCCATTCCACATAGAGGGATACTCTCTCCTTAGCCTAGACACATGGGGGAGATCCTGGGCCCTGCTCCAAATGATATAACAGACTTTGAAGACTCCCCATGGATGGAAGACCCTCCCCCTCCCTGGGGGGCAGAAAGGGGATAGGGGATGGGATGGGGGTTTGGGACAGAGAAGGATGGGAGGGTGAGGGAACTGGGATTGACTGTAAAAAAAGCTTGTTTCAAATTCAAATAAAAATATTATCATAAAAAAAGAAGGTGGTGTTTGTAGATCTATCTAGAAGTTGATGTCACCTTCTCAAAATGGGGCCTTTTAGGGCAAGGCTCAGCCTCAGAAATCATTGTTTTTTATACAATACAAATGTGTAGTGATGAACCTCCAATATTACTGTATACAGATATAATAAGGAGAGCTTTGGTTGCCTCTTTTCGAGATAAACACTCAGAAAAAAAAAAATTGCAGTGCCTCTACTAAAAGCCCCCGAGTGCAGCAAGCGTTGATGCATCTATCTGCATACCAGAATTTGGGAAACTTGGGAACTGTGTATTATTCTATGCATTGGTCCCAAAATAGTACTAATTTTTATTCTGCTAGAGAACAACTCCTCCAGGTTTTATTTGTAGCTTCCACTGAACCCAGGCTTAGGCATAAATCTATGGAAACTGCACTGACATCGGAGAGAGACAATTTATAATCACCGAGTGTCCCCACCCCTACTCCTGGTAAGAGTCATGTGCACCCGATAGGGGTCCTTTACGTAAAATGCAATCACCTTGGCACTTCTCTGCAATCTGCAAGGTAAAGCCCAGGCATGTCTATAGCCTAGAAGAACTGAAAATAAATCCCTCTCTCTCCTCTCTCTCTCTCTCTCTGTCTGTCTCTGTCTCTCTCTCTCTGTCAGTGTGCATCACAGGAAACCTGTGCTTCTCATCTTCTGTTTCAGGAGCCTGCCAATATTCTTGTTTAATACCTGGGGCATTTGTGTAACAGCCTGACAGACCACATGCCAACAATCACCCCATGTTACTCTCTGGCCTTTGTGCTCTGCCATTAATAATAGGTTGTCTGTCATCCTCCTTTGGCCAAGTCTCCATTTCTTCCTCTAAGAATAGGAAGGAGGGACCTCGAGCCCAGGTTTCAGTGACCTACGTGTGGCCCCAGCACCCTCCAGGAGCTGTGTCCCTAAGTGCTTCCCCTTTTGTGAACTCATTGTGTAAGGAAGGATGATTCTGCGGATCCTGGAGGCAAATGCCTGTAATTCCCAGAGCCCAGGGGCGTGGAAGCAACAGGGTCAGAAGTCTGAAGCCAGTCTGGGCTGTGCAGTATAACCTCAAAAGACAAAACAGAAAAGAACCTGGCCCTCGAACAGGGCATCCCACCATGCGGAATGGGCTTCCAAAATCCAGCTCTTGCACTAGTGACAGATCCTGCCCCCATTGCTAGGGGTCCTACAAACAGACCAGGCTACTTAACCGTGGCCCACTTCAGAGAACCTAGTTCGGTCCCATGCAGGTCCCCCAGCTGTGGGTCTGGAGTCTGTGAGTCCCCACAAGCGTGAGTCAACTGTCCCTGTGAGTCTCCTCATCATGATCTTCACACCCCTTGCTCATATTATCCCTGCTCTTCTTTTCGACCGGACTTCTGGCACTCAGCCTGGTCCCTGGATGTGGATCCCTGCTATGCTTCCCCATCAGTTACTTGATGAAGGTTCTATGATGACGGTTAGGGTAGTCAACAATCTGATTACAGGGGAAGGCCAGTTTAGGGCACTCCTCTCTCTACCTATGCTAGGGATATTAGCTGGGGTCATCCGAGTGGATTCCCTGAGAATTTCCCTACACGGGACTCTCCCCAGCAGTGTAATGGCTCCTACTACCCGTAAGTGGATACTAGAGTGTGTGCGTGTGTGCGTGCGTGTGTGCGTATGTGTGCGTGCATGTGTACGTGTGTGCGTGCGTGCTGTGTGTGGCTACATGTGTAACATGTGTGTGCGGGGTGCGTGGGGGCGTGTAGCGCGTGTATGTGTGTGTGTGTGTGGGAGGGGGAGAGAGAGAGAGACGAGGTTGCCATCAGGGTCTTTTCTTTCATTGCCTCTCCACATTGAGAAAGGTTCTCTTTGAACTTGGAGATGCGCCATAGACTGCCTGCTCAAAGAACACCAAGGACTCCATTGTTTCTGTCCCTCAGTGGTGGGGTTATAGCAGTTTATCATCACACACCTCTCCCATGAGCACCAGGGATTTGAACTCAGTTCCTCATGCTTGGGCAGGAAGAACTGCACCTACTGAACTATTTCCTCATCCCCAGCCCCACATTTTATCTATTTTATATCACTTTAAATTTAAAAATAAATTAAAACCCACTGCCTCTCTGCCTAGAGTAATGAAACGGTGGTGATATCAGGGAGTTTTTAAATGTCCACAGTAAAATGGAAGCCAACTTGTGCATTCTCAAATGTCATAAATGCCTTTCCAAAGGTTTGAGCTCCAATACAATTTAAATGCATTTGGTATAATGCATACCTCTTCTCCATCCAAACCCAGGTGAGCTTCTAAGAAAAATACAATTCAAGTGTTTCTTATCAATTTAAATGTGAGTCAGCCAAGTGGGATTTGAAAACAGCTGGATAGTTTTTGATATCCAAAACCAAAACAAAACAAGTAAACCTTTTAAATTAAAGCTGTTGGGTTTTGGTGGTGATGGTTTGTTTGTTTGTTTTTGTTTCTGGTTTTTGTTTTCTTTAAAGAGAAAGAAAGGAATCTAATATAAACTCCCTTGCAATTATCCAACTATAACGGATACTTCAGCCACTAATACTGAACTCAGTGTCCCTCTTTGGTTTCAGGTGATATGCTGACTTGTCTTGTATATGAAGATACATTACAGATTCGTGTTTTATTCATGTCCATCTCCACAGGCCAAGAAGAATCAATGGAGACAGTGCATGATGAACTTTCAGCGTATGGTGTTAAAAAAAAAGTGGATGAGGGCATGGATTGTATTCCTGGTCTAAAACTTGAATTCAACAACAGTTGTGGTACCAGCAGCCATGGTAATTATAGAGAGGTCTGACAGTCACTGAAGGAAGGCCAGTGGAAGGGATTGGCTTAACATCTGACAAAAAAAATATTCCAGGATATTGGAGAAATGCCAAACACAGAAACGCCAAAGAATTGGGGTTAAGAACTAGGTATGTAGCTCAGTTTAAATTATATGCCTAGCTTGTGCAAATTTGGGAAGTTTAACCTGAGGGTGGTGGCATGCACCCATAATCCAGAACAGGAAAGCTGAGGCAGGCTTGCTTGAGTCCATGAATCTGAGATCAGCCTGAACAACATAGAGACTGCCCCTACCTAAAAGATATCTTCAGACTCCTGCGTACACAGCTCTAGTTTGGACAGTGTGAGAAGGAGGGGGAAAGCCAAGTTCCTGGTCACATGGTACAGATGGTCATTTTAAAACATTATAGTAAAAATAAGCACACTTCTAAGAAGCAAATGATGACACCTGAGAACCTGGGTTTCATTTCTAGCCCTACTTTACATGCTGAGTGAGTTAGGTTCAGCAAGTCGCTGGCCCACTCAAACCTCAGTTTGATCTCATTCGATCAAAGTGGATAATAATACCTACCTCAGTCTAAGAACATGCCATTCAGAGATTGCCATCAATCCCATATAAATATATATATATACATATATATATACACATATATATATGTGTGTGTGTATATATATGTGTATATATGTATATATTATATGTGTGTGTGTGTGTGTATGTGTATATATGTATATATATGTGTGTGTGTGTGTGTGTGTGTGTGTGTGTGTGTATGTATATACACACCTCCCTTTTGTCCACTGGAAAATGAAACATGAAAGAAAGTGTATGTATTAGCCACAACCATTGTGAACATTTTTTTAAAATAAGAAACATATATTTGTTCTTCATTAAATGACCTTAGAGTAGACATCAGCTTCAAAATGGATGTTAAAGAAGTAGTTTATCCTTGGTCCTATGTATAGATACATGTGTGCAAACACATGCACATGTATGTATGCACGAAGAGACATTGAAGCGTTACTCAGAACCATACAACTAGCAACCAAGAATAAATGGCAGAGTCCCCCAAAAGTTCTCCACTCACACAAATTCACAAAGGCAAGGGGACAACCTTTTTGAGTCCAAATATTGCACAGCTTTCTGTCATCCTCTCTTGGATTACATCTGTGTTAAAGGATTCTCCCAAAAGTGACAGGTGCCATCCTTTCCTGGATCCCCAGACCTTGTTAGGAATAGCAGAACTAAACTAAAGAAAAGAAGATTCAACAATAAAGTCTAATAAAGTCTTTCCTCTCTACTCTCTATTCCACAGTGCAAACGTCTAAGGACTCCATGGAAGACCGCCATAGACTCTGTAGAACAAAGTGTGTTACTTAATTGTGGCTTAGCCTTTTCAAGAAATGTTGCAAAACAAAGCTCATTGTTTTAGGACTAACTGCTGCACACATCCTAAAGATATGATAAGAAACTATGAAATCAGCACTGTTGCAATTGAGAGAGAGAGAGAGAGAGAGAGAGAGAGAGAGAGAGAGAGAGAGAGAGACGGAGGGAAGGAGGGAGAGAGAGAGAGGGCTCTCAAGCAGGCAAGCTCCATCCAGAAACAAATAGACTTCCTACACTTCTGTGATCTTGCTTATCTAGAGGAAGGTTTTGTTTGCTTGTCAATCAAGCTGAGCAGATCTTCTGAGGGCTGGCCACACCTTGGGCTGGGGAAGCTCAGGAAGGAATGTGGGAAGGAAGAGGGGAGAGGCCATTTCCTGATGGGTCAGCTGCTGACAAGTGTCTGGACCCTGGGAAAGCTGTGGTGTAAGAGTTCCTCTCCTTGGAGAGCAACCAGAGCAACAGGAACAATGGTGTGAAAGGCTGCTGGTAACTCCCAGGTCACGCCTGGAGCAGCATGGTCCACTGGCAGCAGGTTATGTCACAACATGTCCCGGACTCTCAGAAGCCTGTTGTTCAATCTGCCTGTCAACCCCACCGCCAACATGGAGCGTGTTTCAAGGCAATTTCTCTCCAAGGCAGATACAGATTCTTGCACTGGGATAACTGAAGTCACACCACAGGAGAACAAGGCTTCTTTCTGACATTTCCAGACAACCAATCCCATGGTTCTTATGTTTTGACAGCCAGGGTGATCTTTTCGTGTGCAGTTTCTCATGTATCTGCAGAACAGCCTCCCATGTCAGGCAACTCAGGGTCTGGAGAGAGAATCCAACACCCCTGCTCCCTGCTTCCAGGCTTGACCTGACCATGCTTTTTAAGGGTGAACTTGGGAAACTTAACTTCCACTGCTAAGGTCTCAGATAAAAAGTGCTTAATTGTTATAAGAATTTCTTAGCTGGGGAGATAGTACACAACTATAATCCCAAATTTGGGGGGCAGAGGCAGAAGGACAGGGAATTTAAGGTTATCCAACACCACAGAGAGTTCATGGCAAACAGAGTGCAAAATACAAAATCTCAAAAACAAAAGCAAACAAAAATATAAAAAGGAAAACAATGACCAGTTGGATTGGTGCAGAGGAAACCCAAGATAAACCATGGTGGGGGGAATCAATTTAAAAATACCTTAAATATCTTATTCAATATTCAAGACAAGATTCCACACTTCCTAAGAGACTAAATTAGGGAGATTTATTTCCCTCATCCTCTTTAGCACAAGCATAGGCCCAACTTGGGCTCCTCCTGAGCTCTCGGAGATGTTCTTCAAACTAAGTGCATTAGTGACCTCTAGAGGCCAGAGTTCCCATCAAGCCTAAGATCAACAGTTTCTAGCTCTGGGTGGGGGAGAAGTATGAATATGGTATCAAATTCATAGCAGAGAAGTAGTCCCGTGGGCTCCACACAGGTACAATAAATTTTCAAGAATTCATCTTGGTCCAGGTGGTTCCCAAGCATCTAAAGGATCAAAAGTCAATGTTCTTGTAAACAAGACGAGTTTGCTGGTGGTGAAAATGTAATAATTGATGGATTCATTTCTCCAGAATTTAGCCCGATTTCCTACAAGTGCCTAAATTATCCACAACATTGGTAATGAACTTAAGTGAGTGTCTTTGGAGAGTCTGCCTAATTTTCATCCCTCACTTCCCAACGTTAGCTCCCAAGAGTACCAGGAGAAGCGACTGACTCTTCAATCCTCTTAAGCTGACAGGGCTTTTCACTTCCCGATGGGAGAGAAGCAGCTGGTCACAGTCTCCACCACTTGCAGAACTTGTTGGTGTAGCCAAGAGGGCCGGGGGACATCCTCTAGGTCACAGAGCTGGGACTAGGCATATTGTGCAATGGGGCCAGAACTTACCATAATGTTTCCAAGCCTGTGACAACATCACTTTCTATTCAAAGACAGAGCCAGGGATGTGAGTCATTTTACTCTTAGTAACATAGATGCCATGCTATTCATCACCAGGGACAGAAATCATCCTAGAACTTCATCCCCAGGTGGTGGTTTGAATATAATCTCCCATGAAAGGCCTCACTATCCTTGAGTAGGGGTGGGTTGTGGGGGCCGGTGGGGGCCATGGGAGGGAGAGGGAATGGGGGGATTGTTATGTAAAATAAGATTGCTTCT
Source organism: Phodopus roborovskii (assembly GCF_943737965.1). Lineage (NCBI taxonomy): Eukaryota > Metazoa > Chordata > Mammalia > Rodentia > Cricetidae > Phodopus > Phodopus roborovskii. The sequence continues at coordinate 33,678 of NW_026126414.1, forward strand.
AAAAAAAAGAAAGAAAGTGACCCCCATAGGCTCATGGGTAGTGAGTGGCACTATTAGGAGGCGTGGCCTTGTTGGAGTAAGTGTGGTCTTGTTGAAGGATATCTGCCACGGCAGGAAGCTTTGAGATTTCAGATGCCCGAGCCACACCCAGTGTCTCTCTCTTCCTGCTGCCTTCAGATCTGGGTGTAGGACTCTCAGCTACTTCTCTACCACCAAGTCTGCCTGCATGCTGTCTGCTTCCCACCATGATGGCAATGGACTAAACCTCTGAACTACAAGCCAGCCTCCAATTAAATCTTTTCTATCATAAAAGTTGCCATGGTCATAGTGTCTCTTCACAGAAAGAGAAACCCTAAGACACCCCGAAACACATGTCTATCTCAGACTAGGTCATGGCACCATTGGATACAGCTAGCTTTGTGGTTCAAGTCATCTATATTCTGGAACTTCACAAAGTATTTATGACACTGGCTCTCATTTTACAACAACTTCCTAGGTGTTATTCTCTTCATTCATTTTATGAATAAGAAACTAAGGGGTATCACTGGCCCATAGAACATACAACTGGAAGATTTCTTCTTCTCCATTTTATCACTAAGCCTCTAATATCATCAAATGTTCAAACAAACAAAAGCACACTGCACTGAAATGACTTAATCTATTTGCTTATGAAATAAGACGGAAATGGCATGCCTTAGGCTGCAGACTGCAGTGGCAGAGACTGGGCTAGCAGAGATTTTAAACTCTAAGCCAGTCACTGTACAGAGTCTATAATAGCTAGCTCCTCACCCATGTACCAGCTGTAGAAATCCACCATGACATCCCCACACACATTAGACAGCTCCTTCCTCACGTCTCTGCTGCTGCATCTGTCTGGGGTGTGCAGATGGCTTGCTCTCTCAGACTACCAACGCCACCCCTCAAACCTGCCTCACCATTTGTGTCTGGCTTAGTGGTCCTTATCTATATCCAGGTTGGAATGAAACTGTCATTTCCCAGGGCACAACAAAGCCTGTCAATAACAGGAAGAACAGCTGGGCCTCAGACTCAAAATTTGGAGGATTATGGAAAAGATGTGAAAGCCAGATTGTCTAGAATTGGAAATTCTCTTCTCCTCTAAAAGAATCTACTCAAATGAGTTTTTGGGGGAAAGTCCCACTGACTTCTGCTTCTAATGTCATCTTTAAGTTCTTGTCTGATTGTGGTTTATGAGAAAATGATAAAAAAAATGGCACACAAGCTAAAGTGTATTTATTTACTGATAATGAAAGGATGGAAAGAAAAACTCAAAACTGTACAACTCGCCTCACAGGAATGGGTTTTTTAATCCATTTTTGGGTTTTTATCCACTTTCTAGCAGCCAATCGTGGTCAACCCAGCATGCTCCATCTTCTCAGCCAGATGCCGGCTCTCCGAAGTCTCTCATCAGGAAAGTAACTCCAGTAGAGACTCAGGAATAAAGCTGGGCAAGTGTAATGGTACATGCCGATAACTCCAGCACATAGAGGCAGGAAGGTCAGGAGTTCAAGGTCATCTTCAGCTACATAAAAGATCCAAGGCCAGTCTGAGCTATATGAAATCTTGTTTAAAACCTAGAAAGAGGGTGGCGTGGGGCTTTCCAGAGAGCCCCCACAGTCTGTGCCAGTGGCTATTACTCCCAGAAACTATCGGGTTACTGACAGTTTTTGGAGTCTCATCCTTGAAGTCTAGAGAAAGGGGTTCTGGAAACCACCCAGGTTTTCTCATCAGTTTTTAAAAAGTGGGAAGCTTTCTTCATTCTTAGAAATCAGGGGTTTCCTATTCGGCCTGGAGAAGTGAACAACCTTCCTATTTGGCCTTTGGAGATCATTACAGAGAAACAGGAAAACATCCTTGTTGATTGGCCAGTAAGCTAGTGTGTTAGTTATCCTGGTAAAAATACAAGAAAGATGTGTACCACAGATCCACAGATGGTTGCCCGGCTGTAGGGCTGTGATTGGTTCGGAGAAGTGGGGATTGAATAATGATGATGATTTGGGGGTTTCCACTCACTTTTGACCCCTGGCCTGACCTTGTTCACGTTCAACACTGGTCACCTGATGCATCTAACATCAGGCACTAACTGGAATGTGGTGTTCTACCTTCTCCTGCATCCATTGGTCATGGTGAAGCTGTTCATGACAGCTCTACACAGGGCTCCCTCTAGCCATTTACTGATTACTTTTTCAGGAGGTCCGCTTTCCACCTTTTTCTAGTTCTGCTCTAGGAATGGTGGTTCCAAGTGCTATGGAGTGTGTTCAGATGTCAGCTGCTCCCGCTGCTGAGGTCACTCACTGATGTATGCTTGGGGTTGAACAGACTGTTGTCTAATTCCCAACTGATCCCTGAGTATTGCAGAAAGGAAGCTGTGGCACACTGAACCCTCCCACACAATCCTATAAAACAAATGCCGCTGTCTCAGCCAGCAGACACCTATTAACAATTAAAAGCTGAGGGGAAGAGGACTTGTAGCTGAAAAATGTAGCAGGCTGCGAAATGTGGAGTAGGAAAAGAGGCAGGCATTGAAAGACTTCTGATGCAGTTGTCTGGGTAGATTTAAAAAGCAATGTTTACTATTTATTTAACTTCCCCTGCAGGCAAAGCAGACAAAACCTGTCTTCTAGGACAATACGTGGGGTGTGGGGGGGGAATGCAGGGGGAAGAAGTCTGACTTACAGATGCAGTCTTGTATTTCTGTATCTAGTAATAAGGGGGTTTTCAACAACAGAACGGGATTGTAGGGACCTATAGACAAGAAGAGAGGGAGGGAGGGACTCTGGCATCAGATAGCTCAGTGATGTCTAGGGAGATGCAGCTGTTGAGCTGGAAAAGGTAGATTTACAGATCCAATTTGCAGTGTCCTTTTGGATGTTCCACCAAAGTCACGGGTTGAGTTGGCTCAGTTTATAGCCCACGAGGCAGAGCACGGGCTCTTATGGTGAGTCCTATAAACAGGGACCACAACTGTTCTCAAGAAAATGGCAAAGCACTTTCCAGATGATCTTGTCAGTGGTATCCAATCATCTTTAGATGGCAAGGCTGATCCTCTAATCATAGCAGCAGCTGTCAGTAGTTTGGAAGGGAATAGCTTTGCTTATTCATAGGGCTCAAGAGCCAAGTCCGTCTTGAATCAACATCACTTTTTAGGGATGGAAAGAATATGCTCATAAGAAATACTCCTCCAGCCCCTTGCCCAAAGACACTTGAGCCCTGACTTTGAAATAGCCCTTTACTGGAGTCCTTCTGTTTGCCCCTGCAGAAATTCCAGGGGCCTATTAAGGGGCACATACCTTCTGCGAACTTTATAAATGGCTTCTCATTGAAGTTTTATTATTATTCTGACCTTTATGAAACAGATAGTGTTTTTGATAGTGAGCAAGTTGTGTACAGTGGGCCAGAAGACAATGGTAAGGGGGGGGAATCCAAATGCTCTTAACTTCAAGGCTAGCATTCTATGTTCCTATGTTCCTAAGCATCCTCAGACCAAAGGCTGCCAGGACCAGTTATCAAAGAACAGCTGTTCTGGTTATGTAAATGGCTTGTCACTCAGCCCAAGTGGCCATTACACTCTATGTCAGTTCTCATGAGACCATAGACACTGCAGAGGCAGAGGAGGTGTGTTTCTGTGATGAAGGGCCCATCAGACATACATCCACACTTGTGAATTCTTCCACAAATATGATGAACATAAAACAAAATGTTCATTTGAACATTTGGTGACTTGAAATTGCCTAGGCTTGGGAGTATGACAAACAAGACTCAAAAAATCTTATCAGTATGCACACTATCTCTCTCTCTCTCTCTCTCTCTCTCTCTCTCTCTCTCTCTCTCTCTCTCTCTCTCAGCATCCATGGGTATCAGATAAAGCATCAGGCATCAGTGCACGTCAAATCCAGGTGCCAGCTGAAGATGGTGTAAGTGGTGTGTGGCAGCAGTCTAGATAAGATATGGGATGTAGTTCATGTCTCCTCCCCTAGTTGAATGGTGCATAGACACCATGGGAGGTAAGCCTGCACCAAATAATGAAAAATAACAATCATCGAATAAATGCTTTCACAAAGCTAGAGAGTGAGAAATGCTTTTGTAAGATGAAGAGTAAGTCAGTTCTCCTAAAAGAGCACCAAAAAGTGTGTATGTATCTAATAGGAATGTCTATACTCATTCTTGTAGAATTAGCTCCAAACAGTTATGGATAATACCAAGAATTCTAGACAATAGTTACAAAGAGTAATGACAATAAAATAACCAACAACAGAAATCTTGACAAACCTTTCTGAGTAAGAAAAACTTTTCACAAGATGAAAAGACAATAAATTCAACTGGGAACACATTATTCTCCACACTGAGAACTTATCTAGTAAAACTATCTGGCCCTGATTCTGGTAGAGGACCGATTTACTCACATCATAAAATCCAGTTGGGAGCTGATTTTAGCCAGGGATTTCAACAACAACAGAACCAAGGATATACATAACTATCCAAAAACAGACTCATTCTGAGGGATTGGCTGAAGCAAGAAGCCCCATAACTCCTACATGCAGGCTGTAGGTCAAAAGAAGCCAGTACTATAAGCAGGACCAAAGGATTGATGTAGGAAAACCAACAGCATAAATTCCAGACCATTCACAGCAACCCAATAGCTTCGGCAAGTGTGTCGCTGTTTAAGTCTAGGTCTGTAAGAAAGCACAAGTTCAATGACAAAAGTAGACCGATGCCTGACCTGAGAGAGAGGTGGAAGAGAGGAAAGAGAGAGAAATGGGGGAGGGGAGAGAGAGAGGGAGGGAGGGAGAGAGAGAGGGAGGGAGAGAGAGCAAATCTATTCTTATCTGCCTCTTGAGACTTGGCCATCAAAGGATACTCACCTACATTGTTGGGGACAATCATCTTTACTCAGCTTTACTCACTCAAATACTTAGCTTCTCCAAAGCTACCATCAGCACATCACTCAGAAACAATATTTTATCAGCTAGCCAAGCATCCCCCATAGGCCATTCAGGTTGTCACATAAAGGTAACCATAAGAAAATTGAATCCCAGAGCACTCTGCATTTTGTAAATAGAATATGAACTGAAATTGGAAGTTCCTTAGACCCTCTCTCTCTCTCTCTCTCTCTCTCTCTCTCTCTCTCTCTCTCTCTGGTGTGTGTGTGTGTGTGTGTGTGTGTGTGTGTGTGTGATAACTTAACAGACACTTAAGACTTAAGTTGGATATTTAAAGGCAGTATTTCAACATCAGGTCACTAAAAGGCCACACCAAGAGGAATCTTAAAAATGGTAATATAGGATGACTGATGTATTTGCATTGGCTGCTTGAAGAACCAGAGTTTGGAGTTTCCTTGTATACAGTAGGAATTATCTCAGCTCCAAAGGATTTCTAACTAGGGATGTCTTAACCAAGTAGAAGATTGCATAGTTTACCACACAGTGTTGGGACGAATGGAGCATCAGCTGCAAGAGCAATCATTCTGCTGTGTTCCCAAAGAAAGAAACATACCAGCAAGTAGCTGTGACGTGTTCTCACGTTACACACAACATTTATGATATAAATGCATTAAGCATGACTCCACCATACACTTTAAACATTTTTAAATTGGTCATGTCTAATATCTTCCAAATTGAATTCAACTCCTCTGGATCATTTTCAACTCCAAACTGCCAATGAGCTTTCTATGAAAATTCATCTCCATGACAACAAAAGCACAAATAGCATCATGTCCCTCAAATGCTTCTTAAAGAATCCGTGGTGCTGTGCACCCCAGGCAGTTTTGAAAGAAGCACTAACCCCTCTCAGAGTGGGCCTAAGACACACCTACTCCACCATCTCTGCATCCTCTCCCTTAGCTCCTGGGGTTGCAAGAATATTCTGCTACCCTTCCTAGTCATAGTAGTAATTATAGAGATGCAGAAATTCCAAAACAAGCAAGTGGTCCAAACTTTAGCAGAACTTTTAAGAGGAACTCCGAAGACAGGTAGTATAGAAGTTTCAACAATGAGTGGATGAAAGTTGTTCTTCTGCTTCATGTGTGTTATTGTTTCACGATCAGAAGATGAATGCCTCAGCATCTGACACCACACTTATCCAAAGGAGGGGAAAGCAGGGAAGACAGGATAGCAGAGATACAACCACCATGTTATCTGGAAAGCCTGTCTTCTCGAGACCTGAAGATCGCCAGATTTTACCAGAATCGTCCCTTCAGTATCAACAGCAAATTCATAGCACCTGGAATTGTATAAAGAAAGCTAGTAAAAGGGTAAAGGATCTTGTAACTATCATAAATTGATCTGAAATCTCTAATTATTATTTATTGTAAACAAAATGGAGGTTCTGCTACCAAGAAAGGAGATGGAGAATTAGTTGCCAGACTGCGTAGGAAGCAACTAGCTACATATGCGTGCAGGACTCTAAACAAATTAACTACTTTTCTTAAATGAGTGTGTAGACAAAGTCCTGTTTTCCAGCAGAGAAATGAGTAGGTGACAAATAGGTGTGGTGGTTCTTCAGTGACCAAGATCTCACAAACTCACTGCTACATTTCAATATTATAAACTTCAACCATGACTTTCAAAAAGTGTTTTGTCTTTCCTCCCCACCAAATGTTCAGTATGCTAACTAGAACCACCGGTTGTCATATAATGCTCAGGTTGATCTGTTTTTCTGCTTCATTTAGGACATTGTTAAAAGGTAACGCTACGGTATGGATAAGGCTATGTACGGGCATACGTGGGGGAGTTGCTTAAGAAAGTAGACTTCCCTAATGGCCCTGACTGTGTGGCTGTTCACCCAACAGTAGATGGTTTTACTCAAATTCTATGTACACTTCTCCTCTTGCCATAAACAGTCAAGAGTGAAAAGGGAATCGGCTCTCCCGGAACTCTCTTCTGCACGATTTAGAGACAAATATTAAAATTAAGCTAACACTGGAGCTCCTTAAGCATCCAAACTTAGATTGCTTGAGAGTCAACCTTAGTCAACTCTTAGAAGAGTCAGCCTTAGAAATCGACCTTCCTCTGTGTTTTAGCTGCTTCTCCAGAGTAGATCCCTTCCCCCAACACACATGAAAACAGAGTACTTCAGAGGAAATTGGGAAATTGGTCCTTTCGTTACACAGAAGTCTATAGTGCCCAAGGATTTTATATGAACCTGGTGTGAGAAAGCTGTAAGTGACCGAAGGGTTACAGTGGCCCAACTTAGGAGTGGGGACAAACCCCAAGGCTAGGAGATCAGTATGACAGTCATGACTCAACTTCTCCTAGTTATGAGCTCACTTGTCCTGAGTTCATAACGCCCAGCACAGTCCCCACACGGAGAGAACTTCAACAGGTGTCTGTCCCTTCAAATTCAGGCCCCAATTAAACAAGGTCAAGCCTAGAAGATGGGAACAGGATTTGGAAAGTCTCTAGAAAGCCACTAATCCCCAAACGCATCTCCGTGCCATGAGGCAGCACTTGAGAACAGTGATCCCTGCATTTGGTTTAGGGTCAGAGATTTCTACAAAGTAAGTGTTCCCTGGGGGCAAATATTGACTGCTAACCTTTGTGTACTTTTCATTTCTCCAAAACAACTAGTCAGTTGCGTTAAGACTCTCAGAACTAAATAAATATCCTGAGAGAATTAGATTCATTTTGTTTCCGGATCAGGAGTCCTTGCATTTCTATCTTTTGTGTGGAGGGGAGATGCTTATTGCCAGCCTTTCCTGACAGAAAAGCTGTGAGAGAGGAGGTAAGAACATGTTACCAGTGGAATAAGGAGTGAGATGCAACTCCCAAAGGCCCTGTGTTGATTGCTTTGGGGACAGGTAGGCATGTCCTTAGGACAATAACAAAGGAAACTAATTCTGGGGAAACTTTTCTAACTTTAGAAAATATCAGTAGACATCATAGAGTCCTCATCTAGTAGCTGATGGAAACAGAAGCAGGCACACACACAGCTAAACACTGAGTCAAACTGGAATCCAGATGCAGAGAGGGAGGAGTGATAAGAAAATGGGGTCAAGACCAGGCTGGAGAAACCCACAGAGACAGCTGACCCAAAGGAGGAGCTAATGGGTCCCCAGACTGATAGCTGGGAATCCAGCATTGGACAGACTAAGACCCCTGAACATGGGTCTCAGTTAGAAGGTCTGGGCAGTCTAAAGGACCTCAGACAGTGGAACCAGGATTTATCCCTGGTACACAAAAGGACTTTGGGGCACATTCCCCATGGAGAATACTCTCTTAACCTAGAGGCAGGAGGGAGGGCCTAGTCCCTACTCCAAATGACTTGACAGGTTTTGTTGACCTCTCCTGGAAGGCACCACCCTCCCTGTGGAGTGGTGAGGTGGAATGGGAGGGTGGTCTGGGGGGGGATTGGAGGGAGGAAGAGGGAACTGGGATTGATATGTAAAATAAGAAAAAAATAATAAAACAAAAAATAAAATAAAATAAATAATTGGATGGGAAAAATATCAATAGAATAAAACACTGGGTCATCTTTAGAAACAGCAAATCTCACTTTTAAATTTGGTAAATATACATACATATCTATTACACATATAAATATATAATACACACACACACATATATATGTATATATATATATATATATATATATATATATTATACACAGAGACACATGTGAACAGTCTATGTGACTTTACAGCCTTTTCTATACATTACGGTCTGCAGAAGTCTTAATCTAGCCCTCTGGTAGCAGTGAAGGAAACTGACAAGTTCTCATCACCATATAACCGAGGTTAAGATCATTCAGGGGGTCACATGAGTATCACACGATAGGTATGACACCTTACTTATACGGCCTTCCTTCTAAAAATACACAACTCCAGCATAAGTACAACAAAATAATCAAACATCCCAGTTTAGAATACTTCACCAAATACTTGACTCTCGAAAGCCATTTAAAGAACAAGCTGTACTCAGATACTGTGAACTAGAAGAACCTGAGAGGTGATCACTGAACACAGGGAGGAATCTGGAAGGGCTCCTGGAACCATCTTATAAAGGATATTGGGGGAAGTGTGGAAAACGGAGTCAACAATAGGCCTTGGTTAATAATAGCCCATCCATACGCATTAGCTGTAATAAGTGAGCCACACCATGTACGGTATTACTAAGAGGGAAAGCTGGGGGGGGCACAAACATCTCTGCACCATGTTCTCGATTGCTTCCTGAAGACACCAGTGTTGTAAAAGCCTTGTTTCCCTTGTTTTTGAGTTTTATTTCAAGGTAGTCTTTGTAGTGCTTGTGTCCCTAATAGTGCTCAGTGCTTTCTTCCTTTTTTTCCCCCTATAACATTTCTCAACCTTCAGAACTCAGAGTCCGAACTAGCAAGAAAGATTTTTCTGACAAAGCCAAGAAGTGAAAAATCACCTTTTCTCCCCAACGTCTTTCCCCGGTACAGTTCGTGGAAATAGCATCAAATGCATCCCCTAGCTCTGAAAGATCCCGAAACTCACCCAGTAGACCAGATCTGCCCACTTCCACTTTCTGTGAAGAGCTAAGCTTTGCCTCAGGGAAGAAGGGCACTGACCTAAGGTGTGGAGTTACAGCCACTTCCCTCCTCTGCTGGCAGGGCCTTTGTGTGGCTCTGTGAGCACGTGACCAGGCACAGGATAAAATTACTGATAAGCTGGGGGCATCGTCACAGAAACTTCACTTTGGAAGGTGTCAAATCCTGTTTCCAGTTACAAACTAAGCGTGAACCCCAGGATGTGATCCTGAACAATCCATCTTGGGGCCTCCCTGCGTTAGGGGGACGCTCTGGATTTTCATTCCTGGAAAGAGATAACTTCCAGTCACATCAAAGTCCTACATTCCAAACAGCTGGACAAAACAGCCCTACAGACTACAGCTAGGATATCTGAATCTTCTTCGAATCCCCCAAGACAGCGCCCCTTACCAGCAGGAAGTAGTTTGGAAAGAACGACGCCCAAATTCCCAAATATTGTGTATAAATGTTTGTTTTCATTTGTCTAATTTTTTATTATTGCTATTTTAGATGCCTGCTTATGTACTAATGAAAGGGAGATGAAAAGAAGTGCATTTGGGTGGGAAGGGAAGTGGAGAGATTCTAGGAAGAGATGGAGGAGGGAAAATATAATCAAAATATACTGTGTTAAAAATCTATTTTCAAAAAACATAAAACAAAAATTTCCTTCAACTTTTTAAAAAGGCAAGTTATAGTCATGCAATTATATAAATAAAAACAAAATAATCAGAAAAAGGAAGAAATTATGAGATATGTAGGGACACTGTAGTCAAGTTCTGTTACTTTTCTCAACTCTTACATTACATTTTATGTTTATCAGAGTGCTATATTTACATTAAAATGTTAAAAGTACTGTTAAAATTTTATCTAGTGTAGATCCCTACCATCCCGAGGTAAACAAAATTAAAGTATCTGCCACTCCTTTTTGAAAAAAAAAAAAAAAAAAAAAAACAAAGTCAAGGACATACATTTAAAAGTTTCAGTTGAATGATCTTCGATGAAGAAAAAAACACAGTGAGCAAAAAGAAATGGAATCAGGGTCCATTCAGTAATCATCATCGAAAGACTGGGCAGTCACCAGGAAAGTAAATGCGAAATGGACAATAGTTCAGGGAAGAAAAAGGTTTCACTTCATGTGCTGAGAAATTTCCTCGGCCCTGTCGTTAGTTAGCCTGTCATTCTGTGCCCTCTCAATTGTGCAGTGCATGTGAGTTGCAACTCGGGTTATATTCTCCCTTCTAGCAGTTCCGACCCTCCCCATTCCTGACTTTAGTCCAGTACAGTAGGTTTCAGACTTCAAAGTGCCCAAGAGGTACTTAAAATTTTTCCAAATAATATGAGGAAAGAGGTATTTTTAGATTCATAAATATCTAAGTACTTCAGAAGTATTTTCAGACTATAAAAAATGTTTAGAGTACTATGTTTAGAACTGTAGTGATAAATTCTCATATTTACTTTTTTTCTTAAATTATTCTTCATGGGAATGTGGCTACTGTGGAGGTTTGGCACACTGGCATTTTATCTTTTATTATATCCGTTCTCCCACTTACAAAACTATAAACTAAATAGGCACTGATACACTTGAATGTCCATGTTGAGGGGGTACATTTTGACCATACCTTACACACTGTACTCTATGAACTGAAGATTTGAATAGTAGCAATAAAATTACATATCTTAAAGGTATTTTAAGACTTTCAGCAACTTGATGGTCTGATCAGTTTGTATTCATGATCGCTTAGTTAGGCAGCTTCAGGTCTAGCAACATAAATGCCTGACAAGTTTGAAAGTTCTGTAGGGAGAAGAGATCTGAAAAAGCAGCAATAAGAATCCAAAAACAGATTGATAGTTTGGAAGTTCCTTTTCTCCAAAGAAAGAAAGACAAAAAGAGAGACAGAAAGGAGAGAGGAAGAGGAGAAAAAAGAGGGAGAGAGAGAGAGAGAGAGAGTAAAGAGGGAGAGAGGGAGGGAGGGGAGAAAAGAGAGGGAGCTGGAGAAAGAAAGAAAGACCTGCTTCGTTTTCAAGTTCAGTTTGATTACTTGATATCCAGCAGGTAACTCTATGTTAGATTATTCTGTCTGTTGCTATGGAGTTCTGGAGCCCAGTCTAAAACAATGACCTTGCATAAATTATGTTTAACAGAGGTAATAAAACTATATAGGACAAATTTTCCATGGCCCTGGAATGGCTAATGATTCTTTAATAGGGTACAAAAAGCACAAACTGTGAAATTAAAAAAAAAAAGATAAATTGGAGTATATAAAAAACTCAAAATACTGTCGAGAAAAAGATATTGTCCCGTATGACAAAGCAAGCTATAGAATGGAGCATAACATTTCACAATATACATCAAAAGGTACATTTAAATGTTTTCAATACTGTAAGTGGTATGCTTTCATTGTGCATGGTACTAGGTTTCCAGAGGTCATATTGATGCAAACATCTAATGTACTTTGACAGCGTTCCTGACTGTACCACTTAGAGAGATCTTCGCTTAACCCCTTCCTCCCTCCCACCAATGGCCTTTGTCTGCCATGACAGTTCCCTTCTGTTTTCCTGTCTATGTATACATGTGACTTTATGCATCCGGGATCCACAAATGAGAAGGAACCTAATAACCGCCTTTCTGAAACTAACTTAGCTGATTTGCTGCTAACTACATCTATTTGCTTGCAAATACCATAATTTTGCTGGTCGATGGTGGTGCATGCCTTTAATCCCAGCACTCAGGAAGGCAGAGGCAGTCAGATCTCTGTGAGTCCAAGGCTAGTCTTGTCTACAGAGTGAGTTCCAGGACAGGCTCCAAAGCCACAAGAAACCCTGAGGGAGGAGGTGGGCATGAGGGAGCAGGAAGATTGAGTCAGGGAGAAGAATAGAGGAGAGCAAGAAAAGAGATAATAATAGAGGGAGCCATTGTAGGTTTTAAGAGAAATCTGGCACTAGGAAAATGTCCAGAGATCTACAAAGATGACCCCAACTAACAATTTAAGCAATAGTGGAGAACCTACCTTAAATGCCTTTCCCCCATAATGAGACTGATGACTACCTTATATGCCATCCTAGAGCCTTCATCCAGAGCTGATGGAAGCAGATGCAGACACCCAGAGCTAAAAACTGAGCTTAACTCCTGGAATCCAGTTACAGAGAGGGAGGAGCAAAGGGGTCAAGACCAGGCTGGAGAAACCCACAGAGACAGCTGACCTGAACAAGGGGGAGCTCATGGACTTCAGTCTGACAGCTGGGAAACCAGCATAGGAACGGCCCAGTCTCCCTGAACATGGGTGTTAGTTAGGAGGACTGGGCAGTCTATGGGGCCTCTGGTAGTGGATCAGTATTTATCCCTAGTGTACAAATGAATTTGGGAACCCATTCCACATAAAGGGATACTCCCTCTGCCTAGAAACAAGAGGGAGGGCCTGGGTCCTGCTCCAAATGATATGACAGACTTTGAAGACTCCCCATGGAAGTCTGCTCCCTGGGGAGCAGAAAGGGCATGGATAGGGGTTGGTGGAGGGAACAGGCAAGGACAGGAGGGTGCAGGAACTGGGATTGGCATGTAAAACAAGCTTGTTTCAGGTTTAAATTTAAAAAATTATTTTAAAAATCTATTTTTCAACAAAACAAAAAACACATATTTTTTCTTTATGGCTGAAAAAAATCAGGTGTGTGTGTGTGTGTGTGTGTGTGTGTGTGTGTGTGTGTGTGTATGTGTGTTTATACACACCTTTATTGACTGATACCTATGTTGGTTCTAAAATTTAGAATAATGGATAGCGCTGCAATAATCATTGACCTGCAAGTAACCCCTTGATATGTTGTCTTGAAGTACTTTGTATAAAGACTCGGGAGTGGTCTAACTGGATGTACAGCCCATCTGTTTTTGTGTGTTTGAGTAATACCCATACTGATTTCCTGAGTGACTGACATCATTTTCGGAAAGTCAATGTCTGTGCCTATGAGATGTTTCCCCTACATTTTACTCCATAAATGCCAGAGTTTCTGCTATCTCATTTCAAGGTTGTTGACCAAAACTGCTGTGTAAAACTGACAAAAACATTAGAGAAAATGGGCAAAAAGAAATGAATGTTTCACAAAAGAACTACAAATGCCCAATAAACATCTGAAATAATGATCATTAGTCTGAGATTTGTGTCAGATTCCCTGGACCTGGAACTACCATGTAGGGATTCGGTACAAATAAAAAACAACATGGTAGCAAATAAATCCACAAAAATAAATAAATAAATACAAAATAAAAAAGAACAAATAAGTGTAGGCAAACACATGTGGCAACCATAAATATCATTAATTGTTGATAGATGAATGGTACAACTATTTTGGAGAACTATTTGGTAACACGAAGTGAAACTGTGCTGTTAATAGCCTATGGCCCCAGAAATTCTAGGTATTTCCCTCACAAATATACTCAGAAATATACCAACACACATGTACCCAAATGTGGATAGTGTTGCTCCTGAGAGCCCCAAGCTATAGAACTAGCTGAATGCCAACCAACAAAACAAAAACAAACACTTTACAACAATATGGAATGATTTCTCTAGTCTCAATCTCAATGAACTAAATCTTTAAAAGGGAATGTGCTCTATATGATTGTCTATATGACAGTTACAAACAATGGGCAAAATGAGGTGGGTATGGGGAGAGGGAGGAAACGTATGGAATTTGTGTGGTGCTGATAACATTCTGATTCCCGTTGATCTGGGTGCTAGTTGCACCAGTAAATGTGTCCTTCAGCTGCACAGTATAAATCATTGTTAATGGAGTTGTTAATTGGTCTGAGTAATAAAAACCCAGAGTCAAATACAGAGGAAGATGCTGAGAGATCAGAGAGAAGAAAAAGCAAGCCACAGTACACCTTACCTCCTTAGCATCTTAACAGGCCAGAGAGCCACTTCCTGTTTCTCCCTGATTATATCCTGTCTCCACCTAGCTACCTCACTTCCTGTCTGTCTGTACAGACCTCCAAACCTCTATGGTTAGCTAGTGGCAAGCTCTGCCCTCTGACCTTCAGACAGGCTTTATTTGTACAAGCAAGATATCACCACAAAGCATTGCGTTTTCTGCACCTAGGAATTCATCAATCATCCACCAAAAATTGCTCTTCATAGTAAAAATTTCCAGTAAAGCTCAGTGTCTAGTATCTTTGAGAAAAAGTCTGGCAAACGAAGTTAAAATCTTTTTGCATAGAAAGTTTCTAATCCTTTGATTTTTATGGAATTGGAAAATAATCTAATTAGTTTGTGTTTTGAGGCATCATTGAACCAACCAAATTCAGGGTTAAATAACATGAAGAATGAGCTCATTGAGATGACAGTGAACATGGAATTGTGATCAAATCAAATTTGTCATGAAAAGATATCCCTTTAGGCCTAGAATTTTACTTTTGAAAGACTGTAGTAATATATTCATCTGTGCCTGTAGCACTGACCACGCCTTTTGGGCTTGGTCACAGGTGCGGACAGATGTGACCAGTTAAAAGAAAAGGGTAGGAGTTGGAGACCCCCTTCAAGTTATGGAGTGCATCGGGGAGCAGGGTCTGTCTCCTCGGGGCAGAAGCGCTGTATCAGTTACTTATTGTTGTCCGTATAAGTCATTTACTAGTAAAGTCCAATTATACTGGTCTGGTGAATCCTAATATCCACACCTCCAAAGATGAGCTATTTGAAAATAATTATTATTCTCACATATCTATTTGTGTCATGGATAAATAGTAGGATATGATGTACTAAGCATCATATACAGGATTAACTTTGGTGGAAGAAGTTATGAAGATATTAATCTCAATAAGTAATTTTAATAATGATGATGTACATCAAATTTCTATGATACCTAGAGTCTATCGGATGCCTTTAATAGACTGATAAGTGTTACTATAAAGTTGTGATTTTGGCAAATCTTACAATTTAGAAAGTATTTTTCTAGATTAAAAGTATAAGAGATTTCCAGGCGGTGTTGGCAGACACCATTAGTCCCAGCACTCGGGAGGCAGAGACAGGCGGATCTCTGTGAGTTCAAGGCCAGCCTTGTCTACACAGAGAGTTCCAGGACAGGTTCCAAAGCTACAAAGAAACCCTGTCTGGGAGAAAAAAGGGTAAGTGTTTAGCAAGCAAGATGTTCTCTCTGGTAAAGATGCCTTCCTGAGTGTTATGCCCACACTCTACCCAATCAGTGAAGGAGTGAAGGAGGAAACTGACTCCTGGTAGTTCTCCTCTGACCTCTACATACACACCATGGCATGCATTTACCCGTGCACATATATGCATACTAAATAATTCCAAAAAGAAAAGTTAAAAACTGTGAAAGAGTAACCCAGTTTTATAAAAATGTATCAGTTCTACTGTCCTTACCCAGCTCATGTTTAAGTAGTCACATTAGTGAGACCATATTGGTATAATTTCTGACATTCCTAGCAGACAAACTCATAGCGAACTTCCTGATCATTGAATTCTTAAAGTCTTCCTACCCCCTCTTCCTCAATGCTCCCCATGTCTCAGGGGAGGGTGTCATTCTGTAGTAGATACATCTGTTGGGATGGTCATACAAAGAAACCAGAAGAATTGTCCCCGCGCACATGCTACAAAACCGATCCATTTCTAAAAGGCTGTTACCTCTGTTCACTGAAGAGGAGAATATTGGGGACAAACACTTCAAATGTAGTTATCCTATGATTTTTCTCTTATTCTGTAGGTGAGTCCCTGTGCCAGGTGCCACTGTTACAGAGGCCAAGGCGAGGGGAACTTTCAAGGTATAGACACAGATTCTTCCATGAGCCCGCCACGATGGAAGAGCTTGAGTCCCTCCTTTCCTGCCATACTGTTGTCCCCATACCTCTATAGATGGAACTGAAAATCTCAGCACGTCTGCTGGGGTCTGAGACTAAACAGACAGTGAGCAACAACAACACCTGCAGAGTTTATTTTATTACTTACTGCTACAGGATTTGCTGTGAAAATTCTTTGTTTGTTCTGTCAGCCACTTTCAATAGATACCTTAAAGATATTAAGAGCTTCGTGGTTCAAATCTTTGCGTCACCACAAACCTCATATTGTGAGACACATTTCCCAGTGCACTAGCATTAAGTGATAGCCATTCAAACTGAGGAAGCATCATCTAAGGACCGGAGATGAAGCCTTGATGAAGCAAATAACACCTTGATAGTGGACTGTTGATTATAACCAAAGCAATTCATGTTATTTGTTATAGACCTAACTGCAATGGTTTAGACGATGAGAATCTCTTAGAAACGGTTGCTAGAGGACAAGCTGCTTCTTCACCCCAGTTCTAGCCCAGTAAAGAAGCTCTGAGAACAATCGTTGGAATGCACACTAGCAGATAAGCCTCATAAATGTGTATGTGCGTGCACACACACACACACACACACACACACACACACACACAGTCTTTGTGTAATGCTCCTGAGGGCAGACAGAAAGGGAGCCTTCTGGTGCTACTTGGGTAAGAAGAGATTACATAACCAAATTTTGGTGATGCAAGTTGTATAATGGATTACCTTTCAATAAAGAGCTGGACTACATTGATGTGGGATAATGCTCTTGTTCACTGTAAATATCACTCATATTGGTTTAATAAAATACTGATTGGTCAATAGCCAGGCAGGAAGTATAGGCCAGGCTACCAGACTAGAATTCTGGGAGGAGGAAAGGCAGGGTTACGGTCTCCAGCCAGACTCAAAGGAAGCAAGATGAGAACGCCTTACTGAGAAAAGGTACCAAGCCACGTGGCTAAACGTAGATACGAATTATGGGTTAATTTAAGTTGTAACAGTTTGTTAATAATAAGCCTGAGCCATAGGACAAACAGTATATAATTAATATAGCCTCTGTGGGATTATTTGGGACTGAAGGGCTGCAGGGCCAGGCAGGACAGAAACTTCTGTCTATATTATATCAAGCTTATGTATAGTAAAGAAAGTGTCCGTGAAGGTGGTAACCCCCGGCAGAGCATGAAAGCATATCACGACAGAAGTTAATAATGTCAACAATACAGTACACTGAATAATCTCTCCCAAAGATAGCCACAGTCTAACCTCTAGAACCTGCACCCAGATGCCTTACACTGTATTTGGAGTTTGCGGCTGTAACCAAGGGTCCTACGATAGGAAGGGTATCCCGTAGTAAACATGTGGCCCCAATGCAATGACAAGAGTGCTTATAAGGCAGGAGGCTCAAAGTTACAGAAGATTTAAGGACAAATCAGGTACCAGCATGAAGGCACTGCTTAAAGAAGGCCGTGAGCCAAGAAATGTAGGCAGCTTCTAACAGCTAGAAATGGTGAGTAATGATCTTTCCTCCCATGGCTCCATTAGAAGTGCAGACCTGCCAGCACCTTGACTTCATCCCCGTTGAGACTCATTTGGAACTTCTGACATAATTGTGGCATAATGAATTTATTAACTAGCTAACATAAGTAATATGTTTATTATGTTTGATGCCCGTAAGAATTTAAAGTATAGAAAAACTAATGGTGAGTTGGGGTGGGGGTCTTATGAAAACTGAGGTACAAGAGACACAATTTGGGGCATTTCAATAAGTTCATTGTGACCTTAGAGGCTTGCTCTTGAAACCCACAGTGATGAAGTGTGCCCAGCCAACCTTGTTCATTTGCTGTTTCTCTCCTCCTCCCTTTCCTATACACTTCTTCTTAGTCTTTTCAAATGAGATATTATGTATTCCCCAGACTTCCCTTGACCTCACTATATAGCTAAGGATGGCCTTGAATTTCTGACCCTGCTGTCTCCACCCCTGGTGCTTGGATTGCAGGTGTATGCTCTGCTGCCAGCATATTTATGTAGGTCATAGTAACCTGCAGTCGGGCATACATGCTTGCATGATATGCACTTTAGTGACCGAGCTATTTCCCTAATCCAAGCATTTGCTGTTGTAATATCTGTGCCATTGTTAACTGGGAGGAAGACAGCTTCCCTACTGGATCACAATTAGGAAAGGGGGGCCACCTCAGTCCTCACAAGGTCGCCTCTTGTGCACTACTGACCTCAGTGGGTGCTATGGCTCACCCTCTAATACAGCCACAACATGGGGTAATAGAAGGATCACACACACACACACACACACACACACACACACACCCTGCCACCACCAAGTTCATTATGAATTCATTTCAAAATGCATAATATTCTCATGAGACTAAATACAGGAAGATCACTTGAAATCATGAGGCTAGCCAGAAAATAGCAAAATGCCATCACTTTAAGGAAGATGGCAGGGGAAGGGAAAGCAAGAGTATCCCCTAGTGCATACATGTACATACATGTACAGTCATGCATATAGAATCTATAGCGGTATTTCTTCTTATCAAAATTCAGTTTGCATACTTTATGCAGTAATGAAGCCAACATAAAGCTCCTTCAAACTCATCTAACTAGCTTGACATTAATAGAAATGTTCTCAGTTCCCCAAAGGTTAAGCTTAACCAAGTCCAAATAGGACTGTGCAAAGGAAATGCTCAAACAAATCATCAGAATGCTATTTCCATCTGCTTCAATCTCCAAGCTATTAAAAGGCAGAGTGGAGGGATGATTGATCTGAGCCCTGAATTTCATGGAGCAAATTACCAAAGAAAAGCTGCAAGGAAAAATTAGTTCTCAAGGAGCATCACATCAGGTTTCAAACGGCTAATTCTCCAAGAGTCCACTTCACATGAAAACTGTAGGGATTTGTGACATGATTAGAAAGCCCCGGTTGAAGCCCTCAATTCGTCATTAATGAGTTGTATGATCTTGAGTATGCTGCTTAAAACCTAAGAACTTGAAAGACTTAGTCAGTGAAAAGCAGGCATTTTTATGGTAAGAGGCAGCTTTGGTAATCATTAACAAGAACAAACATCTGAGATATCCTCTCTCCATTTTTTAAAATATGGAAAATGCTTTTGTTTTGTTCTTTAAATGGGAACTGGAGATTGCCCAGTCACATAAACATGAGAACCCAAGCTTGGATTCCCAGAATCCACATAAAGTTAGGCATAGTTGTAGGTGCCTCTAACCCTAGCTCTGGGGGAAGGTGAAGTCAGAGGGGTCCCTGCAGCTCATTCATTGATCAGCCAGCCTACACAATCCATAGCCTTCAGGTTCAGTCTCAAACAATAAGGTGGAGAATGATAGAGGAAAATGGTCACAGGCTTTCACACACATCCATACCTACCCCCACACAACCTCATATTCACACACACACACACACACACACACACACAAGTAATCTGCATGGATTAATGAGGACTAAATGATAGAACACATATGAGTATTTATCACAAACATGGCATTCACTGCCACTGCTGACCCTAGACCTGTGACCCCAACATCAAGCATCCCTGCTCCCCATCACATCCCTACTGCTGGCTTTGCAGCTCATCCTCTAACACCCCAATCAAACTCCAAACAGTTCTTCTCTGCTAGCTAAGTGTTTTTCTAGTTTTTCTGTGTGAGTGTGTTATTATCGGAACTATATGAACTGGTCCATATTTGGCAGTTACTGCTGAATTTCATATATCAAAATTTTAATTGAAATGACAGCTATTTTTATATGGTTCTTTGGTTTTGCCATTTATTTAAAATGTTTCCTGTTTTCTTTATTTAGAGGTCTCTTCCAACTCTCCCTGGATGTCCCAGTGTCTTCTTCAGGCCTCTTCTCTCTACCGCTACACACTGTGGGTTGTCATAGTTTCATATATCTCCAGGTCGATTCTCCCTTGATTTCAGGTTCATTGTTCTGCCAATTAGTCCATCTAGGTCTCTAACGCTACTCACCTTAATAATAATACTCATTGTTATACGTGACTCAAATCTCCAATGTGGTCTTCAGAATGTGATGAAGCGTCTGCTGGAAGTGCAAACCTGACTTTTCCAGCTATGTTCTGATACCCAGTGCCCTTGGATCCAATGTAAATTCTTCAATTTCTGAGGGCTGGAGGCCCTCAAAGACTGTGACATTGTCCTGCCACGCATGTTCCTTCTTCCCAGATCTCCACTTTCTATGACTTCCAGGACACAGCATGCTTCTGACTGCTTTGAGTAACTCTTCAAACATTTTTTAAATGCAGTTTCATATGAACATGTGCTTTTACTTCCCTTGGGTCTATATACAGGAGGATTTAGGTTTTACTATATCACTGCAAGTTCCTGACCACTGTGATTACTTAGATGTTGAAAGACTATTCCTGTATTCGATACTGAGACTAGATGGTAGCAGAAGCACAGATGGCTCGGTGGATGAAGGTGCTTGTTGCAAAGCCTGGTGACTTCAGTTTATTCCAGGCCCCACCTGGAGAAAGACAAGGATCAACTTCCAAAAGTTGTCCTTTGACCTTGACTGATATGCAATTTCATGAGGTATTTATCTCATGTCTACGTAACCTACTAAAACAACAGTAGACAGCAATTGGCACTGGGTGGGTGCTGGGAGATCGGTTTGAGACTGTTGTAATGAGGAAGGTGAGGGTGAGTTCAGTGGGCATCTGGCAATGCAAATGATGACAGGCGATAACATCTTACAAATGCACTGAAGAGAAAGCTCACTCCTCTTCTGGATCTGATGTGACGGACAGTGAAGAGTCACTGAATATTTCAAGATCTTTGTCCTGAAGAACTAAGCGCAGAAGTGTCATTGACAAAGAAAACATTGGGGCAGGAGCAGTGTTGAGGAGAAAAGTCAGGACGCGAATTGTGTTGTTTAGTTTGTTTAGTAGATACCAAGAGAGACCTGTGGTGCACAGTCCTCTCTGGGGTTTAGAGAGAGCTGTGAGCTGAAGGTGGGAGATTTCTAAGTCTGTATTATGGAGGTGATATATTAAAAACAGAATCAACTCAGATGCTTTTAAACTAAGGCCATAACCTCATCTTCAGCTTTTCAACTTTTCACGGGTGCCATTGATTGATTGGTTGGTCTGGAGTAAAACACCCCAGCTCTACAGAGAAATCACCTTATAGCATTACCCTGTCTGTTCAGAGGCACATACAATCCCATGGGAAGCAAAGAGCTCTGATCTCAATGTTCCTGTCTTGCCCAACAGAGAAGGCATTTTCAATCTACATTTATT
Source organism: Phodopus roborovskii (assembly GCF_943737965.1). Taxonomy (NCBI): domain Eukaryota; kingdom Metazoa; phylum Chordata; class Mammalia; order Rodentia; family Cricetidae; genus Phodopus; species Phodopus roborovskii. The sequence continues at coordinate 55,269 of NW_026126414.1, forward strand.
CTCTCCTGGATCCACCCTGTTGAGATGGAGTATGACCGTCACCTTCCCCCTTTGGAATTCCGTGTCTCACATTCATTGATTCTTGGAGGATAAGAAAATTCTCCTAACTATATTCATTTTCTCTTGCTGTTTAAACAAAGTGACACAAACCAGAAACAGCTGAAGTTTACCTTACAGTTCTAGGAATGAAGGCCAAAGAGTCCCTCTCAGGGAGTTAAGTGTTAGTAGGGTTGGTCTACCTTCTACATGATCCAAAGGAGAATTGCTTTGCCGATCCCTTCCTATTTCTAGACACCAACTGCATTCCTTGGCTCTTGGCCTTAGCGCTCTGTCTACAAGGCAATCCTTCTTTCTATGAAAATACCCTTGCAGGGCACACCTGAATAACTCAGGCTAACTTCCCCATTGAAGAATCAGCTGCTTGAAAACTTTCACCTCATCAGCAACTCCATCTTTTGTCAAACAACCTAACGTATTGAGTGGTTCCAGGGACTGGGATATGGGGCCTGGATCAGAGGCATTATTCTGACTACTACTATCTATAATACATGGTTCTTGGCATAAATCCTGAAATAAATAGCAACACTAAATAGGTGCATATTAAATAGTAAATGCATCTTTCAATGCATGTTTCCCTCAGCTTAAAAAAAAATGCACTCACTTTTTGAAGAGTTTAAAATTATCAGAAAAAAAAACCCTGAAAGTAAAACATTATTGTATTCCTGGTCTGAATATTGCTACCTGTGTGTTATCATGTAGAAGAGTTTCTTCTTAAGCTTCATTCTAGGATATAGGAAATATCATGTTCAAAGATGTGAAGCATATTAGGAGAGAAGAATACATACATTTGGTCAGGCTGGGCTCTTGTTACCGAATTCTACTTGCCAGTGTTGAAAGATCCTTCACCTGACTCTTTGTCACTCCAGAGAACTGAAATGACCAGTGCTGACACGCAAAATTATTTTCAAGAGTATCTTCAAGAACCTGGGTAAGGTTCAAGGTCAGACCATCAAACCATAGAAACCAGACAGCAAAATTCCTTGACCACTCCCTTCCTATAGTTCTCCACTGTCTCTCTGTGGTACACTCTATATGCTTTACTATCAATTCTGTCTTTCCTGCTACTTCATGAGCTTCATACAAGCAATGCTCACTTGCTGTCTAACCCACCATTGTAAACCAGAGCTTGGCACACATCACATGTGCAGTGGTTGGTACATGACTACCCAACTGTTATTTGAGTTCAGACTGAGTGAGAGTGAGCTTTCATGTGATGATCTATCTGCATGAATGCACACATTCATGTTGACATTTGGGAGGTGCAGACTTCTTCACGGTCCCTGAGTGGTGTCTCTGACTATGGTCCTTTGACTCACTCTCCATCCACAGGCTTGCAGATTACCCCCCCCAGACACATCATTGTCTGCCCGTTAACTGAAGCACACTGTTCCTTCCCACGCAAGGAAATAAGAACACTGCACATCACCACTGTGCTCCTACAAATGTCACTGTGATACTGACAAAGATGGAGTGGATGGAAATTTCCCTTTGCTGTACCTCGGGGGTTGAGTCTTCACCAAAAAACAAAAAGTAGATATGAGAACATGTTGTGAGCATGATTCACAAATTGTATTCATTTAGTTTTGATGTCCTCTTTAAAAAAAAACTGTAACTCCTTTGCATTTGTGAGTAATTGTGTGCTATTATTGTGTGATTCATCCTAAAATCAATTCCAAACACTTCGTACTTCCAAAGCTAGGCTGGCTGTTTGTCATGAGCTGATTTTGGTTTTTGTCACAGTATTGCTCGTGGATGCACACTAATCCTTAGGTGTTGCTAAGAGATCTATTTACAAAATGATATTTTTTTATTAAATTCTGCTCCAATATGGCAGTAAGAGCTTTGATTATCAATTATGAAAAAAGCAGGCAACCAACAGCTTTCTGTGATTGGATTTAAGACCTTCTTCACAAGAAGCAACTCATACCTAGGACTGTTAACCTGGCCAAAAGCCGGTAACCCAACACCTAGCCGAGAGCTATCGGAAGCTGGTGACTGCTGCTGCACACAGAGTCAAGTTTGGTCGTTTTGTTTTCAGCTTTAAGGCCTCTGCTCTGGTTGCCTGCATTCCATGGGTGGCCCTACACTCCATGGGTGGCCCTACACCTGTGTGCGTACCAGCCCTGCTAACCTGACCCAGTGGTTTATAAAGAAAAAAGAAGGATAGGAAGTTGGGAGGGGGAATGTGGGGTGTTTCCAGGAGAACTTGAAGGGGTGGATAGGAGTAGATAAAAGTGCATTCTATACATGTTGAAAGTGTTCAAGAATAGACAGATACAATAAAAGGTTTTAACAGTATAGAGCAGGTTGGAAAGAAAGGCAAACATCGGTGGAGCTGGTCCTTTGTTAAGTGTGCCTGTTGGTGTAGGAAAGCTCCCGATGTGGCCTTGGCTTGATGAGGTCTTAGTGGCAGCTCCCAAGCATACATGCACAATGTGCTGATGTATGGGGAAGGGCCGGCAAGGGCAGCCTGAGCCCTGTCTGGTGCCCTGGAAATCGCCGTTCTAGGGTTTAGCCCGTAAGCGGCAGGACTCTGCATGTGAATCCAAAGCAGGCTACTTTGTGGAGTCCCTTGTAACCCAGTGGAAACAAGGCCTGTGTGGGGGAAATTCAACCGCGGCAAGCCAGGCAGCTTTCTTGAGACTTGAACAGCCCACAATATATCCTAGATTTTCCTCACACTTTGCCGCTGCTGTGAGTAAGAAGCCTGCTCCATGTGACTTAGACGTTTGGGTGTAGTGTCTCACCAGACTCAGACAAGCTGGTAACCATGGCATAGGGAACTGGCTTCAGTAGGCACCAGCTGAATCCCAGCTGACATTTTAACATCTTAGAATGCAGGGTCTATATGAATCCTAATGGCAACTGTGTCTATAATTTACATTCGTCTAGACTACATTTAAGATGGGAAGGATTTTATATACACTCAATCATTGAGATCCTTGGGCTCTTGAACGAGAGTTCCTGAGTTCACCTCCCATCTTTGGTTACTTGTTAGTCGCACAAAGTCTGGCAGAGATCCTTAATCTGCCTTACCTTTCCCAACTATAACATGAGAGTAAGTTGAGAGTAAAAACCCATCTCACTGAAACGGTGCTAAATAAATCCACGAAGAGGTTGGGATGCTGGGCATGGCACAGAGGGCGTTCATTTACTGGCATTATTGCCCGTCACGTGCATCCTTTGCAAATTGTTTCAGACCTTCTTACCTTCCTCAGATCACCTCATCCAGCTCTTTCTACTAACTGGCATCCAGACTACACCCCAGAATACAGCTGTATCCCAGACAGATCCTGTGCCTCAGACACACCTGAGCACAGATGTGTGAGGGCTCACAGCATACTGAGGTTAACATATCAACAGAAGTCTTGATGTCTTCTCCAATATCTATTTCTCTGCATCTTGTCTAGTAAGGAACATCGTCATAGACTCCAGTTTTCAAACCAGAAAACATCAGAATAATAACTCATTCCCACCGCCAAACAATCCTACCCGTACTTCTCAGTTTTCCAATGGCCTATAGCCAACCTTACCTCATACAGCTAAAGGTTCCTGAGTGTGTGAACTCCTGCCCATGTCTCCACTATAAACCCAGCTGCTGACCTCTGATCCCCACCGCCTCAGGACCTTTGTATCTGCATTTCATTCCAGCCTCCACATTCTTCCCTCAGTTATCTATGTATCTGGTCTTTCTTGCCACTAAGCTCTCTAAGTTTCTCCTTCAGAGGTCTCCATTCCCATCGCTGTGACTATTCTTTATTACATTGAGTGAAAGGATTAGTCTGTTCTAATTATTACATTTATTCTGTTAATTTTTGTTTACCTGCTTCTGAGTTTTCTGTGCTAGAGCCTACAGTAGACCACACACATATTAGAACATAGGACCAGGGTGGACCTCACTGGAAATTTTGCCCATAGCATTAAATTAACTCAAAACTATTTTTATGAGTGAAGCAATTTTGTATGCATTCAAAATTTGAGAGCATAGACTCTTAAATAAAAAGTCCTTGTAATAAAAATAACATGTTCTAATGTCTCAACACTGTGATATACCTTCCAGAATAAGAGGGAATTTGCAGGTGTTTCAGGTGAAGAAATTTTTCAATTGAGAGAGGTTCCTAGGCCATCTTCCAATCCCAATGTAAAAGCAAGTTTGTTTTTCTGAGAAGAAGGCAGGAGGCACTATCTGGGAGATCACAGCAGAAGCTGGGAATGGCCAAGTCATCTGTGGGAATCCAAGAATGGGGTAAACCAAAGCAGCCACTGGAAGCTAAAAATCCAAGGGAATGGATTCTTCCCTAGAGCCTCCAGAAGTGACCATGCTAACACTCAGGTTTTAGCCCCATGAAGCTGTTTTTGGACTTTTAGCCTGCACAACCAGAAAACGAATACATTTGTGATGATTTTTGGAATGATGCCTGTGGAAATTTGTTTGAGTAACCATGAGAAATTAATTCAGAGTTAGAGAGATGACTCACAAGTAAGAGAGCTTACTGCATAAGCCTGAGGACATAAGTTCAAATCCCTAACACCCACATCAAGAGTCAGGTATGCCCCTGTGACCTCAACAGTGTTAGTAGCAGAGACGGGAGTACCACTCAAGTTTGCCTGTTTCCAAGCAAGCTCCAAGGTCAGCAAGATGCCCCGTGAGGGTTTGAGTGAGAATGGCTCTGCTAGGCTCACTTATTTGCATGCTTGGTCTCCAGTTGGTGTAACTGTTGGTGAAGGGTTAGATAGATTGGTGAAAGATAGAGAGATAGATGGCGATAGGTAGGTCAAGCATATACATACACATATATTGCTAGGGTGTGGTTCAATGATAGAATCTTGCCTAATTTGTACAAGGCTTGGCTTGAAACATAAGAGAGAGAGAGAGAGAGACAGAGAGAGAGAGAGAGATTTATAATGTGAATAAACTGGAGGAAACAATAAAGAGAGGTAGACGGGAAATGCCAGCTGGATTTATTGCAAATTTAATTGGCATTTTTAAGGAACGTCTCTGTGAGACGCAAAAAGCTAAGCCAGCACTTGGAGGGAGCAAGGAAGCTATTGTCTCAGACAAGAAGAGGATTCTAAGGCAAAGGGAACAGCCAGAGGTAAGACCGTGATGCTAAGAGGCCTCGTGTGTCTGAGATTGAGTAATGTGGCCAAAGCTGCTGGTGGAGTGAAGGAGGAAGCAATTGAACCCCAGGGTGGGAAGGGCCTTGGAGAGTGGGCAGGGGCTGCAGATTCTACCTTCCCTCCATCTCCTGAACGAGTAGAGATGGCTTCCATTTCCTCCTCCATATCCCACATCATATTTGCATATCTCTCACAGAAAAATGGAAAAAACAGAACACTTTTTGTTTACATAAATATAGTGTTGTAGTTTGAATGAAAATGTCCCCATAGGCTGAGGGTGACGGGCACTATTGGGAAGCATGTCCTTATTGGAGCAGATATGGCAGGGTTGGAGGAAGTATGTCACCGGCAGTGGGCTCTGAGCCCTCAGAAACTCAAGCCAACGTAGTGTGTCTATTTCTCTAACTGCTACCTCGCCAGCACCATGTCTGCCTGCCTGCCACTGTGCTACCCACCATGATGATAATGGACTAAACCTCTGAACTGTAAGCCAGCCCCAATTAAATACTTTCCTCTATAAGTGTTGCCATAGACTTGGTGTTTCTTCACAGCAATAGAACCCTAAGACATAGAACCCTAAGACATACACATATGATGTGATCTTGGGCCAGCATTCATATTTGTGCTGATGGATATAGAATTGTTCTAATGCAACTTTCTGAAAACAACTTTTATTTGAATGACTTTTGTACCTGTTGGCCATTCCTAGATATTCTACTTCCAGACTTTCTATTTTGCTTCCCCCAACTCTTTTTCCCTCCCTCCCTCCCTCCCTCCCTCTCTCTCTCTCTCTCTCTCTCTCTTTCTCTCCTTGAAATAAAGGATTGCTTAACTCAGCTTTCCTTCCATGGCAACTGGCACAATGTCTGTCCCACAGAAAATACACAGCAAATAAAGGTTTATTAAACCATCAGCAGAAACTTGGCTCCCTTGGTTTTTGTCAGTGATGACCACCTCCAGCCCACTCATATTTCCAAGAGGAACTAAAAAGCATTGGCACTGAACGTTCTGTTAACCCCCTCAGTATTTACTGAGGGTCCATCTGTCCCCATTGCTTTGGAGCTTTCTGAACCAACCATGGTATCACCACATCACGTGCACTACGTGTACAGACTCAGGCAAAGGAAAATACAAATGAGATGCAGTCTTTGGTTTGTTTTCCATAACACACTGTAGTAATAACAAATGCATGGCCAAGCAGGAAGGGACATGAATCCTAAGTAGCTATTTACTATGTGTCTGGCCTTCAGAAGGCTATTCGTTTGATTGTGAATTTAATTTAAATAAAGTAATGTTATCTTTAATTACGTGTGTATGTGCCTGTGTGTACAAGGGAGTGTAAGTGCTTTCAGGGTATAGAAGAGCACATTAAGTTTGTGGTTCTTGAATTAAAGACTGCTGTTCTCCCCTCCCGTGGGTGCTGGGAACCAAACTTGGGTCTTCTGTGAGAGCAGTATACACTTTGTCCATCAAGCTCTCTCTCCAGCCTTTAGTTTACATTTTAAAGCCACAAGTAAATATTCATGCAATGGCAGTTAAAGCGTAGATGTAGAAATGTTCCAAAGGAATAATTTAATGATACAGTTAAAGCCTTAACATAGTACCTTTCCAGAATTTAGTAAATCCTTAGTAAAGATTAGCTGCCGCCATCTATTTCCATTTGTTAATGTTTTAGTAGATTGTTTTTCCTAGAAAAATTCACCAGAGCCCGGGTAGAGTTCCTTGGGGGAGACTGGACTTGAGCCCCAGTAAAAAAGAATTAAGAAAATGCCTTCCTCCCATCTTCTCAGTATAAGTCAAAATAAAATATGAATGTGTTGCCCAAACTGCATGCCAGTGAGTGGTAATTCTAGTCTCTAGATAAATCACAAACAAGTATGAAAAAGTACAAAATACTTACAAATCTGCAGTAAGTGCATTTGTTTTTTAGAATTGCATCAGTAGACATGTACATGAAAAGAGCTGTTAATTGTATGGACTACTATTTGGCTGCAGCTTCTTGATTCCCCCACCAAAAGTCAAATCAAACTTTCTTCAACTTCCATGAAACTATTGTCTCTTTGCAGCTAAAATAGTACTAAATGAATATGTTTTTATCTATGATCACTAAACACTATCCCTTTAATATGGCAATGGGCCCCAGGAAAAAAAGTCCAATTTTGTAAAGACTTTTGGTAAAGAAATTAACCCATATTAATCATAAGCAAGCAATACATATAAACATTTATGTGTTTAAACATTTCTCACCTTTTTTGCTAACTTCTAATGTATCTCACCATCTCTGTTTGCACACAGAGGCATCTTCTGTAGACACTAGGTAATGAACACACAGGGATACTATTGAGGAACACAGATGCTTGATGGCGTCTTAGTATCATCTTAGAGAGGAACAGGAGATAAGGTATAGATGGTACTTCAGAAGCCAGTTGAAAGGGAATCACTCACTGATTGGAACAGGGAAATGGGAAGCTTGACTGGGACTGAGCATACATCATGGAAAAATTATTATTGTGGGTAGGGTCAGGTAAAGTTTGGAAGGGTCTGGAATAATAGTTATTAGATGTGCCTTGAAAACAGATGTGTAATGATTGGCAATAATTTCATCAGTTAGTAAAACATATCCATCAGTTACAATGAACAACATGGCTGCAGCTGCTTTTGGTTTTCACTGGAGTGAGACACACATGTGAATTTCAAACAGTGCCTCATACTCTCACTACAGATTTCTGTTGCCTTAGAAAGTTCCCCTTGATTCATAGTTTTCTTTGAGTTGTGACATGATAACCTGGGAAACTTCTTCCCTCCTGGCTAGTTTTTATGGTGCTGGGGGAACTTCATGCTTTTGGAGGAGAAAAGTAATCACAAATCTTACCCATCTGTGATCTACATGAGCTTGTCCCATGAGACACAAAAATAACTTGTCTAATAAAGCATGCCAATTCACGTAAACACAGCATGAGTGTCATGGGAGTAGCCATACACTTTCTTTTTTGGATTTAGGTCCTGCTACCCAAGATGAAACTCATACCTAGCACCCTTATCAATCCAAGAACTGATAGCTAGATGTGTCATGGGCCCTTTTGGGAAGAATCCAATACTTGTACTCTGCTAAAGTAGCACAGCATTCAACTGACTCCTAATGGCTTATCGTTATAACCACTTATTAATGTTTCTCTAAACCCTTATCATACAAGCTTCTATTTGTAGTACAGAGACCCACAACTGCCCAAGATACAGAAAATAAGAGACTGTGGGATGCTCAGTTGCACAAGTGAACACACTGGGCTTGTGACAGCATGCATAAGACCTGTGTAAGCCCAAGCCAAACCAAATCTCAGTAAGGAAAGGGAAGGTAGGCATTAAATCCTACTCTTAATCAAGTTGTAATTGATGGATGCAGGGGGAGGAGAATTAGTTTTTTCAAGAGTGTAGCCCATGATAAGTCAACCATGCTACCATGGAAGATCACATATGAAAGAATATTTGTGTAGCACGAATATGTCATAATGGACTATTAAACACACACACACAAAGAGAGAGAGAGTGAGAAAGAGAGAGAGAGAGAGAGAGAGAGAGAGAGAGAGAGAGAGAGAGAGACAGTGTGGGTAGATAAGGAATTGGGAGCATCCAAGAAGAATTGGAGGAGGAAAAATGAATATGACCTAATGGGAATGAAATTATCACAGAGCTAATGAATATATTTTTACAAAGACATTGATGTCTACAAAGCACTTATTTTTAAGTGTGATTTCTCAAGATGGATATGGTAACGCAAAACTGTAAGCTTGGGACATGTGAGGTAGAGGTAAAATGATCAGGAGTTCAAGAATATTCTGAGATACCTAGCCCTTTAGAGGGAAGCCTGGGCTATGTCAGATACTTTTTTATCAAAAAACAAATTAAAAACAAAACAACAATAAAAAACAAATCAACATTACTCTTGAGAACAAAGAACATTATTAAAAATATGAAAAATTAACCGAGTCTTACAAAACAACTCCCTGAAAATTTTTTGAAGATAGCAATTTAGAAGCAATGTTTCTGAGGAAGAGGATTGGGGAGTGGCTGCCCCTCTCAAGAATGCTGTGTCCTAAGATACAAGGCAACAAACATGGCTTGGAACATAGGTAAAGTCAATGTCCTCAATGAGAACTTCTCCTGCCACGCCACCTGTCCCCTTCGCTCTCTTTGTGAAAAACAAATGTCTATGGCTGTTTTCATTCTCGGGAGATTTTTTCTTTGCTGCATCCTGTTCTCGCCTTGTAAAGCTTCTCCTGAGACACTCAGCTCCACAGGCAAGTGTGTGTGTGTGTGTGTGTGTGTGTGTGTGTGTGCACGTGCGTGAGTGCGTGCGTGTCTCACTGGGGCACTAAGTGCTTTCATTGTGATGGGTTCATTGTGTGGAATTCAAACGCTACAGTGATGACATGAAGTAGATGTAGAGAGTTTGTGCCTCTGTGACACTTGAGTTCACTCACATTCTGACTTTTTGAGATCATCATTCCTGCTTTCCTCCCAGTCAGAAGACTCCTCTTTTTCATATTTATGACATTTTTTTTTATACCAGGTACATTTTTGCCTTCATCCCACTAGTGATTATGTGCTCATTATATACATCACTTTTAATCCTATGCTTTCTACATACAATATAAATGTATTTTATATGGCTGTAGGTCAGTTTCCCTTAAACTGTTCAGATTAACCCTTTCTTTTTCCTGCTTACAGCGTAACTCAACTTGCAAGCACAGAGATGATGCCTCCCAGTCCCCTCCCCTGCAAGACCTTCCTAAACCTCATCTAAGAATTCTCTTGTTTCTTAAATTTTTAAAATGTCATACATGATGGATAAATACATTTACACCATTCTCCTCTCCCTGCTGTATCCTCTTGTACTGCTAAAATTCGTGGCTTCTTATTCCTTAATTATTATTGTTGCATATGTACATACACATATTTATTTCTTCTTTTAAAAATAGCAAAAATTGACTTCTCCTAACATTAACATTTTGCATACCACATTCTGAGTATTTTATATTCCATACAAAATCAAGTATTCCTCCAAAGCTTTGACCTTTTTTGACCTTCATAAATATCTCGTCACCCAAAACCATCTGTAATACCCTCAAATTTTAGCAACATATTTTGATGTCAAGACTTTTTTCTGTTAGCATGCTAAAAACAATCTCGACTTAAATCTTAAAGTAGGTACCTGAAATAAGTACATATGAAATGATTTTTTATTAAGACATGTATGGCACACTAGAAGATTAATGAATGAAGTAAAGAACAATTTGACCTTTGTTGGAATTTTACTTTCAGGGGAAATATATACCAAGAAGGAGAAATTAGAAGGCAAGAAGGGACAGAAAACAAACTTGTACCAACCTTTGTTCAGAGTGTAGGGATTTAACATACAAACAATGAGGAGTCGTTAAAATGATTTACATTGATAACAGTAAGTTATATTTTGAAAAGTGATAAAGTAGCAAACTGATTGTAAGAAGTTAAGGGCGAATGGGGGGAGGAAAACTAATAGGATAATTCCAGGAGCCCACGTGAAATAGAAGCACAGTTTGCAATAGGGAAGATAGACGCACGCACTAAAATAGCATGATTAATTTCACTTTGGGTGTGAAGGGTTTGGGGTGTACTCTTGAGATCATGGCTCATGCAATATATGGTAGAAGGCAACATCACTTGCTAGCATAGAAACCATTAGAAATACAGTATCTAATATGACAAATCCCAGCTCCGTGTAGCTGTTAGGTTCATTACACTTAAACAAAAATTAAAACATAATTATTTGCTCCAAAAAGTCTCATTCTAAATGCCACATAGGTTTGAATGTCTAGCACATTGCTACTGAAATAGTTAGTGAGGATGTGCAATGTTTCCACAACTACAGACATTTCCATTAGGCAGCACCAGAATAGAAGAGAACCCTTTGATAGGACAGTGACAGCCAAGAGCTGCCATTGTAGCTTCTTACCATTACCTATAATTATACCTATTGACTAGAATCTTACACTACCCATTTAAATATTCCCGTTTCTTTCATCTGATGCTTCCCATAGTGCTTTGCCCAAAGTGGAGTGTGAAGGTCTGCTCAACAACCTCACCCATGTGAGGGTTATCTGGAAGGAAGAAATACAGGTCATCACACAGGACTACACATCCCCTACCAAAGCTAGAATGCTTTGAGGATTTTCAAAAAAGCATACCCCAAGACAAGAATCTTGATTAAAATAATTTTGGAACTGACCCAAGAAGCACATGAAGGAAACTAATAAAGGGCATATGAGAAAGTTGTTTGCTACTGTTTGGAACCAGTGCCTACAAGTGATGGGAGATGTCATTTTTTTTTTTAATACAAGGGCTTCTCAGATAGTGTTAACAAAGCTCTAAATATTCTTTCCAACTAATGAGGAAGCATGGACACTCATCTACCAACTCCAGTTCCTTATTGATGAATGGTTTGTTGCTGGATTGTTAAATGTTTAACCCTACTAACTTTCCTAGCATATTTTTGAGCTACCTTTGGCCAAAGGGTAATTATTCAGTCAAAAGGTAAAGGAAGTGATGGGCATCTGTCTTAAGGAAGTCTTGCCTCACAGTTCACAGAAACCAAAACTGAGTACAAAAAAAAAAAAAATGAATTTTCCCAGATATTCTGCAGCTGTGTGGAGGAAGCTCCTTGAACACAATTGTTGACATGCTGAGTTTGGGTTGGCTTTGAATATTTCAAGTGCAAAGATCATATGATATCCATTCATTCTAGTATACAAAACTGGAATTCAGTTGTGCACACCAAAGACCACAAATTCCCCATTCATGTGCATATTCAATTTTAGAAATTGATAGTTTTGTCTAAGGATAACACACCTAGTGAATGAGGAAGAATAAATTCTGAGTTTTTTGTTTTTATTTTTTGGGGTTTTTCATGACAGGGTTTCTCTGTGTAGCTTTGGAGGCAGTCCTGGAACTCACTTCCTAGACCAGGCTAGCCAGGAACTCATAGAGATCCACCTGCCTCTGTCTCCTGAGTGCTGGGATTAAAGGTGTGCGCCACTACCTCCCAACTTTAAATTCAGGTTTGAATTGTAAGGGACTGCCAAATCAATGTCTAGGTAGAAAGAACCTGTATTTTACTAGATTCCTGTTATAACGTTATAAAAAGCACCACAAATTGTATAATTTACAAACAATTGAAAAAAATTATCCCTGGAAGTACTGAATATTAGAAAGTCTAAGATCAAGATGGCAGCCTGTTTTCTAGTAAGGGTCCGGGTTTTGCTTCCAAGATGGTGTGTCGGCCTGAGCCCTGACGTGCCCGAATAAATAATAGGCCAGGCAGTTTTCTAAAACCTCCTTGATGAGAGGAGCAGTTCTGTTCATGAATAGATCCATAATAACCTTCACACTTCCCCAGACCATCATCTCTTAAAACTGTCAGTGGGGTATAAGTTACAATGTACAAATCTTGATGAGATGCAACTATCCCGCCATCGCAGCCTAAGAAGCAGAAGAGAGGTAGAGAAAGAGCCTTTGGGGAGGGAGAAGAAGGCTTTCAGTTTCTTAATCAAGACAAAGAAAGAGCATCGTGGCCTAATCCACCCCACACAGCTTTGGATCTGGAACTTAGAGGTAGCATGAACATTTTAACTGCACTCTTAAAGGAGAAATCAAGGTCTGCTTAGTTTTCTTTATTCATAGACTGAAATGTAGCACACAAAAGTGAGCTGAATTCATATATTGGGATACACTGATACAAATTGGGAATTGACACTGACTCCAGAACATCGGGAGAGCTAACAAACGGGAGCATCAAGTAGTCTGTCAGATCTCTGCACAGTGTTCTCTGAATGTCTGCTCATAAACACATGGAAGGCAACAATACAAAATTCACTGTTCTCTAGAAAATTGGATTAAAAATATAATGGAGGAAGGTAACAGTCATGCTGGGGAAATGGTTATGTAAGATTTTCAAGTGTTTACAATGAGAAAAAAACAAATTAGATCAGGCATGACTCAGACAAAGAAAGGATAAGTAATCATCAAATTCTAATGAATGGCAGGACAGAACAACTCTTAGATGTTCACAAAAGAAAGCCTTGAAATCCTAAGCAGCCCACACACAGGAGGGAGGTCTGCAAAATCGATTGGAAACAAAAGCTTTCTGTTCTTAGAGGGTGGAGAGACAACTATCATGAGACTTTCAGCAGAGTGTCGCAGTCAATTTCTTCTAGAAATGACTTTGTTCTGTGTAGACCTGAGTTAGAATCCTTTATGTAGGCAAATCTCTCTCTCTCTCTCTCTCTCTCTCTCTCTCTCTCTCTCTCTCTCTCTCTCTCTCTCTCTCTCTGTGTGTGTGTGTGTGTGTGTGTGTGTGTGTGTGTGTGTGTGTGTGTGTTAGGGGAAAGAAAAAGAAAGACCAGGAGAGAGGGGCAGGGAGGGAGGAAGGAAGAAAGGAAGGAAGGAAAGAAGGAAGGGAGGGAGGACAGACAGCTAGGTAACAAGATGGAAAGATGATGGGAGATACTAATGAACAAAAAGACAAAAGGACATCCCTTGCAGGAACATTTTGTTATTTTGACAGAGATGTAAGAAATTAATTAGGCCTAACTAATATACTTGCTTCAGAGTTTCAAAAATATCATATCCCAGAAAGACAATAAATTGATTAAGCCCATCCAAGAACTAAAAAATTCCTTGTATTGACAACATATGACTCCTCAGTTCTTCAGGAATTGCTAATAGAACACAGCACTGAATCCAGTGTGGATGTATGGCAGTTTCTGGCACCAGATGTGGATGCCTGTCACCTGGGATTTCTCTGGAGGCAAAGATGCTGTTCATTGCATCTAATGAGATACTGAAGTCTAATGACCCAGGTGGCGCCACCGCTGAGGTGTCTGGATTATGTTTGGGTAGCAAGAGAGGGATACAACCTGGAAGTAGAACTCTCATTCCAGCAAGGGCACATAGCTGTGATAGCTCTAAATCACTGAGAGTCAGAAGCAGACACCGCAGCTAAACACAGAGCCGAACTGGAATCCAGATGCAGAGAGGGAGGACAAGACCAGGCTACAGAAACCCACAGAGACAGCTGACCTGAACAAGGGGGAGCTAATGAACCCCAGACTGATAGCTGGGAATCCAGCATTGGACAGACTAAGAACATTATGTCTCAGTTAGAAGGCCTGGGCAGTCTAAGGGACCTCAGACAGTGGAACCAGGATGTATCCCTGGTGCACAAAAGGACTTTGGGGAACATTCCCCATGGAGGGAAACTCCCCTAACCTAGAGGCAGGAGGGAGGACCTAGTCCCTACTCCAAATGACTTGACAGATTTTGTTGATCCCTCCTGGAAGGCATCACCCTCCCTGTGGAGTATGTGTGGGGGTGGGGAGGACTGGGATCCATACGTAAAATAAAATAAATAAATCACTGAGAGTCATGGCTACCCTAGCAAGATGAAAATAAGGGAGGTCTCCGTGGCATGTTGCAGAAATGGGGTTTGCATAAACATAGCAACAGGGTTGTGGCAATGACTATCTCTCCTCATGGGAGTCAGAGAGAGACCCAAGGATGCGGGCTGGAATAGAAGCCAGCTTTGGAAGCTCAGTCTTACACACAGGCAAGGTATAATAAAACCTGAAAAGCCTGACTGTAGCAGGGTGCACAAGGCACAATTATTTATTCATTATAGAAACAACAGCCAAGACTGCTGAGCTTAAAACTTTAAACAGGGAAACTAGGTTTGAAACATCATTTGTCTGAGATGAATGTAAACTTTTAGAAACGGAAGTTGCCTATGCACTATGCACTATAAATAACAAGGGATATTTGTTAATACTAAATGCAAAGCAATCCATGGTTTGCTTATTTTTCATCACATAACATCTTATGCCCTGCGTTGATAGAGACTTGTAATAGTCAAGCATATTTCTACCTAATAATTCTTTATTTTTAAAAAGTGCTTCTCTCCATAGAGGGATGCTTTTTAAAAAATAAAATAAAACATTTTTGTATCCTACCATCTCAGTGGCAACCTATAGAGAGAAGGCTCTCCAAACACTGTCTCAATGGCAACTAGATTGACTCATGGTTAAAGGGACAGAAATAGTAGGCGTGAACAAATTGGAGCAGAGGGTGCTTCCTCAATCCCTCTCACATTACTGCCAGAGCACAGTGAGGTTCCCGGCAGGAGCCCAAGAGCAGACTATAACATCTTTTCTTCCATGTTCCTACCTTCTGGCCTCTATTCCAACCCAAAAGAGCACAAGATCAATAGCCAAGAAAGAACTTCCTGGGTCCATTTCCCACTCCTGTTTTTCTAGGATCATCTTGGTCTTTCCACAAAATGGCTGAGAAGTTAAATTTTCCTTCATCGTCAACATATACACTCAAAATACTGTCTCTGTTCTATCTTGGAGGAAAAAAATGTAATGAATTTAGTGTGCAACATGCTTGCCCTAAAGGGTTCCAAAGATGAAAACAAATGTACAATCAAAAATGTATATGTTGCTAGGGAAGCATTCTGACTCCCACGTGGTGGTTGCTGGCCGCATGGAGTTTCCACATGAAAGGGAGAGACCTTAAACGCCAGCCAACTAGTCGGAGCTGTGTGCTTCAAATCTCCCACCCCCCACCCCCGCACACCTGGGCCTGAATTGTGGAGTCCTTCTTCATTCAAGGAATCCTGTTCTATTGTACCCTTTCCTAAACCATGCTTTACACTTGGAAGGACAGAAAGGGAAAGCTTTGATATGAGCTTGGAGACAATGGGGGGGGGGGGAGGATGCTCATCTTGACTCTAGCTTAGGAAAAGTCAGATTTTTGTTTAGGCTAGCCTTTCTCACTAAGGAGCTAGACAGGACTGTAGCAGAGGCCTTAATAGCAACACAGTACATATTCCCTCCTCTCCCATGTGGGCATTTCCTTCAGGAACTTCACTAGGGAACGGAGAGACTTTAGCAGGATGGAATTAAAATATTTTAGATCTTAGGTTCTATTTCTATTTCAAAAGGGTCATAAACTCTGGAAGCATACATGAATATCCCTAATGGGAAATTCATAGGTGTTGCACTTTAATTCTTGGTATGGCCAATGATGAGTTTCTCCACATTTTAAAGCTACACCCTGGCCTAACTACACAATATTCTGCACCAGTCTTTCTTAAAGATTGGCCAGAAGCTTTGAACCGATGTGGTTACTGTCTGTATTTGCTGTGACCTGGGTATTTGTGTGCCTCCCACATCAAAAGATGCTCCTCGAGGTGATCATATCAGGAGGTGGGCCCTGGTGACGAGGTCACACCAAGAGAGCAGCAGCCTCACTAGAGGGATCGGTGCTCTTGTGAAAGACACCGTACATGGCTCCCCACCAGGAGAGGATCCAAAGAAAGTATGCTCCAGGTCAGGAAACAGAACCTCACCAAACACCAAAACTGCCAGTGACTTAAATCTCAGGCTCCCTAGCTTTCAAATGCATGAAAAAACTCCTTATCTATTAACTACCCAGAAAGTGGCATCTGGTTAGAGAAGAACAAACTGAAATTCTGAATATACTTTTGAAAGTTTTCTCGTTTCTCCGTGGTCATTAAAAACCTTCCATGTGTCCCAATCACCAGAATGAACTATAAGGGCTGCCTACAACCTTTGAACCCTGAAGCCGAGTTTGGTGCAAGAAGCAATTTTACTCCACATGGTCAATCTTGAAAACACATAAGATTCTGAATAGAGAAAGGGTCACCACATAAAACGTAGGGCACTCAGCTTACACAGGAATTCCAGGGAAATATTTCTTGATGATAAATATATTCCATGCCTTAGTTTTCAAAGTGTTACCATTGGAAGGAAGAAGTGACTGTAATGTCTTCCCCTTGAAAATGGCACACAAGAGGTACGCTCATGCGCTATTGATGAAATAAGTCACATGGCCATGGCTAGCCTAAAGGGAGCAGCGACAAGTGAGCGCACCACACACACACACACACACACACACACACCACACACACACACACACACACACACACACACTTTAAATTCATATCTTAAAGGAATGCTTCAAATTAAAGGAGGACCGGCAAACACACCAGAATAAAGAATAAAGGATTGGGAGTAAAAGTAAAGGCAGAGAAGAAATAAGCAACAGCTGGTTTAATAAGTAACAGGTGCCATGGCTTTCCCTGTACAGGTGCTGTACTAACATAGGTTTTATTATGATAGCATTGTTCCAACTAGTGATTTCCTGGGAGGCACCCAAACTTGGGTCTTCTGACTCCACATTCCACCCCTTATTACCTGCATCTCCAGGTCCTAAGGCCACTTCCAATCTCAATGCTAATTTAAATAGGATGCACCATTTCATTTGTTGTTTTATCAAGAATATGCCCGTAAGTCTAAAATAAGGTTCATTGTATTCTTTCTTGATAAGAATCATTAATAATGGTCTTAGAAAAAGTGAAAAGTTGGGACCCAGATGGACTTGAATTAGAAGTCTAGCCTTGTTAAGCAATGACTGATTTAGTACCTTGTGTATCAGAGTTTGTGATTGTTAAGCAAGGCAAATAAAGCCTACTTACATGGTTACATGAAGACTGAGCAAGCTAGGAAATGGTGGTCTATTCATATGGACAACTTTCATGTTGTGCTGAATCTATTTAATGATTATGTTTAATAGAAGAAGGAAGCATGGAAGAGCCTGGTCTCTAAGGTTGCTTTGTTCGTTTATGATAGAGTCTTGCAGTATAGCCCAGGATGGCCCCAAATTCATAAGCTTGCTTCGTTGCTCCTGTGTGCTAGGATTATGAGACGTGGAACTCTGCAAGCTTTTATTATTTGAGTTCCCAAGCATTCAGTCTTTGCTGTCTGTTGTTCCAAAGCTCATGAAGTAAATTAATGCTGTGACAATCTCTTGTTTTTCTCCCTGGTCTGTATACTATTCGTTGAATAATTCATGGTGTAGCTCACCATGATTGCAAGTTAAAGATGCCTTCATCTTCATAATTTAAGTGTCTCTACCCTGCAAAGGCCCATTAACAGAGTCCCATTAAAAGGCGGGAAGCACCATGGAAAGACCTTCAGGGGGGATCAGATGCAGAGTGCAGGCAGAGCATTTATCGGGAACAGAAAGTCTATCCACATACTCTCTCTATCTGACCATGATGAACTTCACTGGTCTCCCACATTATTTTGATAATCAGATTTTGGAAATAAGTCCTAGGATTCATGTGAGCACTTGTAGCTGGAAGAGCAGGCAATAAGACTTTGGACCAACAGAAGGCAGGGGAATCATAGCACATCTCTTCTTTTGTCTATGGGCTACACAGGCTGTTGCAAACAAACCTATAAATCACATGCCCTGACATCTCTATTTGATAAACCTTGTAGAATCCAATTCCAGTCATTTGAGTCCTCTGTTCTCTTTCACCCAAACATAAATCAAAGGATTAATAGCTCTGAAATTGATCTAAGTGCCACAGAGGGCCTTGAAAAATTATCTTTGTCTGTGCACAAATCCCTTCATTTACCATCTTAAGGGAGCCCTTTCTTCTCTCTTCCCCAGACAGATAAAGGTCCAAGAGAAACTGGAGTCTCCTTTGTCTATTGACTTACATCAGAATGAACCTTGAAATTGAGATGTACCAGAGATTACTTGAGCATCAAAGGGAGAGTTAAGTTTTGAAAAGAATGTGTAGGATTAAAGAAAGAAAGAAGGGAGGAAAATTGCAGTCTATCTTCCACGAAGACACCAGCCGGTTCTTGGGAAAACATGCATAAAGGTAATAGCCAAAGCTTATTTCTTTTTCCTTTTTTAAATTTAAATTTGAAACAAGGTTGTTTTACATGTCAGTCCCAGTTCCCTCACCCTCCTGTCCTACCTCCCCCACCTAACCCCAGCCCATCCCCTTTCTGCTCCCCAGGGAAAGTGAGGGTTTCCATAGTCTGTCACATCATTTGGAGCAGGGCCTAGGCTCTCCCCCTTGTGTCTAGGCTGAGAGAGCATCCCTCTATGTGGAATGGGCTCCCAAAGTCCATTCCTATACTAGGAATAAATACGGATTCATTACTAGAGGCCCCATAGAATGCCCAATCCTCCCAACTGATTTTTAACTTTTAAATTACACTACATTTACTTAGTGTCTCTGTGTATGTGTGTATGTCCACACAGAGACACCCATGTGTGTTTGTCATGACTCACATGTAGAGGTCATATCAGCCCATCTGCTCTCCCATCATTCCTGGCAGGAGTGAGTTCTATACTAAGGGCTTGGCTACAAGTACCTTCACTCACAGAGCCATCTAGATGGCCCCTTTATTTTAACTTTTTAGAGTCTTTGTTAGTACATTCCCTACCACAGGATCTGAAAACAGCAATTACACTGTTCCAAGTTGATCTCCACAAGCCTAGACAAGCATTTCTAGGGAGACTCTCCAGTTGAAAGCATCCCGGAGGAAAGAATTCTGACAACAGAATAGATTAGTACCATGGGGGTATTGAATAGATTAGTACAATGGGGCGGGGAGGACTTTAGTTCATCCCTTATGTTTAAAGTCAACCAAGCTTAAAGAAAAGTTTCAATATTCCTACTGTTAGCTAAGGGCTGTTCACTCTTCGACTAATGAGGAAGAAAAAAATTCCTGGTTCCAGTGGACCATGTACATTCTGACCAGGGTTGGTTGAACCATTTTGCAAACAACAAACCATAAGTATTGAAATAAGTACCCTGAATTGCATTGACAGAGGGATGTATTTTGAACATGTGGGACTAAAAAGATTGAGTCAGGGGACGAATAGATGAAAGCAAAAGAGAGAGAGAGAGAGAGAGAGAGAGAGAGAGAGAGAGAGAGAGAGAGAGAGACCATAATAGAGGGAGCCATTATAGGTTTGAAGAGAAAACTGACTCTAGAGAAATGTCCAGAGATCTACAAGGATGACACCAACTAACAATCTAAGCAACAGTGGAGAGGCTACTTTAAATGCCCTTCCCAGATAATGAGGTTGATGACTACCTTAAATGCCATCCAGTAGCTGATGGAAACAGAAGCAGACACCCACAGCTAAACACTGAGCTGAACTCCTGGAATCCAGTTGCAGAGAGGGAGAAGTGATAAGAAAATGGGTCAAGACCAGGCTGTAAAAACCCACAGAAACAGCTGACCTGAACAAGGAGGAGCTAATGGGCCCCAGACTGATATCTGGGAATCCAGCATTGGACCAACTCAGACCCCCTGAACATGGGTCTCAGTTAGAAGGTGTGGGCAGTCTAAGGGAATCTGACAGTGGAACCAGACTATATCCCTGGTGCACAAAAGGACTTTGGGAGCACATTCCCCATGGAGGGATACTCCCTTAACCTTGAGACAGGAGGGAGGGCCTAGGCTCTACTTCCAATGACTTGATGGAATTTGATGATCCCTCCCTGTAGAGTAAGGGGGAGGAATGGGATGTGAGGGGGGTCAGGGTACATGGGAGGGAGGGAGGGAGGGAGAGGGAACTGGGATTGATATGTAAAACAAGAAAAAATAATAAATATATAAAAAATAAACAATAACAATAAATAAATAAAAATAAAATTAAAAAACCCTTGCATTTAAAACCTTGAGGCTTCTCGGTTAGCTTCTCCTCTAGCTTGCTGCCACATACATCCCCCCCCCCCCTGGGTGCTTCTGTTCATTATCTTCTTGGGTTCTCCAAAAACAAGAGGCCCTTTAAAAGCTTATCTGTAACCTGCATGCTTCGAACACCTGAGAATGTGTTTTGTGTTCTGTTATGAGTAGTTTTCCCCACTGGTCTGATCTCAACACCACGCCAGCCCCAAATAACACACAGAGACCCTGTATTAGGTATAACGCTGTTGACCAAATACTTGTTTCTTATCGGCAAGCTCTGTCTTATTAACCCATTTCTATTAATCTAATTATTTCCACGTGGTCTCATCTTACCAGAGGGTGGGCCCAGACCTCTGTTCTCTCCAGTCTCTATATGCTGACTCCTCCCTACTACTTCCTCGAATCCTCCTTGTCTCCTAGGCCCGCCTATCTTGCTCTCCTATTGGCCAACAGTGCTTTATTCATTAACCAGTATGAGAAACATATTCACAGAGTGGCATCTCCCATCAGTGTTCACTAGGGAACCCTCGTCATGTGGGGTCATCACTGAGAAAAGATGTCCTAGCTGTGGGCATCAGAACATGACTTTCCATCGTCTCATGTAGAATGAACAACTTGCCTTCCAAATAAATAGCTATAAGCTTTACTGCTTTGCATTTGGCTCGAGGCTAGAACATATTTAATTGGACTTCCCCAAATCCAAGTTTCCTTGCCTTAATCTTGGTAACCATATACATATAAACTTTTAATTTTATCCTAATTTAAGCTGACTTTGTGATCTTTATTGATGGGTGACAACTTTATACTCCTAGTAACCAACACACCGTGTACAATTAAGGACAGGGACACGGCATCAGGGAGACAGAGAGAGAGATGGATTACACAGCAGACATTGGGAACTGTCACTCTCCTTCATTTTACTCGCTTCTCTTCATGTGCACACGGAGCACGAATGGGATTTGAAGTCTTTTTGCGATAGTGAAGTCGCAAGGAAGTTGCCCATCCTTGAAGCCTGATGTCTGCACCCAAATATCTGACCCGCCACACTTCTCCATAGCATTCTAGACTGACTGTCTTGTCACACTTCTCCATAGCATTCTAGACTGACTGTCTAGTTACACTTCTCCATAGCATTCTAGACTAACTGTCTTGTCACACTTCTCCATAGCATTCTAGACTGACTGTCTTGTCACACTTCTCCATAGCATTCTAGACTGACTGTCTTGTCAGACTGCATATCCAACTGCAGTGTGCAGAAATGGCTTGCAAACCGCTGGCAACCCTGATGTGTCCACTGCCTGTTGGGTGATAGAGGAGCCACTTGCAAACCGCTGGCAACCCTGATGTGTCCACTGCCTGTTGGGTGATAGAGGAGTCACTTGCTATCATTCATTCTCCCTCTCCTTGTCCATGTCTTCCTGCTCTTTCTTAAGTGGCTTCAAAGGCCATTGAAATCAGCAAGGTTTTTGTGAATGGGTGAGAGAAGCTTCTTGAGACTCAGCACTTCCTGAGTTCATTGAGAACAAGCCTAAGTACTCTTCGGCATCTTCCTGCCGGCCCCTTTCAGGCATGTCTGACTTGACAAGTGTCAGGAAACTGTAAATATATATGGGTTCGAAGGTCCTGGGCAGATAGATACCCATCACAATTTTACCTCCAAGAGCTCGGAGGGATTGGGGAGGCACTGGCATATTAGTAAGCTTGTTCATTTGGGAACAAAGCATTTGACTTTTGAGTCAGAGGAATGAACTTAATCAGGTGATATATCTTGATGGGGCGAGCCCCCAGTGCCACCAGTGACTACAGGGTAGAATTAATGTAGTACCAGGTTCCTTTATTGATCAGCAATGACACCAGCTTATGTACTGGGATTACAGTCTCCAGTAACGCTGCAATTTTATGGCTGGGTGATCCTCTGAAATTGGACCAAGAATTTTTTTTTTACTTCCCCCAGCTTTTTAGAGGCCAGGGCAGATACGGGGTGGGGGTGGGGGTTCTTAATATCTACATATGTTATGGGCTAGGAGGGAGAGGGGTTAGAATCATGGAAGAAGCTAGCACAGGACTTTGAAGGCTGGCTAACAGGAATGGCACCAGACACAGAAAGCAGGCCGTGACTGGCCCTCTGCTTTGCAGCATCCAAGTCTGTGTTGTCCTCAGTGCACAACTCTACTCCACTAACAGCAGTGCCCTCCCTGGAGGGTTCAAATATACTTTAGGTCCCCATAGGAGTTCATACACAGAGAAGTCCTATAAGGTTATGTAGTGTTCTAATAAAGATTACAGTCTTAAAGGTCATCGGTGGTTATACTTCTGTAGGTGTTACCACTGAAGCAGATATAACCAGGTTCAGGGAGGAAATGCGAAGGAGGCAGCAAGGCAGGAGTTGATGGTGTTACAAGCCCCAGACAGGGAGTAAGGAAAAGTCACAACCAAGAACAATTTTAACACGTTTAAATCAAGGTCTATGAGGATCTCCTGATAGGCCCACATGGACCTATCACTAGGCTATCATGGTTTAATAAGAATCAGGAGAAACAAATAGGCCAAATAGATGCTTATTCAGGGAGAAATGACTTACAACATAGACAGATGAACACCAGCAGGTTCCTGGTCCCAAGGATGCCTCTGGATGCTCTCCTGTCTGCATGCAGCAAGCAAGAGAGCACTCCTGGGCTCCTCCTCAGACCTAGTTCCCCCAGGTCACTTCCACCCCTGTCTCCACCCCAATGGGCGTGGTCAGTGCCACAGATGCAGACAAAGTGAATATCTCACTATACTGGGCTCCTCATCAATTTTATTTTGAACCCCAAAGCCAAGTTGGAGAGTGATGCACTCAGGATCTGCTTTCAGATACTTTGATGGCTATTGGATTAGCTAGATTAACAGCATGAACTTCCTCCCAGAAGAAGTTCTTCTCTCCCCTAGAGAGGGAGAGAGAAGAAAGTTGTTATTTGACTTATAGATTTAAAAAGTATGTCTCTCTCTCTCTTGGCGGAAGGTTAATGCTGCAAGTGTTGGAACTGAGCCAAGGTTGTGATGTTCTCTATCTGGGCAGCAATTTTATTATTTAGGAAAAAATAATTTGTGAGAAACAGTTGTTGAAGTACATTTCATGTGGATGTAAGACTAATGTCTAAGAACGGACACACTGGATACTTCCATTCAGCTCACAGAAGCCAGATTAGTCATTGCCCCAAACATCTGGTGGCAATTAGGGTTACCTTCAGCAGGTGTGATGAGAACAGGAGATAGAAACAGAAGCAGCACTTCCAAAATGTTTTTGGTTGTTTGTCTAGATATACCAGAAAGCAGTTCTGGCACATCCCCTCCTAAGGAAGCATCTTTGCCTAGAGACTGTATGTGATGGTAGAAACCAGAATTCCAGCCAGACATTAATAATATCTCTTAGAGAACAACTTTGGAACTGAATCTCTAGAATTTGATGGTAGAAGAAATGAATTCTGTATATTCTCCAATTTCAACCCATCTCCTAAATTACCTCCCGCCATAATGGTTGACTAGTGTGAAATTAGTTCCTTCCAGCCAAGAGGATAAAACATCTGATCTGAGTGGAGCCCCACATTCCATGCTACACAAAACATAAAAGAGTTAATCCATTCAGCCTGGTCAATCGCCTGGTCAAGGGGTCACCCCCAGGAAGGATGGATGACTCTAGGAAGGTGGGCTCACCTTAAGCGATATAATAAGTGGGATTATTACCTGTTTAATAAATCTGTCCTTTCCTTTCACAAAATTCCTATCCTCATAGTAGCTTATAGGGCAACAGCCATGGAAATTTGTAAATCTGTTCACTTTTTCCTTTATTCATTTTCTTCTCTGTAACTCTGTTCTAAGCACAGAGTTCCTGATCCTGGTTTGGGGGATGCCTTACTCTTTGGTTTAAATTCCCCACTCCCTGCCATATGGCTGGTTATCTGCCATGTGCCTGACTGACCTCCATGCCAGGTGGCACCCAACAATATGGTTTCCCTCCCTTTTCTTTTCCACTCTATCCCTCTATCCTCTAGGTATTTACTGAGATTCACAGCTTGCCTGCCCTGGGGGTTTTTCTTTTAAACTCTAATAATCTTTTCCTAGAGATAGAAAGAAGATAACCTTTTGACGGTTTCCCTGAACATTTCACTAGTACATTAAGGATTTAGTAAAACTGAATGAAAAAAAAAAAGTGAATTGTTTGACACCAACCTTTAGTCTCACTTTAATGTCGACAGATGTTTTAGAAGCCATTTTTCAAGTTCTTAGGAAGCAACGCCCTTCTCCCAAGTGTCTGCTGACAGATTAAAATTGAGCAGTATTTTTGTCTCTTTACAATTTAGGTAACAGGTAAAATAACTTTCTTTGTGCCCAACAGGAATAATTTGTCTTCATCACTCAGTAAAAACACTTAGCCCTTGAGCAGGCAGCAATGTTACAAGCTGAAGGGAAATAAACAGAAGAACAAAGAAACGTTCCCTGGCAAGACTGTCACTTCCCTTCAAAAACACACATGGTGGCACTCATTAAATGAAAACTAAAAGTGGTTTATGGCTTTTTTGTTTGTTTGTTTGTTTGTTTTGTTTTGTTTTGTTTTGTTTTTAAGGAGCAGCCTCTATAGTTCATTCCAGAGCTTTATGGATCACCCTGTTCAGAACAGAGGAAATATAAAGTCGGTACCACTGTTGTGCTGAAGGAAACCCTCCTGAAGATAACGCCCACCTTAGTCCTCAAGCATGTCACTCTGGCTAAGGCTGAAGGGGAAGTGAGGGCCAAGGAAACTCAGCGAATGCCTCCTCCACCTGCCTCTGTCATTGGCGAGGAAGGAGGATGATAAAGTAGGTAACTAAATAAACTCTACGAGATAAGCTGAGCCCCAGATAAAAGGGAAATTCGGAAACATGGGACTGCTTTGAATTTAAAGAGTGGGAGACTATTCCAAAATGAACTCAGAGATCATCTGTGTCCATGGAATTTCCAGCTTTACCTCATGTGACTTAAAATATTAATTTGATTTAAAGGTAGACTGACAAATGCTCATACGATGCTAATATGGACACACTGTGACACTGCAGTGACTCTGTACCTCACTCATCCAATTAATATGAATTAATCTGACACATTTAAGGGCATAACAGTTCCATGTGACAGGCATTGTTCCAGGCACTAGAAATGCACAGCTATGGAAGAAAATGGCACAAAGTGCTAGACTGCTTTGCGAAGGAAGAGGTTTTAGGCCTGGAGTCCTTTAAAGAGTAGTTTACTAAACGTTAATGTCAATATGAATCACCTGCGGACCCTGTAAAAGTCAGAAACTTACTTGGAAGACTCTAACAAGACCCCTTGTCCCCAGGATATTGATGTAACCATCATTGAACTACACTATGAGTTCTTCTCTTTCTGGAACAAACTCTACTTATTAGAGCATGGGAATCAACGGCAGCATAGCCATCTGTAAGCATTCATCAGAGAGAATTTTCAGGACCATCTGCAATTACCAAAACACACAGACTCAAGTTTCATACAAAATGATGGAGCACTTACATAATGCCTCGTGCATCCTTCCATGCATTTTAAACACATCCTAGATGATTCATAACACCTAGTGCACTGCAAATGTTGTGTGAGCAGCCAGTTTGTTTTGTTATTTATGGAATAATAACAGAAATGTGTAACTTCAGTACAGACACATATACCTTCTCAATTTCAATTTTCTGTATGTCATTGGTTGACTACATGGAAACAAATCCCAAGGGCAGGCAGCGTGTGCAACCTGAACTATAATAATGGAAATCTCTAGGTGTGTGATTCTGGGTACCAAGCTATCACGCAAATTAACAAGTGTCTCCTCTCTCTGTCCTCTGAAGATTATATCCTGGCAACACAAAAGCAATTCATTGATAGGATATTCTCAATAAGAAAACCTGCTCAGGACTAACGGGCCAAAGTTAAGTTTTAAAGTAGTTTCTAGAGTTCCCTTACCTGGGCAGGGGGAGGAAGGCATCTTGATGGGAAGACTGAAACTGTGATTTGGATTTTGAAAGATTCATTAGCAGGCCCACCCTCCATGGGGAGCAGGAAGAGGATGGGATGGGGGTTGCAGGAGGGACAGGGGAAGAGGGGAGGGAAAGGGAACTGCGATTGACATGTAAAACAAGCTTTTTCAAATGTAAATAAAATAAAAAGATTCACTAGCACAGACTGTCAAGCATTAAAATCAAAATTGACTACATAGGGAGGTGGGTGGGACCTGGGAAGAATTGGGAAGGGTAAAACATGATCAAAATATATTGTATGGGAAAAAATGTAGAAAAAAAACCATAAAATTTCCAGCCTTCCTATGTATCAGAAACAGTCAGGCTGAGAATGAAATTAAGGCAGCAATCCCACTTATAGTTGGGGAAAATAAAGACTTGGAATAAAACCAATGAAATAAGTAAAAGAGTTCTAAATGAACTTTAAAACACAAAATTAATGAAGGCACTAGAACACGGAAAGACTAGCTTTCCAAAAGCAATGCAATGCCGTTTCCCTCGGCATCCCAATATCATTCTTTAGAGGAAAGGAAAAAATGTCAATATTCATAAGGAAGCTCCAATGGCCACCTACAGACAAAGCAATCTTCCTGGAACCGACACAGTGGAAGGAGAGAACCAGTTCCTCTGATGCACACATGTGCATGACCACACACATGGACATACCACGAAGTAAAATAAAAATAAGTATGTCTTAAAGATTTATTTTAAAGTGGTATGTGTGTGCACGTGCATGTGTATATGCATGTGTGTGTGTGTATGTGTGTGTGTGTGTGTGTGTGTGTGTGTGTGTGTGTGTGTGTGTATGAGTGTGTCTGCCATGCACATGTATTCAAACGGCCATGGATGCCAGATTCCCTGGATCTGGAGTTGTAAATGCCTATGGGCTGCCTGACATGGGCACTGGGAAGTGACCTTGGGTCCTCTGGAAGAGCAACAAGTGCTCTTAACGACTGAGCCATCTTTCCAGATCCTGTCTGCAGTACTTTGAATAAAAGGACAACTTAACTACATTGTTGACAGTCCCCAGATAGTTCTGGTGAAGAACTATCAATCGTATTTTTCTAAGTGAGTTAATTAATTTGCTACAAATTTTCCATATCTTCTCCTACTAATCAGAATTTCCTAGGGTAAAAGAATGAATATACACATATATACTTATTTATATATTCACATATTTTTATTTATTAAATTAAGTAACAATAGTTGTCTCGCACTTGAGAGGCCAAGAATCTGGTAATTTCTCAGACCATAAGGCTGAATGTCTCAGTAATTCCAATATGGTTCCAAAAACATGGAGAGTTCTGGAGAGTCACTCATCCTAGAACAACAATGGAAGCCAATGAACATAAACAAATAGCAACAGCAAGAGAGTGAATTTAAAAATTGGTATCAAGAAAGAAAGCCAAGGTACCAAAGGCACAGAAACAATCTTCCTTCCAGTGTGCCAGTTTTTATCTAGGCTGCTTCCAGAAGGCGCTGCCCAAACTGGGGCTGCTGCCTACTCATGTGATTCTAATTGTAGCAAGGTGACCTTCAAATCAACCATCATCCCTCGGTGGGCTAAATTAAAGGAATGGTATGAGGATTTGAGCAAACTTCTTCAGTCGATGTGAACATTTTTTAATCAAGAAATAAATAAATGAGAAACATTCTGGTAGCCTGGCATTATTCTTGCTAATTTTACAGAAGCACAAAGTTTAGAGATTTATAATGTTCTTCTCTGACCTTCAAGTAACATTTGTCAATCAGGTGGAACCATATGATCTTTCTAATGGGGTTATTTGAAGCTCAGAATTACTACCAGTGGAAACCTTATCTAGTTGCATTATTTTTCTGTTCTGACATATTTCTGTCATGTGCTTTTCTAAGGTATTTATCTACTATTGTCTAATCAACTCTCCGAATGTTTCCTTTCTCATTTAACGTGGAGAGTATCACTTCATTGGTAACTAAAATATCAGACACTCTTAGATATCTGTGAAGATTGAAATTGGTCTCCCAATAGCAAAGAGAACTCAGTTGTGTCTGAATGCAGTGTGAAAACTCCAGATTCAGCAGGAGCTATTGAAGGTTTCTGTGTATTATATGGTTGATATATGGGAGAAATACAACATGCATTCAACTAAAAATGATTCTGGTTGAATTAGTGGTTGACAATTCAAACTGATATGTGCTGTGTTTGATTACATGCTGAGACAGGAAGAAAAATACTGGGAAGGCCTGCTGATCTTTTTTCCCCTTAAATATTAGTTCTTGACAAACTAAATTCATTTTTCAGCAAAGCTATTATTCTGCTTCAAAGAAGGAGATGTCAACAACATTGGATCCTTGCCTTTTCTGTATTCACAGTTCTGAATAGAGATTTTACATTCATCTTATTAACTTTATATTGGATAAATTAGCAGAAAAGCACGATGTTTGTATTTACATGATACTAAACTATAAAATAATAGATTGTCCCAATTGCTCTCATATTTTAAGTTGAATTCTCCATCTAATTCACTGGTTCTCAACCAGGGGGTCACAACCCCTTTGGGAGTTACACAACTCTTTTATGGGAGTTTCATTTACTATACCCTGCATATCAGGTATTTAAGTTATGATTAATAACAGTAGCAAAATCACAGTTATTATGTAGCAATGGAAATTTTATGGCTGGGGTCATTACAACATTAGGAACTCTATTAAAGGAGTCTCAGCCTTAGGGAGGTGGGGACAGCTGACCCAGTAGATTCAGTGCAATGACCGTCTCCATAGACAGATTCAGAAGCAGGTCAGGCTCACTGTAATCACTAAAACAAAGACGGCTCTCGTATGTAAGCCTTCAGTTTAAGGGTTAGAAAGAAGGAAGCCTTTATTCTTTCTGAGGTTATAGACTAATGCTCAGTGGTTAATGCTCTTGGGAAATATGTGGCTGTGGCTTTCTAAATTATATGTGTGTACTGCAGTCACATATTGTTGACATACATACTTACCCTGCTAATATGTAGGACAGCATGCTGCCCAAACTATAACAATTCAGAATTTTTATATTCAGTGCCCTGAAGTTTGATGATGAAATTCTTCTAGCAGCACCAAAACTTGAACAAATCTAATACCTCATGTGATGAACCATTGATTTTCCTAGCTAAACCATTCCTAGATAACTAACTGCACATTATGCTAGTCTCAGACAGAGATGTGACCATTTCCCACAGATGTCTGGACTTAAAATGTCAAAATGTCAAGCCTCTTGGTCCTTGTATTTTGTTGATTCTTTTGTTATTCTCTCTCTTTGTTTGCATAGCAAGCTTTACACATAGCCAGGCGCAAAGAGTCTCAACATTATCCCTCTGAGACTCACTCTATGCCTTCCTCTAAACTTCATATACACACGATGGGCATCACACCTGAGAGGTAATCAAGCTTCAGTTATCCTATTAGGTTCTGTTTGGCTCCACAATTTGGTTTGGTTTGGATGCTGGAGAGTAACTCTGAGTGTCACACATACTGAGTGCTTGTGCCACATCTAAGCTACACTCAGGCCCATGATTTTTGTTAATGACTCCTGTTACTCCTTGTCCCCTATCATTGAGGTTGTTAACGCTCTTCTTCTCCATCTCAGTCATACCAACTTCCCGGGGAAATCAACACTTAAGCCATACTAGCAAGTAACCAATAATAATCTCAGGCTACCAACAAACCAAGTGAAGCCAAGAGTTGGTCTCTCTCTCTCTCTCTCTCTGCTATGTATTTCATATTTTTATTTCATGGAAGATCCCTCAATATCTGCAGAAAACTCATTTTCCATCTTTAATATAGTCAGCACCTATTTCTGGTACGTCTTCCTAGCCCAGTGGTCTTGCTCTAAACTCCAGATGGTCAGATGTAGCTTTGGCTTCCAGACCTGGTCTGGCCTGATCTTTATTCAAAACAGACAGATCATGCATTTTGTACCTTTAGCTCTTTCACAGACCCTAGCTATAAAAGAAACAGTTGCACTGGAACACAATAGAGTAGTTTGCCTGATATGAATTTGACCACGCGCTGAAGATCCTTATGCATTAGATAGAAAGATTTGCCTATAACAAGAAACATAAGGACTGAAGAGGTCGTGTTATATATTTAAGGATACACACACACACACACACACACACACACACACACACTGAAGAAAAGGGACCACAAATTTGTGAGAGAGCGAGGGAGGGGTTACAGGGAATAGCTGTGTGGAGAAAAAGGAAGAGGGAGATGGTGTGATCTTATTTTTATTTCAAAAAGTAAAGATATTTTTTAAAATGTTCACTTATTTTTCTTATCATGTCAGCCTTATTTATTCCAACTAACTTGTTTTCTTTTACAGTTTACACAGAAAATTCTGGTGACAGCATTTTAATGTGTAAGTGGCAGCTCTAAGAAATTAAGTAAGCAAAATAGAGTTTTAGAATCAAAAGCTGTTTTTATACTAAATGATGCACTATCAATATTTACACATATGAATATGTCAATATATAAAGATCCTTGTACATATAATAATAAATATTGGTAGGTCATGTTAAAAGACTACAAGTTGGCATGCAAATGAGATGAACACTTTGCTTTCATAAAAGAAATCCAAATTGTCTAATGAACTAAAAGTAACCCTGAACTACCAAACATCTTACTCTCTGATGAAAAGTGTCTCTCAAATTATACTATGTGTGACTTCTGGGACTTTTTATTACACTACATGATACTGAACATAAAGTTTTTCCCAAAAACTTTCCTTTAAGATGTAAAATTTTAGTTTTATCTGTATGTATGTTTTTGTGTGGATATGTGTGCATGAGTGGTGCTCATAGAGATAGAAGAGTATTGGATGCCCTGGAGCTGGGGTTACAGATGTCCAACTCTAGTCCTCTGTAGGAGAAGCAAGTGTTCTCAACCACTGTACAACCTCCACAGCGCTGGCCACCAGCCTCACTATATGAAACTCTGCTGTTTTTCTATAACTACCAATAATTAAGCCGTGCAAAATGTTTGGTTTTCAAGACTAAAATCTGTATGGAGGTGTTCTCCAAGCTTTTAAACTTGTACCTTCCTTTAATGATGGAAAAATTTGGGATTGTGTGGAGTGATACATTGAGTTAG
Source organism: Phodopus roborovskii (assembly GCF_943737965.1). Taxonomy (NCBI): domain Eukaryota; kingdom Metazoa; phylum Chordata; class Mammalia; order Rodentia; family Cricetidae; genus Phodopus; species Phodopus roborovskii. The sequence continues at coordinate 87,211 of NW_026126414.1, forward strand.
CATTCTTTGATTTTCTGATTCAAAGAATGCTAACATTACCTCAAAAATAATTTTTAATTCATTATATATGTTAAACATTAGGCTAGCAATTATGTATGCTTGTTTGTAAATAGGGAATGAGGCAGTAGGATAAATTGTGTGTGTGTGTGTGTGTGTGTGTGTGTGTATGTGTGTGTATGTGTATGTGTGTATGTATGTGTATATATGTGTGTGATGTATGTGTGTATGTGTGTATGTGTGTGTATGTATGTGTGTATGTGTGTGTGTATGTATGTGTGTGTATGTGTGTCTGTGTGTGTGAGTGTGTGTGTGTGTATTTGTGTGTGTGTGTGTGTGTGTGTGTGTGTGTACACGCACTCACAAATATACAGCACTGTCTTTTCCCTCAAGCAGTTAACAACTGCTATAGAAAACTTAAAGCAATTACAGAAAATTCAGGCACATAAACAAAAGCTAATTGTGTGGTTTAAACTTGAACTGAAGTAGGAGTTCAAAGAGAGGAATGAATGTGGGCTGGAGCTTCTTAGGGAACAGCAGCGGGAAGCTTAGGACTATATTTAATACTATTGCAAATGGCTGAATATACTCATATAACTTCCACTTAAAACATAAGGACCCTCTTCCCTGGGGAAAACCCCATGAAATCATGACCTAGGTAATTTAGACCAGCTTCTCAATTGGACTGACAGGCATGATACCATGAAGCAGGATGACACAGTCTCAATTGTGTAACTTCTGGAAATGTGCAGATAACCTTGAAATAGGAAAGTTATTGTCTAGCCAGCCAGTCACGTGGAATCAAGACCAGGAATAAATGAGCTGCAGATGTCATAATAAGTTCCCTTAATGCACATTCTTCTTCAAAGTGGGGGGGGGGGGATTGGACCTCAGAGGTGGAATGTCTTCCCAGATTTGTAGACAACTCCTTTTCTCAGGCTTATTGTAATTGCATGAGGCCATGTAATTGCCCCCAGCCATTGATGTATGAGTGAAATGACATATGTACTTATATAGCTCCGATGGTTGAGCCTCTCCATGAAGTACAAATGTATTGAAAAGCTACCTAAGACTGTGATTTCTAAGACATCGAGGACAACTATGAGCAGGAAAAGCATGTGTCCTCTGCTGACATGATCCCCCAGAGTCATTCTCCAGGGGAATGTGGCAGAGACATAAGCTCTTACTAGTTGGATTTGAGGCACACCTCATCATGTTTCTCTCTTTAGCACTCTGGTTTCAGATTTCAGATTTAGACTCTTGACCCATTTCAAACACTCTGCATAGTAACATAAAGTTTGCTTCTAATCTTCTCTTTTCTGGCTGAATAAATAGTTGTCTCTCTGTCCTAATTATTAAAACCTTATCTATGCCACCAGGGCTTGGGAATATCATATTTTATTAATAATATGCTATCCTTTAGGGCAATTTTTGGATTTTCTTCTCTGTTGCCCTGCAGATATTCTATTGAAGCAACACTACCAAAAAGTTTTAACAAAAAGGCATTAGAGTAGTACACACTCATGTATAATTGCGAGAATTGTTGCTCATGACATCTTTGTTTATTCCTAGCTCTTCTTTTCCTACCTCCATGGAAACAAAAAGGAAAACAGATTGAACAAAAATCATTTTGTAGATGTATTGTAATGGCACTAAGTTTATATGAGAACTCAAGGGCAAATGGCAGTTTTACAATGCTGATCCGTCAACGCCAGAACAAACAGTGTCTGTCTAGTTTGTCACGTTTGCTTTAGAGCTTTTAGGATGCTTTACGGTTTGTGACAATAAGAGTAGCATTTTCCTTATTAAATTTACTTTCAATGTTTCATATAATTCTTTGTTATTCTAAATGAATCTTCCCTATCATCACTTTATAATAAAATTACTGCCGTTTGTCAACTTTATATGTCATTATATGTTACAGCATTCTTTATTGTTTAATTTACCCTTACTGTTTAGAGAGTTTTATTGTAGATTCCCTGAGACTTTTCCAAGTATGTATATACCATGCTGAATGGGGGGAAAAGTGTGTACTCATGTTTTTGTTTGTTTTTTTCTGATAGTATCTTTTTATTTAAATTTGAGGCAAGCTTGTTTTACATGTCAATCTTAGTTCCCTCACTCTCCCCTGCTCCCCTTCTCCCACCCCAACCCCATCCCATCTGCTTTCTGCTCCCCAGGAAAGGTGAGGCCTTCCATGGGGAGTCTTCAAAGTCTGTCACATCATTCGGAGCAGGGCCCAGGCCCTCCCCCTTGTGTCTAGGCAGAGAGAGTGTCCCTCTATGTGGAATGGGCTCCCCAAAGTCCATTTGTATACTAGGGATAAATACTGATCCACTACCAGAGGTCCCATAGACGGCCCAGTCCTCCTAACATCCACGTTGAGGGAATCTGGGTCAGTCCTATGCTGGTTTCTCAGTTGTCAGTCTGGAGTCCATGAGCTCCCCTTGTTCAGGTCAGCTGTTTCTATGGGTTTCTGTAGCCTGGTCTTGACCCTTTTGCTCATCACTCCTCCCTCTGCAACTGGATTCCAGAAGTTCAGCTCAGTGTTTAGCTGTGGGTGTCTGCTTCTGTTTCCATCAGCTACTGGATGAAGGCTCTAGGATGGCAATCTCGTTATCTGGGAAGGGCATTTAAAGTAGCCTCTCCACTGTTGTTTAGATTGTTAGTTGGAGTCATCCTTCTGATTTCTGGACATTTCCCTAGTCCCAGATTTTTTTTAAACCTATAATAGCTTCCTTTTTCATGGTATCTCTTTTCTTGCTCTCCTCTATTCTTTCCCTGACTCAATCTTCCTGCTCCCTCATGTTCTCATCTCCCCTTCTCTTCTCCCCCATCTTTCTTGTAACTCCCTCTCCCCTCCCCCCCATGTTCCCAATTTGCTCAGGAAATCTTGTCCTTTTCCCCTTCTCTAGGGGACCATGTATGTCTCTCTTAGGGGCTTCCTTGTTTTCTAGCTTCTCTGGTGGTGTGAATTGTAGGCTGGTGATCCTTTTTGCTCTATGTCTAAAACCCATATATGACTGAGTACATACCGTGTTTGTCTTTTTGTGCCTAGGTTACCTCACTCAGGAGTGAGGTATGATGGTAAGAAAGATTAGTCGAGGACTAATGTGACTGATTACCTAAAGGAAGGGAGTAAAGGAAAGGGTAGTAAGCATGAAGAAATGACAGATGCATAATATGATGATTTTATATGTATTTGTATATTTCTCACTTTTGAGACTATATTAATACTTTTGGTGCTAAAAATGGAAATAATACAGAATTCACGCAAAATAATATCAAAAGGATAAAAAGAGAAAAATGTCCGAAATGAACTCTAAACAAAACAAAGCAAACATTCCAAAAGAAGGGCCTCAGTACTGAGTGAACTGAGAAGGTAAATGATCCAAGTAGCTTTTTTTTTTTCATAAGAATTTAAATGGTATGCCTTTAGGATAAATGCAAAAGGAGTTCTAAGAAAATTTTGAATTCCCCTGAGTAGGAGGCTTAGAGAGACATGAGTTGGCAATGCAAAATGATTTTCCTTGTATTCTAGACTCAGCAGATAAGTCATTATGCTGTAGATAATTGCACCCTGATTTCTCGTGGGTAGAAAAAGAGACGACATTTCATGAAGCATGAAACCAAGAGGGTTGGAAAGCAAAGAAGTGAGTTTGGAGGACTCAAGGTGCCTCCCCGGCAGAGCCAGACTAGAGTTGTGACTAAATACAGGAGAGGGCTGCCCATTAGGAAGAGAAGGTGAGGAGAGGAACCCACATGTAGAAGCCTGCGATGAGGGGATAGTTCTTACTCTTCGATACTTTCTAGGAAGCAAGAGAATTTAAGAACAAGAGAGATTGTTCTTAGGCGAGAGGTGCAAGATTGTATGGAGAAATGTAAAAGGCATACAAAGTGATGAATGCCACCTCTCAAAAGATCTTAAATATTTTCCAAACATATTATTCTACTTAGAATATATTAATATGTAAGTATTTAACTTCAAAACAGAATCTGAATTGCACAGCATAGTAGAATATGCAAGCACTCTGGTTCACTGTAGTTTCTCAGAAAAAAAGTGTTGAATATTGGTACATTCATTACCCTGTAGCTCTCCAGCCACACATGATAAATAAAATATAAATAAATAGAGCGCTGCATTAGGAAGGGCCTGGAAGTCACCATAAAATTATAAGCCACTCTTGACACTGACAGAGAAATCCATCAAATCCAGCGGCAGAAAGGAAAACTCTTCACAGAGCAGAATGTATATTGGCTGTAAAATCATAAAGCTGACAATGTTATCCAATATCCCATGTCTTCAAATCAGAAAAGCAGATCCATCGATGGCAAGTTACATTATGAATGCAAAAACGTCTCCAGAACAATACATTTCAACCCCTTGGGACTAGCGGCATGTAGATTATAAGTGAAGATCATAGAGCTGCATAGTGGATCAACAAGAGATTTGTATTCATAGAAATCAAGGACTGATGATGCCCAGGTGTAGGGAAGAAGGGTGGAGGAAGAAGATTGTCAAAGGCTTCCAGTGGTTGGATGAAGATGTCCTTACGCAACTCAGTATCAATGACAACAAAGATGCACTGATCCTAAAAGCAGAGTTGAATGACGTATAGGAATGTTCATTGAATAAGGTGGATCATAAACAGCACTAACGACCTCTGTGTGGGTCTCCTGTAGACAACAACAGAGCAGTTAGAGTAGGCAAGAAACCCGAAAGAAAAGAAATACGTTCCTGTGGCACACAGCTCCTGAGATAGACATGTGAAGACAGCAGAATTTCTGGAGGACAGAAACTTCTGAGTTCTCCATGGCATTTTACTAAATTTGACTATCAGTCTGTTTCTTACTTGGTGTCTGAATCCTTCTGTAATGCAGCTACACCTTCCCTTCTCAGGACTCATTTCTCACCACAAAGTAGTGAGAAATAATCAAATAACCGAATATCAACAGTCCTGTTATCCTTAGCCTTTCCTGTGGCATATCTTTCCACCATCACAGGTGTGATGCTTTAACCGCAAAGGGTCCCTTATAGGCTCCTGTATTTGGATGCTCGGTGCCTAGTTGGTGGCGCTGTTTGGGGAGAGTTTGTAGTCCACTTCCAGTTTGTTCTCTGTTTCATGTTTGTGGTCAAAGATGTCATCGCTCAGCTTTCTGCTCTGGGTGCCTGTTGCCACACTCCCCTGCCATCGTGGACCCCCCCTCTAAAACCAAAACAAACCTCTTCTTCCATAAGTTGCCTTAGCTATGGTATTTTATCACAGCATCAAAAGAAACTAGTACAATGCCTAAGGACCAATACAAAAGCTACTTTTCTACAGAGCTATTTCCAGGGCCCGCCTCCCTACATCTCAAGCCTTTGCAATTCCTTGGCTTTATTATTCTTTCCATGGTTTATTTTATGTTCAGATACTGGACTAGCACTATTTCATACTTAACAATTATGACATCACCTCTAGTTGTCTATGAAAGAGGAAAATGAAGCAAACAACTGTAAGTTTAGTCCAAACTAAATTACTCGCACTGACAACACAAGACATGGCAAGAATTGAGGATTACAACCTAGAAGTGTAAGACTTTCAAATGCCTTTGCTTCCAATAAATAAAAGGCTGATAGCGTGATGCAGCCAAGATTGTTTTGCTGTTTTTTAGCCAACTCCAGAAGTCATAAGTGTGATAAATATGCATCATAAAATGTAGCTAGTAGATGTATATATTTCTCAAGTCTAACATCATTCATACATTTATGGCTTGTATCATAAGCAGAATGAGAAGCTTGTAAAAGAAGAAGATATGAAGAATATGCCTATGTGGCTTTGTTACCCATGAGTCTTTGCCACAATGAGTCTGGCTTCTGTGAAACCAAGGTCAAAATTTCTCAGCAATTTTTTTTTTTTCTCATCTCTGAACCAGCAAGAGAGAATTCTCTCCAAAACCTGCACAAAGGTCTTCTCTCTGCTCCCAATACCTCCATATCGTTTTCTACTGACTCCCAGAACTAATCACTGAGCTGAAGAAGAGTCATCTGGAGAGAAGGATGGTGAGGATGATAATGGCATCCAGTGGGTGGATTACTTAGCCAGCTCCACAGACATCCCAAAAGAACTCAACACCATGAGCTTAGGAGAGAGGAAAGGTCTCTATGGTGCTCCTGCCCTGGGGCCTAGAAAGCCAAGGACTTCTGTAAATATACAAGGAAAATGCACAGTGAATTCCTGGCTTCCTGCTGTTGCTCCCTCCTAGGCCCAGAATAATCCCTGCTGGGCCAGCCTGGTATTCAAGGCAAACTTTATCCAGAATGCAGAGACCAGGGCAGGGATTCAGGAGCCTGAGAACCTTCTAGAGAATAGTTCCCTAGAACCTTGGGGGGGATACATGATGAAGACAAAAAAAAAAAAAAAAAAAAAAAAAAAAGCAAGAACAGAATGAGAAACTAATTCCGAGTCTTTAAATGTTATGCTGAGGGCGGTTATAAACACTGTGAGGAGGCAAGTTTTGGGTTCACACCTAAGTCGCAATCAGGAAAACGTATGTTCTCAAGAAGTTGGTGAACAACCAAAGACCCAAAGACTCACATTTAAGAGCAGAGAGAGAGGGAGACGGAGAGGGGGAGGGGGAGGGGGAGAGGGAGGGAGAGAGAGAGGGAGGGAGAGGGAGGGAGGGGGAGAGAGAGAGAGAGAGAGAGAGTAAACAGGTCTGGCCACAGCGTTAGCTTGCTGGTTCCTGGACCAATCCCTCAACATCTTCCCTTAAACTGAGCATGCCCCAATATGCGTGCTCTTTGTCCTCACACTGTCCTCGACTTTGATAAAGTTGTCAGCATGACAAACGATTGATTAGACATGGATCTTTGAGACCCGCTGCGCACGATGCACACTCACATGTTCTCCCAGGCCTGGAAATATCAGCACGGCCCGAGATGTCTCCGTCACCGGGAAAACAGTTTCTGAAGCGAAAAGGCCACACAGAGAGAAGCATTGTACAGCGTTTCAAAAGGAAATCTAGGTCTACTTCAAAACCCATTTGGAGACTTCCAAAACCACGAAGCCAATCCATAAACCATGCACAGAAGCAAGCCAAACAACAGCCGTAAGTCGCAGACTGCCATCAGATACGGAGGGAACTAACAAACCCACTGATAAGAGGCTCCACTTTGTTCTTATCTCAGTTCCTGAGAATTGTTTAGACAAGATAAACTGAAAGTTTTTATTTCTGACCCCAAGAAACACACAAAAAGTATGCCAGGAATAAAACTTAAAGATTCTGTGAAAACATTTTCTTTTTATTAGCATTATTAATAGGTTTCCCCATGACATTTCATACATGTACATAATAGACTTTGATCTTCTTTAAGACCTATCATCCTATCCCTCCCACCCCCCACTCTTCCTCATTGCCCCTCCAAAACTTTCAACTGTCATTCACAATCTCTAGCATCTTTCTCAATTGTTACTGTGGAATCCATAAAATATATAAGAACAACTTCCTGATTAAATGTTTAATCATATATATATACATATATATATATATATCACTTGGCATTGGACAAGTAATAAGGCAGCACATTCCTAGGGAAAACTGATCTCCCTCTCTGAGCAGTCATCAATTGCCTATAGCTTTTCATCCAGGCTGGGGCCTTAGGAGATGTCCCCTTCCACTGCCAATGGCGTCATTATTCATGTCTTGCTTAGGTTACTGTAATCAATACATTTATGCTTCCCCTCATTTAAAAAGAGCAATGCTTCATGTTACAGTTCCACTAGAAACACTGAGGGGGCAATTTTTATTATTTTTCTTATAATTTTTTATTTAAATTTGAAACAAGCTTGTTTTGCATGTCAACCCCAGTTCCCTCGCCCTCCCATCCTCCCCTGTTCCCTCCCCCACCCCTATCCCATCCCCTTTCTACTCCCTAGGAAGGGTGAAGCCTTCCATAAGGAGTCTTCAAAATCTGTCACATCATTTGGAGCAGGACCCAGGCCCTCCCCCATGTGTCTAGGCTGAGAGAGTATCCCTCTATGTGGAATGGGCTCCCAAAGTCCATTTGTAGGGTTAAATACTGATCCACTACCAGAGGCCCCATAGACTGCCCAGTCCTCCTAAATAACACCCACATTCAGGGGGTCTGGGTTAGTCCTAAGATGTCAAACTGGAGACTCTGAGCTCCCCCTTGTTCAGGTCAGCTGATTCTGTGGGTTTCTCCAGCCCGGTCTTAACCCATTTGCTCATCACTCCTCCCTCTCTGCAACTGGATTCTAGGAGTTTGGCTCAGTGTTGAGCTGTGGGTGTCTGCTTCTGCTTCCATCAGCTACTAGATGAAGGCTCTAGAATAGCACATAAGATAGTCATCAATCTCATTATCAGGGAAGGACATTTAAATAGTCTCTTTACTGTTGCTTAGATTTTTAGTTGGCGTCAACCTTGTAGATCTCTGGACATTTCCCTAATGCCAGATTTCTCTTAAAATGGCTCCCTCTATTATGGTGTCTCTCTTCTTGCTCTCCTCTATTCTTTCCCTGACTCAGTCTTCCTGCTCCCTCATGCCCACCTCTCCCCTCCTCTTCTTCCTAACTCCCTCTCACCTCCCCTGTGCAACCAATTTGCTTGGGAAATGTTTCCCTTTCCCCTTCTCCAGGGCACCATGTGTGTCTCTCTGAGGATCTGAGGGGGATTATTAAGAGAAACAATTATGAAAACAAATCTATCAAGCCAGTTCATTTGAAGTCTATGAAAATAATATTTTTATATACTCTGTCATTGCAGAACAATTTGTATGAAAAACCAATCCTTTATTTCTATCTTAATTCTGTGTGGCTTCTAAGTCAGCTAGGAGTTTTGTGGAAATTATTCTCATTAATAAAACTGATAAGAAAAGGAAGATCACATCTGAGAAGGTATTTTCCCAAGGTCACTGAATCAATCAATGGCAAAAACTATATCTAGGATGCTCATTCTTGATTCTCAAGTCTAATTCTTGGACCGATAGCATTTAAATTAACAGAACCTCAAGTGGGATTTAAAACTTAATTATAAAACATGTAAAAAGTCTAGTAGAGTAATGAAATAAAGTTTCCAATGAATTCACTTCAAAGGTTTTAATAAATCTGAAACTATAATTCAAAGTTGAATATAAAGTCAAGATCATTTAAGAAAACAAAGTACTTTAGGAAAGCGAGTCCTCCCAGGCCCTGCAATGGGACTCTGCACAGCCAAGAAGTATCGTGCCTCTGAACTGTAGATGCATGCACGAGTGCATTTTTGACATTCTGATAGGTCACACTTTAGAAGGGTAGGATGGCATGGTAGAGGATTCAGCAAGCTTTGTGTCTTCCTTCAACACTACCTCCATGCATCCCCAAACACCAATGTAAATAATGGAGTTTCATGTCTGTACTCTTGTGATAGTCCTTGAAGCCAGGGGTAAATTTCAAAATCTGTCAACTGCTAAAAAGAAAACAAACACACTGCCATTATACATTGGCCTTTACTAGAAGAGGCCATGCTCAGTGTTGGTACGAAGTGCCCTACCTTCTGTCAGAAAACAATCTCAAAGTTTGTGATCACAAACCGGACTAGTCATGTTTCTGTGTCACTGAGACGCCATTTCAGTCAGCCCACAGCCTTACATCTGAATTTGAGCAGATTGATTTAGAACAAGATCAAAAGGGCATGCATTAGCTGGCAGAAGTGTCCTTCGAATCATGTCCATTGGAAAAACAAATGAAAATCTGTGCATGCAAGGACATTTTTACAGTTGTGCTGGAACAGGACTAGGACTTATGAGCAAGTGTCCCTGAGTGTTCTGGATGTCAGAGGAGTGACCCTGGAAAGTCATGGGCAGGTGGGCTAAGCCGAAAGCAGCCTCCAGAGCAATGAGGTCAATGATGGGCGCGGAAGAATTGCACTTAGCGGAACTTCTCCAAGTTCACTTGGGAAACTAAGTTTACTAAGGGATAACCTTTTTCATCATCTTTATTTCTCCTACTGTTAGTGTGCTTATTAGTTTGTCGTGACTTTCCTCTGAGCTACTGCAAATCCGTTTTTCCCTTCATCCTTGCATCCTCCACACTGAGCCAGATCGTTTCTCCCACAATCAGCTTCACTCACAGGTTCCTCCTTCTCAAAACAGTCATTGCGCCTGGCTCTCCATAACAGCTTTTCCCGCTAATCCGTCTGTGTGAGGAACTTAAAATTGAAAGACATGGAATTCGTCCTTATCATCTGGGCTGGTAATTTGGTTAGTCTGCTTCTGTAACAGGCATCACAGTGCATGAGGCTCAAACCCCATCCCCACTGATCGTATCTTCCCTCCAACTGCATCTCCCACTTCCTATTTTACCATTCTATAACCTGTATTTTCTCCTTATCCTTGATATTCAGACGGACAGCCACACACACAGGCTTTTGGTCTCCACATTCCGCCTCTCCAAGAGTGGCGCCCCTCATCGTTCCCATTCATTCCCTCCATTGCCACAGAGGACACAAAACCTCCGGGTTCCGCTCACTCCCCCCTCCGAGTCTCTCATTAAGTCACTGAGCTCAAGCCATCATTGTCAGCCACCTGCTACAACAAAGGTGTCTCATCCTTTAAAGCGGGATTTCCAAAGCAGAGTATAAAACCCGAAGGAGGAGAAAAGTCAGTGGAAGCATGGAAAAATATTAGTTTCCCGCCTCTGCTCAAGTAAGAAACAGCAAAGAACTGAGCAGAAGACAGGGTTAATATATAGCATCTCTTGGGGTGCGGGGGGGGGGGGAGCTTTCCAGGGTGAAGCTTTCCAGGGTGGGGTTGATAGAATTTCAAGGCCAGAGCTTGGGCTTTTTTACTCTGTAGGGCAGGGTCTGGGTCAGGCTTCAGGGCAGTTTCAGTGCTCTGTGGGTAGAGCCCGGCAGTTGGAGGTCCTCAGGGGAGGAGCCTGGCCACTTGTGTGCCTCGAAGGGGCTTACTGAAAGAGATTTATCCATTACTAATTAAAACTTTCATCAAAAGAAAACTGTTTCGAAACTTTTTATCATCTCTACGAAGACAAATTTCTGTCAATAGTATGCTGATTATAGTAATAAAAATAAAAAGTTAAATGATTACTTTAAAGGTGACTATCATCAATGCATCTCAGAGATACTTGGACATGTGTTTACTACATCATTTGTTCATGAGGGCTAAGTTATACAACCAACCCAGGAGTCCAACAGCAAGGCTGGATAAGGAAAAGGTGGAGGTATGCACCGTGGAATGCTTTTCAACTATCAAGAAGAATAAAGTTATGGGTTTTTTTTTTTTTTTTTTTTTTTTGTGGGAAAAGGGATGGAACTGGAGGCAATTACACTAATCAAATTAAGCCAGTCTCAGAAAGACAAATACATGCTATCTCTCATCTGTGATTCACATAATCATATATATAGTATATATATATATACATATATATGCACATGCATATATACATACACACACATATACATACATACACTGAATGAATATAGAAGTAAAAATGTAGTGGGGGAAATAGGGCGGGGTGAGTAGAGGTGAGTAGGATAAACAGGGTGGGGTAGGATATTCTCAACATAAAATAGATGCTGCAAGAAATTTTAGAACAAAACATAAAAGTGGCTTTCAAATGATTGATAAGAAATCAGGAGCTTCCTAAAGAAATGTGACAAGATGAGAGCATATGGAAACTAAATATCTGGAGTCTGATACATAATAATATACAAAATAGTGCTATTATTTTCAAGACAAGACATTGCAAGTATATTACCAGTATACATTTTTACAACTGCACTTTGAAAATATTTACATGTATTTAAGATCCTCTAAATACAGGCACTGTAATCATTTGTCTTATATATGTACACATAAATTCTATATGGTATACCTGTTGAACATAAGAATAGTTTGTTGAAGCCGGGTATCGGTGGCACACACCTTTAATCCCTGCACTCAGGAGGCAGAGGCAGGTGGATCTCTGTGAGTTCGAGACCAGGTTGGTCTACAAGAGCTAGTCCCAGGACAGCCTCCAAGGCCACAGAGAAACCCTGTCTCAAAAAACAAACAAACAAACAAAAAATAGTTTGACAAGTAACACTAGAACAAAATAACATTGGGGAAAAAGAAGAACTTTATAGATGAAGGGTAAGATTGAAAACGAAGATAAGGATCTATTAAGGGTTCTCCTAAAGACTGGCCCTTTGCTGTGGAATATTCCGTTACACTGTGTGAACATACGTCACTGTGATAGGTTTAATAAAGAAGCTGACTGGCCAATAGCTGGGTAGGGAGAGACTGTGCAGGAGAGCCAAACAAGGAGAATTATGGGAGAAAGAAAGGCAGAGTCAGAGGAGTCACCAGCAGACATGGTAGAAGCAAGACGGGTATGCTGTGCTGAGAGAAGGTACCAAGCCATGTGGCAAAGCATAGACAAGTATGGGTTAATTTAAATGTGAGTGTTAGCTAGCAACAAGCCTGAGCTATTGGCCTAGCACTTACAGTTAGTATTAAGCCCCAGTGTCAGTTATTTGAGAGCAGCTGCTGGAGCATAGAAAAGCCCCCGCCTACAGTCCTTTTCTCCTTTAAGGGTTCCTTGGGCCCCACCCACGCTTCACACAGGCAGGTCAACCGCTCTAGGCCTGAGACACACCTCCAGCCCCAGTTCTTTGTGTTTTTGTGATGGACCTTTCCGGTTCAAACACAACTGAAACCAAGTCAGGCTGAGGGGACTCAGGGCAGACCATGGAACTGTCATATCACTATGTGACTTGGAAATGCCAACCAAAATTTAGAAGGCATTAATCATGGCAATGCTGCTCATAATCAACACTTTTAGCAAAAGAGAAAGTAGAAAGATATGCAAATGAACTCTCTACTCATATTCGGATTATAAATCATAACACATATTCACGGTTAACATTTTTCTTTCACACGCACACGTAGAAACCACCTTTTGCTATGATCTATTGGCAGATAGTGCCCTATTGTACACTGTGGCTGTGGGCATGATGGCTGTATAATCTTCACACTAATCTCGTCTTCGTCTTTGCTTTCACTGTCACAAGCTAAGTCCACGCTGTCACGGTCCCCTCACATGGCATTGCTAAGCTGCTGGCACATCTTTTTTATTGGGTGCATCCTTGACCAAAACTTGCAAGGGTTTGTTTCCTATCATACAGAATCTTATTCCGTTGCCTGGTTTTCAAACGCAGCCCCACCCTTCCGGCGAGGCCACTTTCCCTCAGACTGGTTTCCATCTCCGTGAATTTTCTCCTCTTCACATGCAGCGTCCTCTTTCTCATGATCTTTTCTTCCACAGGTGCTCATTAGTAAAACTCAAGTTCACCTCGTGTACGAAAGCCTCTCTAATTGCACTTGTTTTCAATCATCTATCTCTACCCGCAGATACCAAAGCATCACTACCCGTGCCATTTCGGCTCAGCTATTTTGTGCTGTGCTTGAACTATGTCAACTTCTTGTTGTCAACTTTAAACTGCAAGTGTCTGCCACGCAAGCACTCAAACTGGGGCGTGTGAGTGACATCAGAGTACAGGTAATGGAAGACGCCGCAGAACAGCAGCGATGAATTTTCTCATAGTTTTGGTAAGTACCTATACAGTTGCAACCAAGAGAAATCCAAGAATAAAGGGATTTTAAGGAACTGGGGGAAACAGCCATGTCACTGGGAAAGACAAGCGATTTCTAGTAATAGCATCAGTCCGTGATCCCCTTGGCCTCGTGTCTGGGCTCATTTTCCATACCTAAGGAAAGATAACAAGAAGCATCACATGTCTGTCCTTGAGTCATGGTTCAAAATGGAAGAAATGCTCTCTCTGATGCTGGGGGTACAATTTTGCTGTGATTGGATAGATGCTCACTCCTAGACCAAGAGCCACCTCACTGTGTTAGAGTTTGTGACTGTCCATTATGAATCCCACTCCTTTGTGGTAGGCACTTCAAGTACAGTGCTGTCAAAAAGTAAGAAAACCTTGATTCTTGTAAATGATGTAGGCTTCCATCCATTGCATCTGTTCTTAGAGATAGCTACTTCCAGTGCAAAAAAAAAAAAAAAAAAAAAAAAACAGGCTGAAAGGTTGTGAGTAACCCTCTATGTAAGATGTCACTGTGGTGTCTCCTCATCTTTGGTTTCAGGAAAACATTTCTCCCCTGTTTTGAATCATGTCTAAGCTTCCTAATAAAGCTGGAAGGAACATACAGTGTGAACCTATCACATGTGACTACTCGGGCATTGCAATAGAAAAAGTTAAAACCGTGACCCGAGCCTGGTGATGGTGGCGCACGCCTTTAATCCCAGCACTCGGGAGGCAGAGGCAGGCGGATCTCTGTGAGTTCGAGGCCAGCCTGGTCTGCATGAGTGAGTTCCAGGACAGGCTCCAAAGCAATACAGAGAGAAACCCTGTCTCAGAAAACAAAAAAGCAAAACAAAACAAAAAACATGACCTGAAATTATCATAAGTATCAAATTCCAAGTCTGCTGTTAGCTCATTTTGAAGAACAAGGCCTTGATTTCCTTATGAAAAACCAAAAAATTCATAAGACCATATTAGCCAAATGCTTTAAACAAAATGAATGTATGGAATTTAAAACACCCAGGAAATCTGTTAACATAATTAGAATCTTGAATGAATTTTATGATATTTTCTATACCTTTCCAGAATTCATGAAGTTTTACATTGTTCTCAATTTAGTATGCAGCTGAGTGCTGCCTGAACTCTGAGCTCATACATGTAGAGAAATCGAATAAATAAAAATATCTTCCTGAAAATTGTACTTTTAAAATTCCAGAGGAATTTTCCTCAATGAAAGGTTGAAAATCTGAAATCATTCTCTCCTGTCAAGCTTAAAGTTGTAGTTCCCAGAGCTGAATTGACGTCTTTAACAAAGATTGGCATTTCTTTGTGTTCTCCTATTTAAAGATTGATCTTTAAAAACATGTCCACACTGAACAGCCATTTAACTTCCTGTTAAAAAGCAAAAAGTAACCTCAGCTCCCTTAAATCACCCCTCCCCCATGCTTACAGTATTTCTAAAAGGCACCGACTCTCTGATTTGGTTCATCTAAGCTTAGCTTTCCCTCACTAGGGTCAGCAAGTTCTGGGAGCCACCGGGGTCGATGGCTCATGCTACTGTTTAAACCCCAGCCACGGTGACGATGTGACTCAATTCAGGGATGTAGTGGTAAGCCAGCACTTCTCAGCTCTAGATTCAAAGATTACTCTATGACCTTATGACCCTTGTCCTTAGGGAGATAAAGCCTTACAGGCCACACTGAAGAAAAGTCTGTTTTATGACATGCAGTTTCCTTTCTGTGTTTGGGTTAGGAAATGGTCATAAATCTCAATGGCAAATGTTCACTCCTGCATCTTGGGAAGGACGTGGGGACTGGTGCATACAGAAAGAAAACACAGATCTTGACTCTTCTAGCTAATATGGCATCACCGAGAAAAACAAATTACTTATAAAAGTAACACAGTGAGAAATAGGTATGTCGCTTGGCTAAGAAAGTTCACCATTCTGTCCTCTTAAGTAACACACCATCAGAAGAGTTTATCTGCAGGGTTTGGAAGAGTTAAAACAATAATATTGATGTAAAAAGCCTACCCTTCCATTCCAAGCAGTCATCCAATATTTTAAGAACTTTGCTCGGGCTTCTGTGTTCAATACAAACACGCTCACTTTTTCTCACGGCTGGACTCCATCCTCTTCTGAACAATGCACTCAGTTAGGAGCTGATTTTTTGACTGGGTGGGAAGTTTTTAAGAGATAGGTATCTAGGACTAACAAATGGCTAGCCCTGGACAATGGAAACGCGCTCTGCAGACCTGAGCCATCCGGCACACAGCCTTTCGGCTTCATTTTCTCGTCTTTTTTCATAGCACGGCCCGCCAGCTCACGGGCTCAACCGTTCCCAGGATGCTATCTCGCCTGTCCAGCACTGTGGTTCCTCGTCTAATTTATGCCTCTCTGTGTAGCAACGTGCAGAGGCTTTGTCATCAGCCTTGCTCGCCGAGCAAAGCCAACTGCTGTCTGCTAGGCATTTGGTTAGCATATTATGTACACATAATGAGATGCTGCTCCCTCTACACAGATGCATGAGGCTTAAAAAATAGCATTATCATAACATCTTCCAGCTTGGTTATTCTGAGGCTGCTGCACCCCCATATTACAAAGCCTTGCTATTTATAACACCATGCATATGGAAGCCCCAGCCCTCCTTCAAGATGTCAGTCCAGTGCGTGCACAGACAAAATTATAGACCCCAAACTTAAACAGACACTCATCCCGGCTGCTGATCGCTGTTGAATGCAGGCCAAGTTTATTAATAATTTTTAAGTCAGAAAGAAAGAAAACAATGTTCATTTGATAAAAATAATGATAATATTAATAAGGCAACATGAACAAGAAAAATAGCCAAAGTCGTCCCCAAAGGTGACCCTCCTGGGCCTAGGAGGTGGGGAAGACGGGCACATGCTGCGGGCGCTGGCCCTGGCATGGCCATGACTCACAGGTGAAGGTAGCTGTGACCCTGCTCAGGGTCTCATTATTCACAGAGGTCCCCAGTGGCCATGCGTCTTTACTGGCACAAAAACTTCCCAAAGGGCTTTAACATAGCCTATAGGAAAACAAGAACAAAAACACTTTGACTTGGTTTTTCAGAGTATATGAAGAATTTCTTCCCTAAGTCCACTGTGAAGGACTCTGTTTCTAGTAGCCCATCAGGGCAGAAGTATCAGCGTATTCACTGCCCGTCTTCCCAGAAAGCACAAGACACTTGTACATGCGTCACCTCAGCCAGCACAGGCAGAAAGGACAGTCTGCAGGGCAGTGCTTGGAATACATTCATTCCACCCAAGGGCTACTGGGTGACTACTGAATGCGACAGCAGGGGATTGGAGGTGGGATGAGGTCCCTCTAGTAGGAGTCTAAGTCATGTTTATCTGAAATATGGCCTCCCTCTGGGGATGGCCTTCAGAAAAGTAGGACGGGAGGGAGATCCAAAAGATCTGCTTCTTCAATCAATATGCGAAGTTGTGGAGTGAATTCTAACTGATAACGTCCTGCGCCAAAGGCTCAGGGAACACTGCAGAAGAGGAAGAGAAAACTGTACGATCCAGAGAACAAGGAAGTTTGCTAGGAGATTGCATCCCCTGGGAATGTCAGAAGCTACACCCATAAGGTCTTACCAACATGGCTGCCTAAACCTGAACTGAACAAAGACAACAGCAGTAGACATGTGAAGGTGGGCAGTTAAAAGCCTGAATGATCTCAGCCTTACACAAAGAACTACAGGCAGCTAAGGAATGCTGAGGACAAGCACACCAATTGGTTATCCAATACCAAATGGTCAGTCCTGAAAACACGCATACAAGGAACACCATACAGAAGTGAGTAGGTGGTCTAGGAGTATGTGTGTGTGTGTGTGTGTGTGTGTGTGTGTGTGTGTGTAGGTAACAACAATTAATTTTTTTAAAAGCCAAGTATCTGAAAAACGCAATGAGTGGGTCTATGGGAGGGCTTGGGGTAGGGAAAGGGAAGGGGAAACTGATGTAATTATATTATAATCTCAAAAAATATGTGATTCAACATGTGACTTACTCCTTATTGCACAAACCTCATAGATTTGTTGTCAAAAGCAGAAATAAGTAATTACTCTTCATAAACTGAAGGAGCTTAAACATATATTACATATAAATGAAACTACCCACAGGAAAAGGTGACAGCCAGGCAGGACCTTAGCCTTCCTCTGACTTCTAGCCACTGTCACAAGAGATGAAACATCTGTCCTGGCCCCATTCTCCACGTCTGAACTTATGGTCAGGACATTCGTGATAATGAAGAGACAGACATCTATAGTCGTGACCCACAGACTCGAGTGGTCCCCCAGGGTAAGCTACTGCCATGGTTATGGAACGCCAGAAGGAAGGCTGCCACTAAGGACACCAGATCATTATTTCACTCTTCAGTCAAGGCATGTGCTACAAGAAATTGCCACGGCCACTTCTGGGAGGAAGAAGAGACACTGGTCTGACAGGGACCCCAGGAAGAAGGCCTCGCTATTGGCCTACCCGCCTGTGTAACATCACCCCACATCAGAGGCTACTGCTTTGTAGTCTCCTTTCTCCATTTAGCTAAGAGCTTCTCAGGGTTTCTTTGGAAAGACAGAAGGAGTGCTTTCTTTGATTAAAAAAACAATACTCATCTGTGTCAAGAGCAAGATGAACTAGCCATAAAGGGTATCAAAATGGGAGAATGGAATGTGTGTGCCTTTGATTGAGTGAAGGAGAAAGTTGCCCTTTGTCCTGGTGAAGAACTGGGGTCCTGGAATTTGAAAATGATAATTTTCTCAAGCCACAAACTGCATTATGCTATGCTTCATCCATAATTCATATCTTCTCCCAGTTCCTTTAACTTCTTGAAGAATGAGGGGCAAACAAAATTATCCTTGGAATCAGTAGATCTCAAACTTTGATGCATATTAGAATCACATGGGAGCTTTCAAAATCCCCCAACCAAGTTACATCCCAGATCAACTAAACCAGAAACTCTAGGGTACGTGACAGAGACCTTTGGAGTCTTTAGAGCTTGCTGTATGGGGGGGTCAAGAAGGAGCACAGATGGAGGACTCCTGCCTGAAGCCCACAGATGTCTTCTGTTGCATGCCCCATTTTGAACCCAGGAACTGTGACTTGAAAACAAGTGCAAAAATGCATTTAACAAGCATTTCTCAACATTGGCTTAGCTTTTCTAGATTCTTCTTATTACCTTACTTATATGATGTGCTAGGTGCTGTAACTGATCTGAAGGCCTCCTTGCTGAGGACTGCTCATGGTACTGGAAGGCATCGAATCAGCTTCCACAGGAGGGAAGCACCCAATAGTCCTGCCCAGCTTTGACACCTATGAACCACAGAACAGCCAGGTGGCATGACCCGATGGTGTTATCTATAGATCCTCCAATTCAGCGGTTCTCAACCTGGGTGCCCTGACCCCTTTTACATGGGTCAGCTAAAGCCATCAGAAATTTACATCTTTACACAGATATTTACATTACAATTCATAACAGTAGCAAACTCACAGCTACGAAGTAGTAATGAAAATCATTTTATGGGTGAGGGTCACCACACATGAGGACCTGTATTAGAGGATTGGAGCACCGGGAAGGTTGAGAATTGTTGCTCTAATTGGGCTGAAGACCTGCTCAACAAAAGGGAAATCATGTGGAGTACTGGAAACTTAAGATAATGAAGTCATGGGTCTTAGAGGAGAACCTACACGTTCCACTGTATTAACCAGCATAACAGTTACCCAGCATAACCCCAACTACAGTCTCAGATTGTGTCTCCTGGGAATGTCAGAAGCTACACCCGTAAAGTCTCACCAACCACCAACAGGTCTGCCAAAACAGGAGCTGAATAAGGACAACAGTAGACATGCTAATGTGGATGGGGAAAGTTCATGAGGCTTGACCAAGCAACGAAGGAATGCTGAGACCTACAGAAACAGTCTTCTGTAGGGAAGAACATTACTTGGTTACCCAGTACCAAATGGAGATATATATATATATATCCATTTATATGTCTGTGAATATGCATATTCACAGACATATAAATGAAACAATTCATTTTTTTAAGTTCATTAATTTAAAAGAAAGCAAGAAGGATGTATAGGAGAGTTTGAAAGGAGGAAAATTATGGTGGTTTGAAAGAAAATGGCTCCCAAAAGCGATTGGCCCTATTAGAAGGTGTGGCTCTTTTGGAGTAGGTGTGGCCTTCTTGGAGGAAGTATGTCACTGTTGGGGTGAGCTTTGAAGGTCTCCTACGTTCCAGCTACACTCAGTGTGGCGGACAGCTCACTTTCTGCTGCCTGCTGATCCAGATGTGGAGCTCTCGGCTCCTTCTCAAGCACCGTGTCTGCCTGCATGCCGCCATGTCCCACCATGATAATAATGGACTCAATCTGTGAAACCATAAGCCTTGATGAGAGTTTCCATGGCCATGGTGTCTCTTCACAGCAATAGAAACCCTAACTAAAAATAGAAGGGATGGGAAATGATTTAATTATATTATAATCCCAAGAAATAAGGGAGGAAATGCTCAGAAATTTTATTAAACAAAGTAATGCTTTCAAGAGTATAGCAATTTTCCAAATTAAACTACAATTCACATAGAACTGATTATTACAACCAAAGATTTCCTGATTTATTTCCTGTTTCCACTTGCATACTATTTTTTTTAAATATGTCTTTATTTATCCTATACATCTAGTTTACATATAGGGAAAATTTGATTATTTTTAATATTTTTCCATGGTGTTTTTTCACATTCCTTTTTAAAAAACTTCTGTGTTTGTATATATACACTGGCATGTGTGTGAACACATGTGTGCAAGTCTGTGTGCACGCCATGGTGTGCATATGTAGGAGAAAGAACACTTTTTTTGTAGTTCTCTCTTTCTACTTTTATGCTGGTTGAGGAGCTCAAACTCAGGCCATGGGGCTTAGCCTCCAATGCTTTCACCACTAAACCATATTTTCAGCCACACAATGGCTGAAATGACAGTCCCCAAGAAATTCCATTTCCCACTCAAATTAATAAGCATTAAAAAAAATCCCTGATAGATTTTAAAATTGATAGTTACTGAGAACTCAAGATCTTCAAATTCTGAAGGTGGGAATGCAAATCCCTGTAAGCTTTTGAGAACATGGACTGTTAGAAATGAGTGAGCTTGAGGTGGAGAGATGGGCTCAGTGGTTAAGAGAACTTGTTACTAATCCACAGGATCAGAGTTCAAGTCTCAGCACCTACATGGCAGCTCACAACCATACGCATAAAATAAAAGTTGTTGTTGTTGTTGTTGTTGTTTTTTAAAGAAGAACAAATGAGTGAGCTTTGAATTTCAACCTGATGATGCCCAAGGGAATCAAGGATGAAAGAACATTTATCACAACAACATGTACAAATGGAGAACTTAAAACCAAGTAAATGCTCAGGGACCAGAAATGATCGGATAAAGCATCAAATGTTGTATCCAAAATACCCCGAAAACTTCAACCACCGAAAGGGGATTCAAACCTATCGATTTGGGCAGACAAAAACACAGTGCGTTTGTTCCTTCCAAAATGTACAGAATAATATGTATAATAACCCAATGTTGTTGTAAAAATGCTTCCCATATGTGGAGATTGATGAGGAAAACAGAAGAGCGCCCTCTACTTTAACAAGAGTGCTTGCGTTAGCATCGGGACACATCAGAGGGCACAGAAAGCTGCGTTAACAAAGGAAAAGAGATGCCTGGTTCTACTTTACTTTTATATTGAACTTAGAATAAGCAAGCAGTGCTCCGTGGTTCAAACTTTTTGAGGGAGCAGGGAACAGTCCCCCATGTGCATCTTATTTAGCCGGCACAGGTGAATCGCAATAAGGAATTTTCAATTGTCACGCGCAGATGTGCCCTTCCTCCAAGCACACACAAGCCCCATAGCGCATCAAAAGTGTCCTATGTCTTTCCCTCTCAAAGCACATAGTGCTGGTAATTGCTTGTCTTATTTGGCTATTATCAATTGCAGAGGAGGTTTCAAAACACACTGCTGTCAATTCTCATGGAAAAATAAGGAAGAGGGGGCCATTTAGGGCAAACAGACCACGCCATTGTCAGGAACAATAAGAATTCACAGTATCTAAAATGCGCATTAGGCAAAAGTGTCCTGGTTCTGTGGCAATCAGAAGTGGAACAAGAGGCATCCAATGAGTATATTTGAATCCTATCTGAAATGGTTTCCTTCCTGCCTAGTTATATGTAATTTCTCAAGGTAAATACAAAAATAAGTTTGCTTCCTCCTAAATGACACTACTTTTGTTAGGATTCCTTTGGGAGGGCGAAAAAAAAAAAATGTGCCTAGGAAGTGGATGGTGTCTACTTCTGTCTGCAAAGAGCAAGCCACACAAAGCTGAAGAGAAAACAGATTCTCATTCATCTGATGGTGTTTCAGCTCAGAATTGCCCACATTGCCTGGCCCCTGCTGCGTCACCAGCTGGATTCCAGGCCAGTATTAAGGCTAAAGTGTTGGTGGTGAGCCAAACAAGTCACATGTGGGTCACCAGATTGCCAGAATCACATCCCCTTCCTGGGCCACCTCCTAACCATGCTAGAAATATGTCTAGAAAAATGAGGGTCACACCGTCACATCGGCGCCTTACAAAATGGGTAAGTCCATTTGCCGCAGATTACCAGAGACACCTGGAGACGTGGTATGAAGATGCTGAGCTATGTACTCTGACTGCTCATCAGATTTCTGAACTAGGAATGGCAGAGTACTACCAACAACACACAAAGAGGGGTGGGAATTCATTTCTATACAATTTCAGCTTGGGCAAGCCGCCTGGTCTCTAAGGGGACCACTGTTTTCCTCTTAGAATTTTGGAATTCTCTCTCCTTCCAGTAGGCCATTGTGCTTTGACTCTAGAGGCCTGGGAGGTCACTGAGCTCAGTCCCTACAGACGGCAGCAGAGCGATGCAATAATGCCATCTAAGACAAACAGACATTTGTCTGTTTTCTAAGGTGCCCAAGTGTTTGCAGACACTCATGGTAATGTTGTCTGGCTCAGAACTTGGCCCTCACTGGTTGGAAATCTTCTTTGTCCAAGTGAAGCTCATTCTTACTGTGTTCCCAGAAAACAGAGAATAGTAGGTCATTATATGGAAGGAGGAAAATTTCCCAATGGAATCACAATCAATTAAAGTATGAAATTTGTTTCTGTATATCAATCCAACAGGCTCATACAGGTCTTTTCTTTATTTTAATGTTTGCGATTATGTTTGCATTATACTCAAAACTGGATCACTGCAGACAATTAGGTGAAAGCATAAATGTTACCTAGCTTTAAATAAACATGTAGGCTTTACTTTGGTGTTTTTATTATATTTATTGTTATTATAGACCAAAGACACATTGTCCTGAATTCCAATTCATTTAATGGTTCCTAAAATCATCACAATGAAAAGGTTTTGTGTGTGTTTGTTGTTTTATGATTGTTTGTTTGTTTTTTGTGTTGAATATTAAACCCAAGATCCCGTGCATGCTAAGCAATTGAGGCAACTGGCCTCCAGCCCTGTCACTTGGAGTTGTTTATTTGTTGTTTGTTTGTCTGTCGGTCGGTTTGTTGAGATAACATCTCACACCATAGGCCAAGCTGGCCTGAAGCTCAATTGGCAGCCCAGGTGGGCATCAAAGTCATGTCAGTTTTCCTGCCTCAGCCTTCTATTTGTGGGATTGTTGGCATTAGCCACCACATAGCCTCCTCCTTTCAAATGTCTAAATTGATCACTTGTAGGAGCAGTGTTTCCAGAGCAGTGTGTGGGTACAGGGGTTGGCTACTGCACGCTTCCTCTTCATCCTGCCTCATTTCACCCTGAATGAGCTCTCCCTGAATCTCAATTATAACTTTCCAGGCTGCATTTTCAAGGGGACAAATCCTTCATACTCAGACAGTGTCTCTAGCCCAAGTGTGAGAAAATGTCTTCCATAACAGAGCTGTAGCATGCACAGAGCTGTTGGGGGCATTTACTATTGAAGACTACCCTTCAAGTCCAGAGTTTTCCCACAAAGCTGAACATTCATAATCTTGAGTGCGATGTGTCTTCAGATTTGAACTAATTGAAAGCACGTCACTGTGCTCTTCCTGTAACTGATTGTTTCATGCTTGACTTTACAAAGCAGAAATGCAGACGTTGTCCCATCCAAGTCAGAGATTATTTTCTCTGCTTAGAAAAGGAACAAAATGACCATGTATGGTTGGACACTCACAGACAGTGACTCTCAGAACTTTAACCAGTCATGAGTCTCTGTATTAGCCACTAGTCACTGCAGTAAGAGGCTTCTCTGGCCAAGGCTGAAATTAGCACAGATCTATGGGTATAAACATAAATATTAAGAACGTAGTTTGACAGCTTAGCCTTTTAGGGAAACATCACCAGTAGCTTCCTCCTCGGGTCCTATGAGCTTGCCAGTGACCCACTCTAGTGAGCATATGGTCAGCACTAATTGGATTCAGGGGCTATAAATAATAACAGTAATTTAAAAGGAGGACATAGAGTCAATAGGGAGATAGGTTGAGGAATCCCAGGAGTAGTTGAGGGGAGGTAGTCTATGGTAGAAAAGAACAAAATTCATTGTCCACATGTGTGAAGATTTCAACGAATGAAATATTATTTGAAGTTTGAAATACAAAACCAATATTTCTGCCCTTCCCTGCTTATTTTCATTGTATAATCCCCCCTATGCTATTGATCTTCTAGGTTTTTCATATAGGTCTTTATTAGGTACTTATTCTTCTGTTCCTTATGTTAACTTGTCTGAAGATTCTTAGAAAATACTTCATAAAGATATGTGGACCTTAGTCACATGCTCATTCGGTATATATTGGGCAGCTATTATGAACTAGACACTATCCTGTCTTCTTCGTGCACATTCTTCCTTTCTTCTCCATGATAAAGGCGCAAAATTAAAAACCTTGGTTTTTAATAGCCAGCCAGTTTTCCAACTTCACCAACGGAGACACATTCCCTGCCCCTTGTTACATAGTTTTCAGATCATTTGGCACAGAAGAAGGCATGAAAAGTATATTCGTTTGGTGAAATCCAATCATTTTATAATTGTCCTGGCATTCTTGAATTCACACGTATATTATCACCTGGTTTTGGTTATTGGGATCACAGAAGACCTGCATTTCCAAATGATCCCAGGGGCCCTGTATTGAGTCTATTTAAAAAGTAACCATCTTCTGCCTGGAAAACTACCACAAAGTCACTGGAAACAGTATGTTGTTCCACTAAGAAACTGTGAAGTAATGTGTTCATCAGAAATAGTGGTTGTTTTGTGGTCCTTGAGAGCCAAAATAGCCAGAGATACAGGACTGAAAGAAAAGTAAACATCAAAGACACTGGAGAAAACAAAGTAGGTTGTTTTGTTGTTGTTGTTGTTTTGTTTTTTCAGTAGACTTGCAAACAAAGACTTTTATATTTTATTGTGTTTCTTTAAATTACATTTGTCTTGCATATTCATTTCTTCTTTTCAACAGAATTAAAAAATGAGAAGTGAATTAAGTGTAAGGAAACATATAAAGAATGATTCTTTTTATTTTAATAGAGTTAGGCTAGTTAATGGTTCTGTCATGTGAAGTTTTTACCATTTAAAAATTACATTTTCTTTGGAGTCCTCTTATGATTCATTTGGGTGTAGAACATTGGTATGTTTCCCACAAGCTACACTACATTATAAACAGATGTTCATTTAGCACTGTTATGACCAGAACACAGGGTAGTAACTATGTAGAAAAGTATGCTTTGGTCCTGGTCTTTACAGGCATTCGATTCTGCGGGAAGAGGGAGCAATGAATATTCATCAACGAAAAAGGGAAAGGGAAGGAGCCTAATCTGGGGATAAGGGGAACAAGAGAGACAATAAGATCAAGAGGTCCTTGAGGGTTTGAAGAGGTTACTAGTGGGTCAGAGGTCAGAGCTCTTACTCTGTGATCATGAGAACATGAGTTCAAATCTCTACCACTTACATTAAAATAAAAAAGCCTTCATGACTGTGCTGCCTCTATTCCCAACACCAAGAGATGGGAGATGGAGACAGGGTTTCTAAGAGCTCTCTGGTCAGTAAGCCTAGTCAAATGGGCAAGCTTCAGGTACAGTGAGAGACTCTGCCTCAAGGGAATAAGGTGAGGAACTATGCAGAAAGATGACTTTGACATCCTACTCTGGCCTCACATGCTCAAGCATGGGAATACATTCACATATTCACATGTATACACATACACACACACACACACACACGGAGAGAGAGAGAGAGAGAGAGAGAGAGAGAGAGAGAGAGAGAGAGAGAGAGAGAGAGAGAGAGAGAGAGAATGAACACAAAAGATGGCTGCTGGAGTGAGAAGTTAGAAAGTGGAAAAACAGAGGACTAGTGGACTATGTGAAAGGTAAGTGGTGCATATGTGGCAAAGGACAAACATTAATGAAGGAGAATTATTAAAGAAAAATAGTGTAGTGAAGAATCTGAAAAGAGCATAAACTACAGAAGTTTTGTGTACTGAGGTAACAAATTTCAGACTTATACACCAAATGAGTATCAACCACAGAATGGTTTGGATTAGGACATGGCATGTGTAAGAACCTGCATAAAATAGCCAAATACTAGAATGTAGCTTATAACAAAATGGTAGAATATATGATGAAAGATAGCTAATATAATAATTTAGATTCAAGTTCCTTCCTTTACAGTCTGAATTTGTAATAGTGATTTGGGGTTGTGTGTTAGTAGGACTCATCTATTGATTTGAAAAATGGAAATGAAATACTATTTCTCTTCATTTTCCATGTGTACAGAAAATGTTTTGGAGGGCCAACCTTATAAGCAATATATTCAATAATTAAGCCACTGTTTAGCTTCCATGTAGATAGGAGTTTTCCAGGATAAATTTTCAGATATAAGTTCTGTTAACTGTCAAGGAAAACTAAACAAAATCTGGTTTTATTTCCTTTTTTCATAAAATTTCAGGTGATTTGAAATTATTTGTTCCTTAAGTGATTTAAGCCTCTGATCCTTAAACTCCACTTAGAGTTTGAGAGTGATAACATATCCGTTCCACTGAGATTGACTAATACAGTTATTAAGATACTCACTAGTCTATGAAAGAGACTCAGCATCAGTCCCTAAAGGTAGCTAAAGTGATTAGCTAGACACTGAAGATATAATCTAATCATTTAATAAAGAAAATTATCCATACTGTAATTTTTATGAACACAATGCAAAAAGTATGATCTTTCTCTCTTGATTTTTCTATCCTCCATTCTGTCCTCATCTCTCTCCTCTCTTTTCTCTCTCTCTCTCTCTTTCTCAAACACACACACACACACACACACGTTAGGAGTATGTTTTTCTCTGCCTCCTGTCTGGCCCCACCGCCACACCAGCCCCAATTAACACACAGAGATACTGTAGTAGATATAATTCTGTTGGCCAGTTACTAGTTTCTTATCAGCTTGCTCTGTCTTAAATATTAACCCATTTCTATTAATCTAAGTATTTCCACGTGGTCTCATCTTACCGGAGAGTGGGCCCGGACCTCTGTTCTCTCCAGTCTCTACATGCTGACTCCTCCTTACTACTTCCCTGAATCCTCCTTTTCTCCTAGTCCAGCCTATATTGCTTTTCCTATTGGCCAACAGTGCTTTATTCATTAACCAGTATGAGAAACATATTTACAGAATGACATCTCCCATCATCTCCTCTTTTCTGTCTAAAATAAAGAGTTTTAACCTTAGCATAGCAAAATATATCACACAACAGTTATCAAATAAGAATCACAGTTAATAATATTTAGTCCATTAACATTTAGTAAGATTTAAGAAAATATTGGTGTAAGGCAGAAGAAAACAAAATCTGGGGACTCATTCGCTTATACGCAATTTTCTCTCCAAAATCCTAATTTTCTCATATACATTTTAATGCATATTGTTGCTTTTCCCTAATGCATACCTTAAACTTGAAATTTTTACTTTGATATTGAAGTTTAAGTTTTCCACAAGGAATAATAAAAATTCCTAACAGCAATCTTTGAAAGAAAATGGGGCCCCAATTCGACATTTCCACTTGACTCAACCTGATGCATCTGGACTACAAACATCACCCTAAAACCGGTTTGAGACTGTTTTGCTTGAGACAACTCATGACTAACTAGCTGTAATGGTGTACTTTCTTATTACACCCTGGCCAGATTTTCAAATAAAACTCTAGTCAAGCATTTCCTGCCACACAGTGACTAGCTACATATGTCACAGCCAGTCCTGTTGAGAAATTTGGTTGCTAAAAATTTTCTTCCTACAGGATCCCATGGAACAATCATCTTCCCAATTCAGCAGGAAGTAACCTTAAGATAACCTTTAGGGATAATATTCATCTTCTTAGGGTTGTTTTTAGTTACTTAGGTTTGGGTATGGAAGGTGATGCTTATACACGGGTATCTCTTTTAGACAGGAATAGGGTATAGTTGGGAAAGGTATGGTTTAGAATGGATATAGGTAGATTAGCCTAACTTCTTGTGAATTATTTAGTAAGAGTGAGATATTAGTATTATACAACTTACATTGTTATATATTCTTATTTGTGGTAACCTATGTAAAATTAAGTTTATATTCCCTTCCCGGAAAAAATGTATATTATATTTTGTCATATTGTGGGAAATCTTTCCATTTGTGATGTTTTATGTACATTATTCTTGCCATATTCTACATATGTATACTTTTGCTTGTGTTCAAGATATTTTGTATATTGATAGAATTTGGTATATTTATCATGCTGCCCTTTATAGTTCTACCTCTTGGCTAGACATTTCTACTCTACGTCTATTTTAGGGATTTATATGTACATATATGTACATAGTTATATTGTTTAGTTATTTATCCCTGCTTTACTCAAGGAAGTTTTAATATGTATTTTTTTTTAGCTAAGTTCCTGAGCATTACAGATTATCTTCACCCATGTTTCCTTTACCTATGAGATTAGTCAGACATAGATGCTTAATCTTCAATCACTTCATAGACATACAGAACATGGCATTTAAATGTTTTAATATTAGTACTCTATTGACATGGGACACTGTTGCTCCTGACAGCACCGTGCACTTTCCTCAAAATATGTTAGACACTATTGTTACTCCTTCTGGAGTTCATCCTCACTTCTGCTAATGGCCTCTTGGGCAAAGAACTGCCCCCACCTTGACCACTGATTTGGACATCTGGTCCTATGTGCTTGCAGGAGACAAATATAGAAGACTGCTGAACCTTGCCAAGTCAGGGTAAGACAGCCATTCTACCTCCCTGCTGTTGTTGTGGTCTGTCAAGTTCTCTTGGCCTTGGTACATTCTAGATGTACCAACGTTGCTGTGAGACCTTGGGTGACTGTCCAGGTAGCTTGCTGTTTCTGTCCTTGCTGCACCTTTTGGAAGTTGCCCATCCGCACTTCCTGTCTACTCTAGTATTGTTATTTTCCTTCTCAGGTCTTGATGAGGTAAAGATTAAACTATCACAACTATTATTCTCTCTTCCTAGTTAGATATATTAGGTACTAGACTTAAGTTTTCCAGCTTAGGACAACTATATTGTAAACTCCATTATGCCTTCACCCTAGGACTAGATATGTAGGTCATTTTGTTCTCAATTTTCCTTTTCTTAGAGCACACTTGTTATTCATTGTTTTGTATATAGTTTTGTATCAAGCCTAAATCTTTTCTTTAGACTAAAAGGGGAATTGTAGTGGGATATTCACTTTGTCTCCTTCTGTGGCACTGGCCACGCCCATTGGGGGTGGAGCCAGGGGCAGAAGTGACTGGTGGAACTAACATCTGAGGAGGAGTGCTCTCTTGCTGGCAGGACACGGAGAAGAGAGCATCCAGTGGAATCTGCTGGTGTTCATCTGTCTAACTTGTAAGTTATTTCTCCCTGAATAAACATCTATTCGGCCTATTTGTTTATCCTGATCCTTATTAAACTTCAACACACACACACACACACACACACACCACTTCCTCTTAAACTAATCTTTAACTTTAGGATGAATGACAAA
This sequence comes from Phodopus roborovskii, assembly GCF_943737965.1. NCBI lineage: Eukaryota > Metazoa > Chordata > Mammalia > Rodentia > Cricetidae > Phodopus > Phodopus roborovskii. The sequence goes on from NW_026126414.1 coordinate 116,840, forward strand.
AAGCCCAGCACATGAAATTAATTTGGCTCCTTTCTTTCCTACTTGTGTAACCAATATGTCAAGCTTGTTCATAATGCACTAGATATCTAATGTTTCTATTCATCAATCCTTCACCTGTTTTGATAGCTAATTTCATATATCAATTTATCTGGATTACAGCACCCAGATGTTTTGGTCAAAATTTATTCTGCATGTTTCTGTGCTTGAGGAAAGGTTAACATTTACATTAATCTGGAAAAGCATCACCCATAAAGTGCAGCCTTCTGCAGTGAAATAAAAGCTCAAATAGAGCATAAGTCAGGCTACCCCCACATCCCGAAGCCAGTAGGGATTCTATCAGTGTATGGCCTTTGTGAACTACATCATCAGTTTTTCCTGTATTTCAGTCTACCACCCTCTCCACTGATCTTGAACTTCCTAGCCTCCCTAATGAGTAAATTTCCTAAAGTAAATCTCTATATATACATCTTCTTGGTCCTTTTCCCCAGAAAACTCTGAATAATACTGTCACCTTTGAAAACCTGATAACCTGTGGGCCCTTGTACACTACTAGTGGCTAAAGATTGGGACTTGTAATGTCTATTTTTAGGGTTAGACTTTAACTGTACTCCAATACCAGTCTTCCAAGGCTGGAATTATGGCTAATGTTTAACTGGTGGCAGAAGGTCTCATTCATTGTATTTTGACTTGTCTGGAAACTAGACCTTCAGATTGTGCCTCACCGGCCACGTTCTGGCATGTAGTACTACCCTCTTGGTGATATGGGAGTCCAGCATTTTGTGGTTCAGCATCCAGGACTAATGACAGGCATCTGCACATGCCCCCCAGAGTTTCTGTTACCCTAAACTTGGACTTTTTCCACCCTTGGCCTAAAGGTATTTATGTTGTTTATCCTTTCTTCTCCTAAATGGATCTTCCAGATGCTGAGAATCTTAGCCATTTTCAAATGTTGGCCTAACTTCTATTTTCTAGCAGCTGGACTTCTTCAAACTGTCAGGGCCTCTCTTTATGTGCTAGTCAACTCACTACTATCCAAACCAAACTACAGGAAGTCATGAGCTGCCTGATATGAGCTCTGGAAACCAAACATGGGTCCTCTGCGAGAGCAGTATACTCTCTTTTCCATGGAGCCCCATAAATACTGAATCTTAAAAAAAAAAAAAAAATGTGAAATCAAATAGCTCTCGTTTCGCTGACTCATACTAAACACCTTTGCAGTATGTCCAGACTTTGGATTATGCAACTTTGATAATGTTCACTTGGTGTTAAAATGAATATCTTTGAGTTCCCACAGTCTGTGAAATATGAGAAAGAGAACTCTGAGCTAACACACCAATGCAGGTAACTCTACTTGAGACTTGTAGTAAAAAACCTTAAAGTCAATCAATGGTTGGGGTCTGTTATTACTGATCATAAAGAAGCCACAAATGAAATATATTCATCGAGATGTTCTAGATGCAATGCTTTTTATTTGGTTTAATTTGTTTTTATAGAGTCATCTACAAAAATGATGAAGAGGCCTTGACAGGCAGCCTAATAGCATTGGTTATTTGTACATGATGGAAAACTTATTACCTAGCTGTGTCATCTTTACAAAAAAGACCCACAGAGGGCTTCCAACTCAAAGTTACTCAGGCTGACCGCCTGATTTATAAATTGCCTATTGACCTTGTACTAATAAATGGCTTTCTAGTGGGCTTCAGAATGGTACATTGTGAAGCATGGGCTCCAGGCTGCCATCAAACCCTTCGGGGTGCTCAAGCAGAAGTGTACTCCTACGGACATTAGAAGCCAAAAGTAAATCGCCAGCATTGACCACTCTTGTACCCATGCTGCTTTCTACAGCAGGAGGATGATTTGATGCTTTTCTCTCTGTTTCCTTCCCGCAGCACATCTTTTTTATCTCCCACCCCTCCCAACAACCAGTTTATTTTTCTTGCTTTGCCCATTTCAATAAGATGAGTTCAAAGTATTTGGACCATTCAACTTGTAAATCAGAGGACAGCAATAAATACGCACTCAGCCTGCTTTCAGGCACAGTACAAAACAGTAAAAAGAACTACAGAACTGAAATGTCAACATCTCCAAATGACGGCACAGCCTTCAGGGACGCAAATGCTGCTTCTTTCCTCGTCCTTGCAAGCACACCACCTCAATGCTTTGAAACCAGCCATCAGCCTCCCTATGCATCTGCTTCTAGCTCTTGTAAACCACAAGGTGGAGGGTCAAAATTACATGCCTGTGGAAGCTGCGTTTAGTGTATAAATAAACTTCGGAAATGGATGCAAGAGTAGAAGTGGGGGTTGCACTTTGTAAGCTTTGCCGCGTGGACTTGGGGTCCACCCGAGCCTGGGGAGTCACTCAACACGCTATTTACCTGGTTTCTAGGTACAGAGAAGCGGCCTATTTTGGGAGGCTGGATAAGGAGGGAAGCATGCAGCATCAAAGTTCCCCACACAGGTTTTTGAAATCACTGGAAAATGAAGAGGGTCCAATGCACCCACTCTCAATGCAGCTTGAAAGACTAAGAAATATGTCTGTGGTCAACCACAAGCCACGTATTTCTCTGCAGCCAAAGCCTTCTGAAGCCCGATTCTAAGTAGACATGGTTTCCCTCCAACACAGCCAGCAATTTACAGATGCCCTCAAACCAGTCCTTATCATGTGGAAGCCTCAAGAAACAGAAAGTTGGTGGCCTTGACTTTTCAACGTTTGAACCATCCGAATGGGCCACTCAGAATGGGTATGTAAAGTAGTGCCAGGCTGAGAACTGTCACCAGTCTGCCATCAGACAACTACGGGCAAAAACTACTGGCTTAGAATCTGTTACTGTAGTTTTACAGGAGAACTTCATGCCAGTTTGTTTTCATCACAAACACATCTCATGTCATTTTAGCAATTTCTTTTGTTTTTATTCCACATAATTACTTGACTGTACTCGAAAATTCCTTACTGGTTTTAATGTGAGAAATGTGCTTAAAAGATCCAGTTTCCCTCTTAGTCATGAAAAATGACTTTTGATTTGATGAGAGTAAATTCAGCAAGTTTAGTCCTTCAGAACATCATTTCAGAAGTGTGTACGTGTGGTGTTTGTGGCTAGCTTGTGTCTTTGTTCCTTGAATTCACCCAGGATTAGAAATAAAAGAGATTTATTGGAGCAATGCCTGCCTGAAAAGGGGGAAAGGAGAAGGAAGGCGCTGGATGGTAGTGAGAGGCTGTCAAAGCACTCAGGTTGAGCCCTGAGAAGGAAAAGGGGGGTCAGCAGGACAGAGGGAGAGAGGAGCAAATTAGAGAGGGCCAAAGGCAGGAGGGAAGGTGGTCTCCGCGCTGTAATTCAAGAAAAGTGGCGCAGGAGAGAAAGAAGTCATGTGGCAAAGTTCAAGCAGAGGGTTCTTATTAGGAAAGGGATCATAAGGGGAAAAGGGAGAGGGGAGACTGGCCTCTGGGGACAGGAGCAGCAGGAGAGAGGGAGGGAGGAGGAGGGAGGGAGAAGGAGAGGGAGGTGAGGGGGAGAGAGGGAGGGAGAGAGACAGAGAGAGAGGGAGGGAGGGATGGGAGGTGGGCGGGGCCCTTTTAAAAGGGGACACAGTGAATGTGCACAGGTGATGCTCTTAGTGGCTGCAGCTGACAGTGTGTCCCGTCAGAACCCCAAGGACAGGCCAGTACAGATGCCTGAATACTAACATTTAGAATGCAGTTTCTAGCCAGGCATGATGCAGTCCTAGCTCTCAGATGCACAGTGCTCAGGAGTTCAAGGCCACTCTCAGTTACACAGTGAGGGTCGGCGACATGAAACTTTGTCTCCAAAGAACAAAACAAAGAAGAATGCCGGTCATGTCTACAAAAACTCAAAGAGGGTGACATTAAGTCTGTCCTGAGCCACCAAGGGAGGCCCCCACCTACCCCAAATGGAACTGTGTATCCTCGCGACATACAGGCATTAGCTAGGGACAACGCTTAGGAAATGAGTCTAGGAAAGGAAGCAGTCAGAGGCCCCGAGGCTTCATCCTCCTGACCAGCACGTGCCTGCTGGTTCCTCTAAGACGGGCCTCCTTTTACCTGTGTGAAATAGCTGTTTCAACCCCCATCCTTTCTCCACGCACTCCTGTGAGCTCACGGAACTGGGAGGCTCAGAGAGTCAGACACGAAGGACAGTCAGACATGAATTAGTTAATCTACAGACAAGGCAATAGCACAGCAAAGAGAATGTGGATGTTTCCCCTGCAAACAATTTGAAATGAGCCTTTGGTGTTCTGATCAGCCACTAGATTGCTGGTTATAAAAACCCAAACCTTAATTTAGAACATGAACCGTATTCTACAATTCAGCTATACTAGGAGACCTCTAACTTAGAGGGTTTGAGGAATATTACCTGATCCATAAAACCACCTAACTTTATTCTTAGTATTTGAGCATTTGTATTTGTATTTCTCAATTGAAACTAGGGGATGTTGTAGAGAGGGAGCTGTTACTGAAGTACCTGCATTATTGTAAACTCAGGGCTCATTTCCCGACATGCTTTCCGTGTGTTCCTCGGCACTTAAAATCACGTCTCCATGGCATCCACTAAACAACATGAGTGGGAACAGCACCTGTCCTTAGAGTAAACATGTCAATCAATGCTCCACAGGGAAATGGGCATGAAGACAGGGGATCTATACTCAATGAGCTCAGGGAAATGACAAAAAGCGACGGAGCACACAGTTTTGGCTTCAGGGGAAAGCAAGAATGTTCCATTAAGACGGGCATTTGTGGAGGTCTGGCTATATATGCAAGTCTTTAAAGGCTGATCAACCTGACGATAAGGCCACAGCTTCACTGTTAAGGATGGTTGTTTCATTGTAAGAGACCAGGAATGGCTTCATTAGGAAGTTATGAAGAGAAAGATATCTACAGAAGCTCCTGTACTGCCACCAGACGGAGGCCCATCTTCATTCTGCTTTTGGTTTCCATCACTGGCTGGTAAACTGGAAAGTTCTTACTTCATCATGTTCTAGACCAAAGGATAAGATGGCAAGCAAAAACAAATAAGAACCAGAGGTTAACACACCATTAATAAAAAATTCAATTTGACCTAGTGTTTTGTTTTTTCTTAATTGTTTTATCCATGGGCTATATACTGGTGGCCATTAAATGGCAAAAAAAAAAAAAAAAAGTCTGCTTGTACCATTTAAAATATAATGAATGTGTTGGATGTCAAGGACACAGGCCTGGAACACATTCTGTACCAGTAGCAGCTCTGTGGACAGTGCCATTCCTAATCTAGACAACATTCCCACACCATTAAAGGAGCCTCCCAAAGACCACATCTAAAAGACCTTTCAGTGACATCTGAAATCAGCCTTCTTTGAAGAAATTAATCTTGGAAAATGGAGCATGTCCAAGGCCATTTTTCTGTCCCATTTCAGAGTGCCCCAGTATTTTTTAGAGGGGAAATAGAGGGTTAATCAAGTCAACAAAGTATATATCACTAAAATGTCTATATCTTTGTCTATATCAGACCTAGCTCCGTAAAAAAGCAAAAATATGGTGTCTTTTTATCACATCTCCTAAAAACAGAGTGTTCTCATTAATTTTAAATCAGTAAAAGAATTCTTTGGATGACCAAAAGTTCACCCCCAAACCTATATTTTCTCAGTCTAATTAGGATAATTGCTTAGTAAATCATCTAGTCCCCTAAGAGATATTTTTGTTTGCATAAGTGGATTTCTACTCATATATAGAGGCTCATTAAATTCTGTACCTACAATTATAAGCAATGAAGGCAAAGCCTGAATAGTAAAGATTATGAGATTGGGACCTCTGTATGGGTCTTCACTCTTCATTTGCAAGACCCCATTAATGTCATATTGGCCTAAAGAGATTCAGGTTAAGACTAGTACCCTCCCTCTAAGAGGCCAGAAAATGCACTAAATCTATCTGTCTCCGATGGTTCAATCAGGCCTTAAGTTCATATGGATTTATTTCCCTGAAGAAAATCATACAGGGTGTATCTTCATCCCAATGGCTGCTGAAAGTTCCATCTTCCAGATAATAAAAGGAAAAGGTTACAGTGACGCGTGGCATAGAATTGGTACTCAGAGTAAAATAACTCTTTACAAATAGGTTTCACGGGCTGCCAATCATGGCCATGTTCTGCATATGTAACACAGATACAAATTTGAATCCTCAAACCCTGCCCATAAATGGAGAGGGGAACATAGAGGTAAGATGCTTCTATCAGCACCACTTTACCTTCTGCTTATATTCTTGTCTTTCTTTGTCCTTGAGAAAAAGCTAAGGTTACCTACTTGTAAGAATTTCCCAGCTAATTATAAACTCTACATGTGGGACATTTCTTCCTTCAAGCATTGTGAAACTTTAGACACATAGAAAGAACGGTTAGCAAAAGTCACCAAAACAGAGCAGAAGTCCTCAGTAAAACCTCAGCAGACCGAATCCAACAATATGGGGGAAAATACATCATAACCAAGTAACATTTATTATAGGTATGTAAGAGAAATGTGAGACCTTAAAACCATCCTCATCAACAGCCTAAGGGCAGGGGGTTATATAATAATATCACCTGATTTGTCAAATTCATTATGATGAGCCTCAACCCTCATCACAGAAACTTCTTTTTGTGGTAGATAGCAAGGAGACCCACAACGAGTCAAGACACAGAAAAGAAGAGACATGGAATGCTCTGTAACTGCGACTCCCCTGGCCCCCTCCCTTCCCACACACTTACATCCTGTATGTATCTCACTATACAATTCCCATATAGTATCTTCCTTTCAGAGAGAGAGAGAGAGAGAGAGAGAGAGAGAGAGAGAGAGAGAGAGAGAGATATGAGACAGACAGACAGACAGACAGACGGAAAGATGGAGAAGGGGCAGATATCTCTATAGACTCTCTGGAAACATTAAACATCCAGCTCTCTTATGTAACTATTTTCTCCCATTTTTTTTGGATTAAAAAAAAAAAAAGAATGTCAAGAAAATTACCTCAAAGCTACAGATTTGTACATGTGTTTAATACAGAGTAGAAACCTAACTGCACAGAGTTCAGCATCGCTGGGTTACCTTTGCCTTCCATAAGGATCACTTCAGACTGTCCCCAGGCAGCAGTTTCAGACCCCAAGACAGGCAAAAGCCTTCTCACTCTCACTTGCCATTTTTTAGAGGCAGGACATCACTATCTAAGTGATAGGGAATTCTTTGTCATATAGGATGGTGCATGAGCCCTAACGTCTCATCAAGCAGGTCTTCCATCCAAAGGGACACATTGCCTTGGTTTGCTCGGCATTTGTCCCACACAGTGTACAGTGGTGGTGCAGAAGGCAGCTCTCAACACCACTCCATTCCAGATACTTCCAAAATGTCTCCCTCCACGGCATGGGCTTCAGACAAGTGAAATCCTGGCTCTACTTCTGGTTCCGTAAATTCACTGCGTGTTTTCAAAAATCTTTCTAGTAGAGGAAAGCAATTTCTAAGAAAGAAATGAAATGTACAGGAAGTAAAGAAACTCATTCTACAGGGACTAAACCAGCCAGCATAATTTGGAAAGAGATGGGAGAAGGAAAGACCTCATTAAAATAGGATTGGAGCTGAGGCTCAATAGCCGGAAGAAAGTACAGCCACCCCAGTCTTCGTGGTGGCCAACCGCCTTGACGGCGGCATTTCAATAAAGGGGGTCAGTATGAGGAGCATGAGAGTCTGCTTCCATAGGAAGTCTATGGAGAGTTAGGGATCAGTGGCCCTCAAGCATGGGACAATGAGGCTTCGGAAGAATTAAAGGATGCTATGAGAGGCACTGAGACCAAATAGAAAGAGGAAATTGTGGGTGTGAAGGAAAGTATTTTTCATAAAAGCCCTAAGGAAGAGTGAGGAACTACTTGAATAGAAATTCTTCCTGCATGAGAGATTTTAAATTGTGCCTTGTCCTTTTCTATTATTTAAAGTTTGGAGACTTACTGAGTTAGATAAGTCTTAATAAAGTGTTTTATTAAAAAGAAAAACGAATGCCTTTTCTATACTAATCACCCACTTCACCGTTGTCACAGGGCTTATGGTGCTTTGGTCACTTACTGCTAAGAAAGAGCCTTCAGCACCTGGGGCAAAAAGTGAAGAAAGGATGGCGGCTGTGCTGGTGCTCTGCCCGTGACCTTGGCTGCCAGCGTCCTTCCGAATCCACTCCATCAGGAGAGGGTAGCATCCCAGCTTCCTATGCCGCTCCGCGGATCTAAACCTCCATCCTCTCTGAAACCTCAGCATACTTCTGCATCTTCACATGCTCCAAGAAAACTTGGATTTAGTTGTGTTGTCTCAGAGACTACAAGGAAATCCAGTTAATCATCTCTTGGAGAACAAACATATCCCATTTGAAAGCCCATTTTCATTTTTTAAAAGACAGTGCTTTAACAGAAGTATCACTTCCTTATATTAAAAAAAAATGGTTTCTGCTGCATGCTGGCAGGCTTTGCTAGCACAGCCTAGGCAGAGCGTCTAACATTTATGAAATGCTTGCTGTGTGCCAGACACTGTGCTAAATATCGTCATGACAACACCTTCGGTGTGGTACAGCTCTCTCCTTCTGTTCAAGATAAAGAAGAGAATATGACCTAACATGCCCTGGCTGAGACCTGGTGAGCAGGAATAGAACGGGAACTTTACATTTTAAAATTCAGACATAGAGACCTCAGTTTCCAAATTTTTGAGACTCAGCCTCTACAAAACACCGCCATGAACTGGTTCTAATTTCTATCAAAACTTTGGTCTTGAAACCATTACTATCCAATCAAAGAAACCAACTTATTTTATAGGAGGCTGATGATTTATAGCAAGTCTTGAGTCCTGCAAAATGAAGTAAACCACCTTCTCCATTCCCTTTGGGTAAAGGAGCCTCCTAAAACCCAGTCTACCTCCACATTATATATAGTCAAACGGGCTGTAGCGAGCCTTAACAGAGTGATGTGAAAGGCAGGGAAGCCAAGTTCCGAAATCTCCATCTCCTTCCACATGCTATTGGTGCTGGGTAGCCTCACCACAACCTCCTCATTTCTTCTCCATGCTTTTCAACTCTATGTTCTGCCCTCGGAGGCCCATACCTGTGGAGTCCTTCAGTAGAACCTGGTCATGTTCATCCACTAGAGGTAGAATTAGGAGACTGAACATGAGAAGATAGTAGAAGTAGTCAATGGTCGCCTGCTCCACCATTCTGGGGAGTGTGGTGACCATATGCCTACTGATAGTCACGGTGTCTGTCAGGCAGCCATCTCTACATAGCTCAGGATCCAGCACCTCCTGCATCCACCCCTTCAAGACTAGCAGTGGTAACAGGGACCCCTATCGACACAAGGCTACCCACCATTCTTCACCCCTTCTCCTAAGCCTTACCCATTCCCACATGTGCAGTCTTTTCATCTCAGACTTCTCCAGTTTCCTACTCTTAATGCGCCATCTGTTTCTTGTCAAAATCCTGACTGACGCAATATTGAAAATGTTGGCAAAAGGATGCACGCCTCACCAAAACATGAGTAGACTATAAAATAAGCTTAAGATTCCATTTTTAAAATTACAAGAGATAAACGTTTTATGGCGTCCAAGCTATCTTGGTCAACAATATTTTGTCTAATTGCAATTTTTAAAATACATCCATATTTTTAAAAGGAAAAGACCAAGTTCTAAATTATTGAGTGGATTGCTCACTGACTCAGAATTAGGTGAAAAGAGATAAGATTTTTGTCCATGTAAATAAGAACATTGTTTATTTGGCACATAAAAGGTTGGCTTATTTCTATGCGTTCTGAGGTTAGTGTTTCCTGACTGCTGATCTTTTGAGGCCCCACAGCAGCACCAAGGCTCTGCACTCTGTTTCCTTCCCTACTTTCTGAATTAGAGTAACATGGAAACTCTTCTCACTTCAGAAACCAGGGTTCCACCCCATGCTTTGCTACCTAACAGTGACCGTGGTTATATTGTACAATTTCCCTGAGTCTTGGTTGCTTTTACGAACTGAATGCTTACATCACCCACCCACACCTACTCATAAAGTAAGCCTTGATCCAGACTGTGACAGAATCTGAAGATGGAATCGTTTGGAGGCATGTAGACATGTAATCTTGGACCCCTGCCCAAGGAATTAGGCTCTCAATTAAAAAAAAAGAGAGATAAAAAAGCTTGTTCTTTTTCTTCCATGTGAAGTCATAATAATAAAGCCATTATATTATCTTCAAAGTCTGCATCAAAAATGTATTCTGCCAAGCACAGTTACTGGTTGCACAGCCTTAGTCGCACTGGTTAACCGAGTCTTGCTTTCCTCATTAAATACTGCAGTAGTAGTAATGCACACTCCGAGGCATTCTGTGAGAATGAAATCAGATAACCCAAATCAAGTTCTTAGCACAGTGCCTGGTACTTAGCAGAGCTATGCCACAGGCATACAAATATGAGTCAGCGCGACAGAGATAAAGAATCTTCCTGGAAAAAGCAATGTGGAAAAGTTGGGAGAACTGTGTTCCACATTAGCCTTCATTTGCATCACCCAATATCTAATCTGGTGGTGACAATGTGAGTGTTTATATCCCACCCTTAGGTTATGTATTCATGTTTTGACACTTGCATTCCAATTTGTGAATAATAGCATGAGCAGTTGTAGAATGACTACAGGAAGGGGCCTGGCCAGGAAGGACAGAGAATTGTCTCTTTGGACAAAGATGAAAAGGTAGGATGATATGGGGTACCAGAGAGAGGGTGTACCCAATCCGTCATGTCGGGATGGGTAAGCTTGCTGAATTCCGCGTGTGTGAACTTCATGGAATGAACTGCCTAACTAGGCTGTACATTATTAGTTGAGATCACAATTGCTAGTTCATTTCACTCTTTCATAGTTGTGATGCACTCTAGCAGAACCTTTCACATGGGGATGCTCAGATTCACCCACCAGGAGAATGGACGCCCCCCCCCCACTCCCAGCAGTATCTTAGAGCACTGAGCTCAGAGCAGATCCAGTACGCAATTACCATGTGAACAATGGCTAAGTAGAGAGCACTTTCCTCTGTCAGCCCACCAAAGGAGACTGCCTGGAAAAGCAGGCATCTGAGCAGCTTATTTGAATGGGAAAAGCACAACATTGTAAGTTCAGACAAGAATTGTTCCCAGTGAGAGAAATGGCATGGAAAGAATTGAACTTACGATCAATTTTTCACAAACCGTAGAGCCCTTCTTTGATAAGCTTGTTATACAGAGAAAATTGTTAAGAAGACAGGGGAGAAGAAAAGGGGAGTGAGGAAGAGGAAGGAGGGGAAATGGAGGGACACCCTACACACTGTGGAGAAGGCAGAGGAGGGCTAGGTAGCTACTCCAGAAAGCACAGGTTCTGCACTCTCATCCTGTGGGACATGGAGACATGTAAGACAACCCAAGTCTTCTCCATGTGAAGAGATAAGACTAGGAATGGCTGGGGTGTTTTCTCCCACTGGGGTTTTCTCCATTTGACAAGGTGACATTGCTCATTATCCCTAGCCTTGGGGGAGCGTTCATCTTCAATAATGTCAATTGCTGCAGAATAACGGAAGAGAAGGAATTAGAATAGGTATCTTGTACCTATGACTTTCCACATTAAGGATATAAAACACACAAAGGACTCTGGATAAAAAAAGAAAATTAGATTGACTCAAACACACCTCAATTTAGAGCATTGTTAATTAACTGTAAGGCTGGTTGGGAGGGAAGGGCATGAGTGTAACATTTCTCACAGAATGTGAGTCAAAGCAATACCCTTAAATAAATGCAGTGTCTTCCTATTGTCTAATGGAGTAGGTCAGAGCATGCAACTTAGGGTTGGTAGGATGACCTGAGGGAAAGTTAATATAACTGAGTAAGACGTATTTACACTTAGAAATGGCAGTGGGAACTCAAAAATAGTACACCTAGCATATTTGGGGCTTATGCTTATTTCGCTTACACATAAGAAACACAAAGAGAGCTGGTCTATGTCTAGTGTACTCCTTGATGGAAGCTCTCGTTAGTTTTCTATTAATCTTCTTCTGGTGTGACCCTCATGTAATTATGTTTCCAAGGTAGCTGCTGAAGCTCCACACATCCTGTCTGTGTTTCAAACAAGAGAAAGGAAATACTAGAAATTTCCCTTTGAACCTCAGTGGCTAAGATTCTGCAATATGAGTATACCGTCCAATCTGTAGAGGAAATTCAAGAAAAAACAGTGTAGTTTAGTAATGGCAGAAGGCTAAGAGTTCAGTAAGAAATAAAGAAAAGAGTTCATCCACAAAGATTAAGGTTTCTCATAACAGCCTAACCCTGTAATTTGTGCCTGAGTCAAACGCTTTGAAGAAGTTGAAGCCAAAGTGAAGATCATTGCCTACTAAGCAATTTTTCAAAGGGCTCTTGGAAAGCCCCATGCAGGGGATTAAGGGCAGAACTTGTTACACTGTCAATCACTGCAGTATCAATCACTGTGAAAACGTGGTCACTCACCACAGTGTCAATCATTGTGAAAACATGGTCACTCACCACAGTGTCAATCACTGTGAAAATGTGGTCAATCCCTGCAGTGTCAATCACTGTGAAAATGTGGTCAAGAGCAACCAGAACGTATTCACACATGGCAGTGCATGACTCACACTAAATATGGCATGATGGTGCTGCTTTTAGCATCTGCCCAACCCCTCCCTCCATCTCTCCCTCCCTCCTTTCCCCCCTCCCTCCCTCTCTCTCTCCTTCTCTTTCTCCTCCCCTGCTCCTTCCATAATTTACCAAGCTAATCTTAGTTCCTTCTATTGTCTCTAGAGGGCTGGGATTCCACCTGTGATTTCTCTTTTAAGAAGACTCAGTGGGTGGTGGTGGCATACACCTTTAATCCGAGGACTTGAGAGGCAGAGGCAGACAGATATCTGTGAGTTCAAGGCCAGCCTGGTCTACAGAGCGAGTTCCAGGACAACCAGAGCTACATGAGAAATTGTGTCTCAAAAAAAAGTGAGAGAGAGAGAGAGAGAGGGAGGGAGGGAGGAAGGAAGGAAGGAAGGAAGGAAGGAAAGAAGGAAAGAAACAAAAAAATCCAAACTCCCTCATGTTAGCATTTGGCATTTAGTTCATTTTTAAACTATCTTCATTATTTTTTTTTTACTTCCTAGCAGATTGACTATAAAACAAATGAAGTTGTTTCTACACAATTTTTATGACTTTTTTATAGTTATGTTTAAGGATATACATGCAATTTTTATAAGCATTAATCAAAAATATCAAGCTAACATATAGGTATGCCTTAAAAGCTTGACGTTTGAGAACTTAGAGGTGTCTTGCCAGGCAAGTGTTTTGGGGATAGTATTCTGCCCAGTGCATTTGCAATATAAAGTGTTCAGGTACAGAGTCTGGAGGAGATGAGCATCTTCAGTAACAAGCTCCCCACATAGCTCAGGCCAATCAAGACACATTTGTACTGTGGTCTGTGTAAATTGCTTTCTTAGAGCACACCTCCATAGGCCACCCATGCAGTTGCCTTGGCAACAGGTACAGATGGGCAAGGATGCCCTTCTAAAAGTACCACATGGCAACTACTGAAAAGAATTTAACATTTTATTCTCATAAATGTTTTCCAATTTAAAATTTTCACATATGAGCAGAGTTGCTGTACTTCACAGCAGAGGAGATAAAAGTGTCATAAAAGTTCAGTGATATTTATTAGTGGGACATTTATATCATTTATATATACCTTCTCCAAGTCTCATGGAATATCACGGAACAGGGGATGGGAAGAGTTTAAGAGACAATATCAGGGAGACAGAATGATGTCTTCTGGACATGGCATAGATTTATACTTGTGACTTCACTGTACAAGATTTCCTCATGGACTGGGAAAGGGCCTACACAGCTCCTCTCCCCCACCCCCTGCCCTACAAAGTACCTGTTGGCAATTAAGGATTGTTAGTGGATGGGATGTCATTTTCTTCAGCAGTGTAGACACAAATAAGTCGACCATATTTGTGTGTACACATATAAGTTGACCTAAATAACCTCCTACCAACTCTTGTGCAAGAAACTCTTTTTGAACTCAGTGGGCCACACAAAAGTTCACAAAAATAGAAAGTCAACTTGTTGAGAAGAAGGGTCCCAGTAGGAGGAGGGGGAAGTGGGGTGTGTGTGAAGTAACTAAAGTTCATTATGTAAGTGTATAAAGTGCATATAGGGTCTCACACGTCCTTAGTCGCAGAACCATGGAGTGCACCAACATGTACAATGACAGACATAGACATTTCATTCCAAAGTTGTTTTTACACATGTCATATCTTCTTTCTTCTTCTGGCTATTCACATAGCACAGAAGCCTCAAGGGCAGTGAGTCACTAGTTTATTTACTTAAATGGTTAAAAGTAAGAATTACTTTCAGCTCCCTTCATATGCAAAACTTACCTATGGCTTCATATAAAAAAATGAATCCTTACATTAAACTTATATCGGAGACTTGGAGTCCAGAGATGTGTTTCTAATCATAACTGTGTTTTAATACCTAGGGTTTCATATTAAATAGCAGGCTTAGACCTTGGATGCCATTTACAAATCAATACAGGCCTGAACAAAAGCCCACTCACACATCCTGAAAGGAATAATTCCTTCCAATTACTATGGCACAGTAAAGAACGATGCAAGACAACGTGGCTTTCCCACATGACAAGGCTGCCCCTAAAATAGGAATCCCAGAATATCTGCTCATGAGACTGGCAGCTGGAAGTTTCTCAGTTGCCTAGAACTGCTATAAATTCAGAAAGGATTTCTTTGCTTGCCTCTCCTCCCTACTTTTGAAGTCTCAGTAGCTACTTTGAGACATAACGCTAATAGATCAATGTTTCATACAGCTTAATGCACTGACCAGCTCATGGAACTGGCCTTACTCCCATGACATGCTTAGGTGTAATTTTCAGAAGAAAATTTGGGGGTTTGTGCTGCTCTGTTCCCTTACCAATGCTGGTTCAAAGCCCAACCTATAATACACAGGCTTCTACTAGCATGTAGAAAACAGTGACTCGGAAAATAACTTGAACATGTAGGAGCCACAGAGGAGATTACCATTTGCTACTTTCAGGTTTCTCCTATAGTGAGATGAGGCATAGTAGTTGATATTGGCCACCTCAAACTATATATCAAACCTACCTCTCCTGAGCCCAGATTACCCTTGGTTATTCCACAAAAGAACTTCCAGCCCCCAAGACACCTAAGATTAAAAGGCATCATATAATCAGGACAGCCATACTTAATGATGAAGGATCTGGGCTATCCACCCATGCAGTTATGTCCTCTACCTCTACCCCTGCCCATCTGTATCTTTTGGAAAGGTGCTGCTAAACCTATTACTTAGTAAGTCTGTTGGTGTCAGATGAAAACGCTGAGCCACAATCACTGAATGTCCCATGTCCAGTCACTCCTACCAAAGCCCCTTATCATGCCTGACAATAAACAGCTCTCACCAACAGATGACATGGCCCTGTTCCAGAGCTCTGGAGTGTGTGCTTCGCTCCCATTGGAGCCCGCCATGAGTCCCACAATTCTACTTCTCCGCTGACATCTTGAGCAAGGCTCGTCTGTGCACATGGTCAAATAGGCAGAACTGTGACCTCTACCTTGCCCCAGCTACAGGACCCCTTCCTTCTGAATTCTACTCAAACCTGGAAGCTTCTACATCAAATCAGGTCATGTCCAAGCCCTCAGTATTCAACATGTTACCTCCAAAAGCCAAGGAAGCCAAGTAGATGCTTAAGGCACACAGAACCACAATTTAGCAGAGGGCACATGGTTATTTGTTTTGAACAGGATGTTTTGTCATGGCAAACTACAGCATCACACAGGAATGAAAGTTTGTGAGTTACAGATGAGGTAATATGTTCTGACTTTTAAACCTCTAGGAAGACATGCTTACAAGAAATCATTCACAGGAAAACTCAGCCTTTGAAGACTTCTAATTGTCATTATCATTGCCAGCATCTAACAACACACACTGAAACCCTTCGGAAGACATTGAAGGAAAGTGGCCTGCTATCCTCTCGCTATTCCTTCCCATTCCTTCCATGCAATTGCTCTGGATATTCACAAAGGCTGAGCAGGTGGTCTGTCGTGAAACAGCCTACCACCCTAAAGCGCCAGGTATTTGAGGTACCCAATCTTCACATACTTCACACATGAACACATCCACTTACTGTGCCGCCCTTACTGTGAAGCCAGAGGTGGGAACCTGGGAAGGAGATATGGCATACTTTGTGAAATAGAACAGGGCCTGATATTGTAATGGCTTGTGGTTGAAGAAGGGGGAATAAAAGAAGTCTTAAGCAACTAGGAAGCAGGAGCTTCCTGAGAACCTGACACTTGATCTCTGTACCATAGTTTGACCACTCTGTTAGAGGAATAACTTTATGTGGGTGGGGTTGCATAGGCTCCCACAGCTAAAGAAGACAGGAGGCACCCAGTCATCTGTGACTGAAGGAGGCATCGGCCCGAGTCTCCTGCGCCCTCCCTGTTTACATGCTTACGTAAGAATGCATGCCCCGGTCGCATAGCCGAAGCCAGAAAGAGCCTCTGCATCACCAGCTCTCCGCGGTTGCCAGGCTGCAGGGCAATCCACCCACTTGTGCGTCACGCAGCCTGTGGCTCAGCAGTTCACTGTTATCCTGTGTTGCTAATGAGCAGATCTGTAATCGAGAGAGGAGGAGAGGTACAGGCCCTCCCACAGCCACAGCAGGCTGCCCAGCACCCACGTCCCGATCTCCCCTTGCCAGGTCTCAAGGCTCAACCCTTTCTTTCCACAAGCTGCCTACTTCCTCATCTCCGAGAGAAAGGAGGACATGACCCCAGCTTGGACTTCCATACTCAGAATAGAGTGGAAAGAAGGGGGGGGGGAATATGTGGAATTTAAAAGCAAAGGGAAAGGGAGAGGAAAAAAATATCTGTCTCAGTGGAGCCAGGATGTATCCCTGGTGCACAAAAGGACCTTGCGGACACATCCCCCATGGAGGGATACTGCCTTAACCTAGAGACAGGAGAGAAGCCCTAGTCCCTACTTCACATGACCTGTCAGATCTACATGACCCCACTTGGATGGCATTGCTCTACATGTGGAATTGGGGTGGGGGGATGGGAGGGGAGGGTGGTCAGGGTGCATGTGGGGAGGAGAGAGGGTAAGAAGGAGGGAGGGAGGGAACTGAGATCGACATGTAAAATTAAAAAAAAAAAAAATAGCTGTCTCCCTGCCTCAAACTGGCTCCTCATCCCCCTCAGGCTTAGTTCATAGACAGTCTTACCATTATCCCTATTGTGGAGTTCTTTTAGTCTATTCTACATTCTGAAGCCCCTGTATCTGTCCAACATCTTTCACAGCCAAAGCCTTCCAGAAGCATGCTTCAAAACAAACAAACAAAAAAATAGTAATAAAAGTACATCTCTCTGCACAATAGAACCAGGGAAGTTCAATATTGTCATCTCTACCTAAAAGTAGGAGTCAAAGCCTGTGAGGGAACCCTACAGAAAACACAGCAGAAGTATGTGCCATGGAGATGTGCAAAAGAATTTAGAGGTATGTCGTTGCCAAGATTAACTTGAGGCACAGGAATTATCCATGCATTTGTGACGCCATTGCATATAATGTCCTGCTATGACAGAACATATTTATTCTCAGAGTCCCAACTTAGCATGTGCACCAAGTATTAAATGCACAAGTACACAGTATGGTAATGGCACTATTAGGAGGCATGGCGTCGTTGAAGTAGGTGTGGTATGGATAGAGGAAGTGTGTCACCGTGTATGAAATGCTCCATCCAAGCTCAGTGCCTCTCTCTTGCCTGCTTATCTGGATGCAGCACACACTCTCTTTCTCCAGCACTGTGTCTGCCTGCATGCTGCCATGCTCACTGCCATGACTACAAGGGACTGAACCTCTTAAATTCTTCCTCTTGTTTGCCATGGTCATGGTGTCTCTTCACAGCAATGGAACACTGACTAAGATAAGCAAGTCCTTGAAACAAGTTATAAGATCCACGAGAGGCCCTGTTTCAAAAGAATAAAACATGGAGTGACATATGAAGGCACTGGACATCCTCTAGACTCCATGTACATGTGTGTAAACTTACACATAATCCACATACACACCACAAAGTGAGTGAGAGAGAGAGAGAGAGAGAGAGAGAGAGAGAGAGAGAGAGAGAAGAGAGAGAGAAGAGCCTTCCCTAGACTACTTTGATTTGGTAGTTCTCTCTCTCTCCCATTCAGCACACATTATCTTTCAATTTATTTCAGAATTTCTGAATGTTATAATCATCTGCTTGGTTATGAATTAAACACTGTTCTTTAGGGTGACTTTATTAGAAAACCATTTGAACTTGAAGATTTACTCTTTCCTACTCTTCTAAATAATTTAAAGTACTTCTTTAAACTTTTCCTTTTTCTTTTCAAACCTTTTTAAATTCCACATCTTTATATCATAATCAAGATTAATTGACCCTCTACTTCTCTTATGATTTCTCTATGTCTTGCACCATCTTCCAACACTGAATTGTTTGAGTCATCACATCTTTTTAATTAAGTGTTCTGTCTTATATCAAACATCACTTTTTATTATCTACTGTTCCTGTTCCATGAATACAATATTTTATTATATATGTCCGTTGGAAAACATTAATAGAAAATTATACATTTTGCTTTTGTTTCTTTTTTTTTTCCTGTTTTATTCCTACTTTTACTTCAGATAGAATCTCACAGCGCAACCCAGGCTGCCCTTGAACTCCTAGTTCTCCTGAATGCTAGGATCATAGCGCATGCCATTGTTTGGTTTGTTTTGCTTGCTTTGTACTTTGACATTTTTTTAGTAGGAGTTTTCCTCTGTTATCTACCATCTTAGTGTCCACATTTCAGCTCTGGTTACACAAGAGCCAGATACTGATTCCTTAAAGAGCTTCCTTATGGTGTCTTTTTGTTGACTATTCTTGGATATTGGCAGGTTTAGAATGAGCTGACCTTTTCTGATATGGCATACTTCCTTGGCCTCTTTCTTTTCCTTGGCTTGTTCCCCAGCTGCATCATGCATCTGCAATAATGTTTCCCTTATAAACTCCCAGCATCCACGCTATTGTCTCAGGATCTGTTTCTGGAAGAACTGATCCTGCAAAACAACCAAACCCCCAAAACCAATTTAAGCAGATCCCTCATACTTATTCCATCCAAGTTTCTATTCTTAGGGCCATTGTAATTGGGACTTAGGTACATGGATATTTTGCATACATGTTAAGAAAGAATAGACCATCCCAACAAATGAAATGAGAAGTAATTTTCTCTTTTATGTAGATATTTGATATTGATACATAAAACATGACAATGATTTTCTCGAGAGTTTCAAAAATTATGTACTTCCGAAGACATCACATAAACTTGTCAAAATCAAATTTGTTAACACATGAAAATTAGAGATATGTATTAAGTAAAAAATTGGCAGGCAGAAATAAAACCTAAAGTATTTGAATAACATATTAGAAAGCTAAAATTCCTCCCCCTCAAAATAAATAACACTGTTCATTACACCGAACATTGTCAAATATCCAATTTCCTGAATTTTAAATTTCTAAAAATCTTTGTAAAATGCACCTTCTTACATCCTCTGAATGAATATTGTACCCCACCACATACACACATACACACACACTGCCACCACCAGGAGCTTACTTATTCTCATCACTGTGGAACAAAATGTAAGTGGGGAGAAAGTATCTAAGAATTACAGCCTTGATTTACAGATGACTTAGAGGGACTCTCAGTAGTTACTCAGAATTTGCTAGGTACAATTTCAGGCATTAAAAATGAATGGCTCATCACCGTCAGCCCTGGCGTGAGGGCAAGTGATTGCACCACAAGATCAAATAGATGGAGATGAACCAATGTGTTCAACTGGGAAAAGATAGGGAAACAAGTTTTGCTTATTTTTCAGGGTTACAGAATGGACCCAATTAATGGTGTCTATAAAGCTAGTCTAGAAAGAAAGTACCTGCTCTCCATAAAGAATACCTAACAAGTGAAGGAGGAGCCGTGGCTCCTGGAGGGCACGGGCCCTGGCAGTGACTGCCAGTGCATGAGGGTCCCTCAGCATGAGTAGGAGAGATTTTCTGACTAAGGACAAAAGGTGTCCCTTTTGTTGATGTCACTTTCTGTCCCCGCTGGTCCTGCAGCTGTTCAGTCACAAATAAACACACAGAGACTTGTGCTAATTATAAACTGTTTGGCCGATGGATCAGGCTTCTCATTATTAACCCATTTCTATTCATCTGTGTATCTCCATGTGGCATCGGCTCACCCGTGATGCCTGAGTCTCTTGCTACCTCAGTACCTACAAGGCATCTCCTTGACTCTGCCTACTACTTACTCTATCCCTGTTGGGATTTCCTTCCTGGCTACATCCTGCCTGTCCATTGGCAGAAACAGCTTTATTCATCAACCAAAAAGAGAAACATACATTCACAGCATACAGAAGGGCATTCCCCATCAGAGAAACCTTCTTGTCCTATGCCAGATCATAAGTTCAAACCTAGAAGTACCATTTCCAAACCTTCTTCAGCCTCATCCGCCTGGTCCTAGACCTATTTCATGCCCTACTTCCCCATCTAAGGCCCTCAGCTATTGCCTCAGACACCCATGGCCTGCTCCCTCATCATCTGAATGCCTCATCCCTTCTGTTGACACTCTGGCCCTGATGGCTGTAATGGGCTCCCTGTCATCTGGTTTCTGCTTTGTCTTACATTTGGTGGTAGATGTTAAAGATTGCCATGAATTTTAGTAGAGGACATTTCAATTCTTCATCAAGAAACAACTGTTCCCAGAAATAGTTACTATTGAAATCTGATCAACTGAAACAACGGGAATTATCTGGAAGGACACAGACTGTTTCATTGAATCCAGTGACTCTAGAAGAGCTAGAACCTCAAAAGGAGGAAAAGGGCTCTGTTGTCCAGGTTCATGGGCCCTGGGGCCTTCTTTTTTAAATTCTCCCTGTAGCTACCTTTTCAGGCTTTAGTAAACCTTAGCAGCCTGAGACCTGTTTCTACAAGATTTTCAATTCCACCAACTAAAGGCTGTTGCCTAATCTCAGATTCTTGAAACGGAAAATTTGATGGGCTCAGTGCAGTAAAAATGACCATGACAAGAAAAGAACAATCAAGTATACCTATGGAAGATCCTTTAGCAATGTGGGAGAGATAACTCCTCCACCCAGGGTGGCAGAGAATCGGTTCTACTTTACCCTTTCTCCCAGAAAGCCTGAAGGATGAGTCATTAGGAAACTGTTTGTCATGGTGCTAAAATTTTATATATACTATAAATTATGTTTTATTGGCATCGTGCTTATTGAAAATCTTCTAAACCTATATTTCAAGATTCCCTGCCTTCCTAATCAGTATGCTGTGGGTACCTAAGCTTTTCTCTTATGACTCAGCCATCCTTATTTTCACCATGTATTGTGCGTTTTGCAGTACAGAGAGCCTCAGGTCCTCTGGAGGCTCACTGGGCTATTTTCACCCACATAAAATGGCATAAATTGTTATATTTGAGGTCATTTGACTGTTATCATCAACTTCCTGTTTCTTTCAGTGTACCTATCTGAAAGCCCTTCTTCTCATGTTTAATTTATGACTGTTATGCTCCCTGTGGCTTTTCAAATTAAATCGCACAGGCTATTAGTTGCAATCCATTAGTTTGCCAGAACAGTCATGCACTCAGGACCCTCAGTTAATGGAGGAAAATATAAAAATACACAAAATATCAAGATAGCTCGTCATTCATAAAGCTAGCCCTCACAGTGAAATAGAACATTGTTCAAGGTGCACTTCCCAAGTCTTCTGACATGGTTAACCTGGCCCATTTGGGGAGGAGGCATCCGAGACTACAGATGGAGTGGAATGAAAGCAAACACCTTCTTGCACCTACCACTAAGTGAAAGATTTTGGAAAATACACAGAAGCAGACAAAGTGAATATCTCATTACAATGGTCAAGTACAGCCTATCATAACTTAACCATGCATTCTACTGGATGTAATATACACATAAATTAGTGGGGTTTCTTATAATAATACAATTTTGATTCAGTAGAGGTAGATGGGACCTGAGTGTTGTCTTGTCAACAGGCTCCAGGAGGTGCCTGAGACAGATCATCCTGGTAACAACGGTATTGGGTGTATGGGGTTGTTGCCTGTTAATACCTCAATTTTTTGCAAGAAGATCCAGTGAAGATTTCCAGACTAAAGGAGGATCTAAGGGACACATAGATGGACAGGCAGAGCTGTCAAGATGAAAAGGTACCTTTTTTCACTACTAAGCCATCCAACTTTCATAAGCATCAGAAATAGTTGTGAGTCTATGTAAGATCAAATGGGCCATCCATGGTAGGAATCCCATTTGGTCACTGGATGACTCAGAGTGTAGGGCTGAGTGCCACTTGGAGATAGATCTATTGTTTCAAACTGAGCTAAACTGAGGGCCTGAGTATTATGAGTACTTTCCCGCCAGCCTGGTCCCAGAGCCGCATCAACCCCAAATAACACACAGAGACACTGTATTAGATATAAAGCTGTTGGCCTGTTACTAGTGTTTCTTATTGGCTAGCTCTATCTTAAATATTAACTCATTTCTATCAATCTAAGTATTTCCACATGGTCTTACTGGAGAGAGAGTCTTATTCCTCCCATGGCCTACATCTTGACTCCCCTCTACTACATCTCCCAGAATCCTCCTTGTACCAGCTCCTAGTACCAGCTATCTTGCTTTCCTATTTGTCAACAGTGCTTTATTCATTAACCAATAAGAGAAACATGTTTACAGAATGACATCTCCCATCACCTGAGGATTGCTAACAGTCAAGGACAGGGAGCCTGAACTTAATTTGCTACTGTATCAGGGCTGGAGACAGCCTTGGGAGGCAGATGAGGAAGGTGGGAGGCTCTACCACTGGCACTTACCTTCCTTTCTATCTGTGTCTCTTCTCCTAAGCAACAGAAAGGACCATGGTTTGTAGCTCTCTTATCCTTTAGCTAGAGACACGATTATTCTCAGTTCACATGCCTAAGATTCTAGCCCTTCTATTTTCAGGTTCCTCTTCCATATTTGTTTGGCATAGAAGACAAATCATTCTAGAATAGGTTTCTTTAATCCAAATTTAGATATGTTTATTTAATATATGTTTGAGTTAAGAAACTGTGAATGAAATTTAACCGTTAATGTTACAATGCAAAGCAAATATGTGACTAAGTCATCTTTAAATTGATGTCTTATGAGCATAAAGAATATTTTATAAAAAGTGGCATGAATCAAAATGTAATAAGATTGAAACAGCCAGTATTGTTAGGGCCTACTCATTTCTAATCTGGGAACCATGAAAACAGTACTATGAATCATGGGCTATTTTCAGTATTTTCACTGGCAGAGTCATTGCTTTTGTAGAAGATTTATCAAATAAGTGTAATACCATGTTGTAGACTAGGATAGTGCTAGTCTCTGTTCAAGATAAGAAGCCCATTCACATGCATAAGTTAGGAAGTCTCAAGCTTAAATTGAGTAAAATTTATACACAATCAACCCTGGACTTAAAAATAAGCTGAGATTTAACAACCTTACCAAAACATAATTTTTTGGAAGCATTTGAATGAAGGTATTCTTCACAGAAAGATAGTGTTTCTCCCAGAAACCATAAGTTATAAAACAAAACAAATGGACTTGTGGTCAAACTGTCATCAGATATTCGTGTTTATACCCATAGATTGTTAGACTAGTTCTGTTCTCAACCTTCATCACGGAAGCTTCCCGTTGCAATGATGGAGTTTAATATAAAGACTTATAACTGGTCAAACTACAAAGAATAAGAGATAATGTAGTGTTCAGCCCTAACTGGGTCACCTATACTACCCACTCTAGTTCTCAACATCAAGGAAACAGAGGCGGGAAAATGGGAGAACCAGTGGATGGAGAGGTGTGTCACAGAGATATGTCCCCTGACTAAGGCACTGTCATCGGACTCGTGAATTCACAGATGCCATGATTAGCTGCACAACACTCACACACAATGAGGTCCACCAGCGTTTTGTCATTGAGTGGCAAAGGCTAACAAAAGTCTATGGACAGGTGGCTTGGGAAGAGAGGTCCACTTTCTTCAGGGCTGCAACCACTGATAACTTGACCATGCTCCGTTAAATAAACTCACAACAATGCTCATGCAAGCAACATTAATCAAACTCAGCAGGTCACACACTTACAAGATACAAAAAGGTCAGGGGCTCTTTGGGAAGAAGAAATGTTTCAGTGATACTAAGATCAGTGACCATTTAGGCTTCATTTCTAAACTTTAATATTGGCATAGTCTATAACCCATACTTACCCACCTTTAAAATCTGGGGCAACCTTGCATTGATGACATAGATGAACTTGGTGTATAATTCCTTAATGAACAGTGAGTTATAATTAGTTTAAATACTAGGATTCACAAGAGAAAATTAATAAAAGAATTTATTTGGAAGATGATTGGAAGCATTATGCAGTTTAGGGGCTTTCTTTCATGCATAGTGAACTGGTTTTCAGAGAGAAGTGAAACATGCAAACTTAACAAAGCAGAGCACTAGAAACCACCTCTTCCTCATGGCAACTGCCTCATACATGCTGCATCCCCTTTCACAACACAGAACAAGGTTTTGAAGGCACACTCTAGTCTGACTTTCCATCACACATACACACACACACACACACACACACACACACACACACCATCATCATCATCATCTGCCTATTTCATTTACATTTCATGCAGATTCACTGAAACTGGATTCTTAGCTCCTGAATCCAGCGGTTGCCCATTTCCCTCACCTCATTAGCTTCTCTCTGACTCTCAGTACAGAAAAGTGAGTGTACAACTTGATTCGTTTCTTTCCTTAAAACTTACATTCAGTCACTGACATTCCTGCACCCAAAACACGTTTTCCATTCCACTGCTTTCTCTCCTCCTTCACTCCTCCAACAATAACTCAGGTACCAATAGGTCCTGTGCAGGAACCCATAATAGCCTTTTCTCTAATTTCTACTCATCTCCCTTTCAAGACCTTTAAAACAGAACAGACACTAGGAGGTACAACTTCCCCAGCTCAGCATTTGGCAGCATCTCTTCCCACATGCTTTCCTCTGCCTTCCAATGCTTGGGAATGGAGAGTTCCTTGTTGTAGGCTCTGTCCTGTTCATTGTTATGTATTGAGCAGCATCCATGGTTTCTACTATGAGATATCAGTCATATCTCAATCTGCACAGTGAGGAAAAAAAAAAGTCTCACACCTGACTCCTGGTGGAGAACTACAGCTTTATTTACATGATAAATCTGTTTTCATGTTACAAATGTGAATAAAATGACTTTCAAATTTCCCAAGCTCATTCCCTACTTCGGTGTTCTCTCAAAATGCCTCAGAAGCCTTTCTACTCTGCATCTGGCCCACATTATCCATCTACTCCAATGGTCACAACCACCTAGTGTTGGGGAAGTACGTTTTCATGGTTTAGATCTGGCTCTGGGTCTGTGTTTCAGTCATGAAATTCCACAGATAGTCCAATCTGAAATAATATTTAGGTCAGACACGTTTTGAAATTTCAATGAGAACATCAAAACCTTAAAATGATGCTGTACTAGCCTCATAGAAGTAAGAATGCAAGAAAAGCTGGATTATAAACCCGGGAACACTAAATTGGATCTGTGGCCTGATTTCCTGAGGTCATGCATTTAGTGTGTGGGTAGTTAGCCTCATAATAAAGGCCAGCTATGCAATGGGCCAGAACCATGCTGGAAAATATTAAAGTCAGCCTGCTGTATGAAGTTTTATCTTCCTTTTTTTTTTTTTTAAGAAAATACAAAGTCAGGAAACAGGATAAAAATGTACATAAACACAAATGTTACATTTTAACACAATTGATGTCAAAACATACTATCATATTCCCAGTAATAGCTGCAGTTTGCCAATACTTTGAAGGCTGTGGTGCCAAGTTGACTTCAGGTCAGACCACCCATCTTGATTTTAAAAAGGGGTAGCTTTAGGACCCTGATTTGAAAACATGTATCCCCTGCCAAGTGGATCTTATGTTCTCATTCTAGTAACTTTTGGCCTTAGTATCAGGCTTTGGCAGATATAATGAGGAGCAGGGTGTCCCAACATGATTGAAGCAGTCTATTCTAGATAAGGAAGTTCAGCAAGGCAATGACCATCACAGATGCTAAAGACACAGACAGTCCTTAAAATTTAGCCTAAGCAGTAACACAAAGCATTCTCAGAATTGTCTGCATCGGCCTCCACAATACTTCCCAGATACTGTGATCAAGTGCATTACCCCTGGAGCCATGTTAACAAAGCTCAAATACATGTCCATCTAAGCAAAGCCTCTGTTTTAGCCTCTAAGAACTTCTTATAAGAATCCTAATGCACTTTCCACCAATATTCTTTAAGAAGTTCAACATCCTCACAACCTTTGTATAAGTACTACACAGCCAATGTTAAACACTTAAGGTGCCTTTGGTGAGTTTCCAAATTTTACAGAGCTACATTGTGCACAATTTATAAACCATTGCTGAAACCAACCCCTCAGGAAACTGGCTTTCATAGAGTTTAAATGACTGCCCAAATTGATTCAGGGAGTTAAAGCACAAGCTAGCATTAATAATCCAACTGTCTATCCATGGCCAGCCAACTATTTAGTCTAACTTATAGCTACACATAGTCTGGACTAGAATTTGAAAATAGTACTTAGGATTTCCCGAGATGGAACTATTCACATTCGAGAAAAGAATAGGAAATCCATATTGGTAGACCAAATAGACAAAAAAAAAAAAAAAAAACTTAAGGAAATGAAAGAGTCATAAGGATTAGATGTCAAGTAACAATCCCAAGTAAACTATAACTAGTTACAATTGAGCCTCTGCAAAATTATTTCAGAAAAAAAATAAGTTTAAGTGAGTTGAGGGCAAAAAAAAAAATGTTTCTATTGGGTCTATATTTATTGAGGTCATTTGACCACCATTTATCTAGAACTTACAAGAACAAAATTACATACTGGGAATATTGAAATGATAAAACCATTTCGAATCAACATAATCACCACCCTCTGGGAAAACAGATGAACAATAAATTCTTGGGCCTTAGTACAACTATGTTTGAGGTATCAAGGAAGAACAAGAGATAATAAATATTCCACTCTGCCCAAGGTAAAGTTCCAATTAGGGCATCTTTTGACAGTAAAACCTAGTCACATTTTCTGATGTACCGTATAGTGGTAATGTGGCAAATTCTTGTCAAGTATTTTACAGCAGGATGTCAGGTAGACCACACTAATGTTAAAGCTGTCAAGATGGAAAATGGAGCTAATTACTTTCATATATGATCCCAAAAGGGTTATTTTTTAAAGCAAGAAAAAAAAATCACATTAATCTTCCCAACCAATAGAAAAATACTGCCGAGTTGTTGTTGCAAGGAAACAAAAAGCTGTCTCTCTGGTGTTTCACTTAATTTCTATTTAGTGAGTTGAATTTTATGAATAATATCTGAATATGACGCTTCTTCCTTCTACTTACACTACATGTGATGTCATTTCTTCTGCTCTGCACCCAGAATATAGAGGCTAGGGACCACACTACAATTCACAGTATGATATAAGAAGTATGTCAAATCCTTCAATCTGTTCCTCTTGCTAAGTCCTTGAGGTGCCAGACATCTTCATAAAATCCTGGGAAACAGGTGACTATTACAAGACTATCTTAGAGATATGAACAACAATCTGATTCAGGGTTAAACATCAAATCTGTGCTTAAAGTAAAATTAAAACTCAGAAAGAGTTTTCATAAGTTTTTTTTTCCTGTAGTTTCAGTAGTTAGCAAAGTATAATTAACAAATATATTATCCTTTGTGCTAGGTTGTCCCAGTCTAGGATTGCTAGACTTACCACATAAAAATATTGAAGTTATAGTCACACTCTGACTGCAAATGAATAATGAATAATATTTAATATAAACATGTCTCATGTGTATTGTATACATGAAATTCAAACAGTGGGTTTCCTATATTTTACCTGCCAACTCATCTGCCTCAAACACTTAATTCTGCCACTGGTACAGAATTAGCCACAGACAATAATTAGTCAAGAGGTACTGCCTTCCAATAATTTTTTAGTTACAAAATCATAGGCTGATATACCTAGGGAGAATCATGGTTGGCTAACATCTACTATAAGTCATTGGCTTAGTCTTTACTCAAGGATGGTCTGCAGAAAGAAACCAAGCTTATATTATCTATATATTTGACTCATAGACCATTTAACAAAGTAAACTTTTAATGTCACATCTTTCATAGATCATGTAAATGGCTCATTTTATCAAATTATAATAGCAAGCACTTTGGAGTTGCTCCAGTTTTTAATGTGTCCATTCAGAAAGCTGTAATGACTGATAGAGGTACTGATAGAGGAAGAAGTCTGCGGCTTGGAGGTAGCCAATCACTTAAAGGCCACTAGAAGATATTTTGATTGATTTGTTGGAATGCTGCAATCTAAATGCTAAGTTGAAGGATAAAATAATAATAATGATAGGCCAATAAGAGAACAGAGAGCATTTCTCGCTCAATTTCTTGCCTTCTAGGGAGTCAGCCAGGTCTACTTTTGTTCTGCTCAGCTACTCTGTGCCTTCAGTTCTCACCGCACAACCTGTGAGTGCCCGTTCCCAGTGAGGGTGCTTCATATTAGCACCAGGAAGGGTTATAAATTCTGCCCGATTGTTGAAAAAATTCACAGTTTGGGATGACCATTTTTATCTAAATTTAACCTTCCTCATCACTGCAGAGCACACCAAATACAAGCTGAGTAGTTTAAAGGTGTAGAGCATGAATAGCATAAGGCAGATAGAGAACATAGGTGCATAAACTACCACTATCTTGGTACTTTATGCATAAAAACTCAAGACTGATTGTGGTCCAGCTTGTTAAGGGAGTGGGGAAGGATAGGGCCATGCTGTCTTAAATCAGGGTTATTTTCCTCACACAGTAAAGTAACTTCCCAGAACAAACGCATGTGGAGAGCAATGTGGCACATACAATAAATGATGGGATGGCGAGAAACTGAGAAAAGGCAAACAGAATCAGAACAAGTGCAGCTAAAGGAAAAAGGATGATCATTAACAAGGAGTAACTGGGATTTACATAGAGACTCAAGCGTAAAGTATCTTGACGTCTCCCTAGAGGATGTGTGAATGTTAATGTTTTTATTACAGTATGAACTATCTCATAATTAACTGTCCCTTTGAATGACTTTACCATGTCTCTGCCAAAGGACATCTTTTCAGGTGCTGCTTTATATAAAAGTGGACTCTGGGGTCCCTATAGGACCTAGT
This sequence comes from Phodopus roborovskii, assembly GCF_943737965.1. Lineage (NCBI taxonomy): Eukaryota > Metazoa > Chordata > Mammalia > Rodentia > Cricetidae > Phodopus > Phodopus roborovskii. Next base: position 146,249 of record NW_026126414.1, read on the forward strand.
TCAGATAACCTGGTAGTATCCTAAGGGCAACAAAATCAGACAAGTCCATTTAAAATTAAAAATGTAATTCTGACTGGGTAAATAAATGTATTTTACTTGGGAAATAACAGAATACCATAAAGTTGCCCTACATATTCTAAAGATTTGGGTATCATTTTCTATTTGCATTTGTCTTCCTTTTTCTATGAAGAAGATTCTCACAGTTTGCCCTACACGCATCTAAGTGTTTTTCATATTTGCAGAGAGTTCCCACATATATGAGGCACCTCTCCCTGCAGAAGCAAAGGGAGAAAGTCCTATCCCCACCACAATTCTCTGAAGAGGGTATTTCAAACCACCCTGCCAGATCATGCCAGGCTTTGTGATATAAATGACAGGTACAAAGGTAAAGCAGACCACTGACTTAAGAATCCACGGGCCTCCAAAGAGATGAAGAGACCATGCGTCGCACATAAATGAACTGCCAATGTGTGGCTTTTCCTGATCACTGGTTTTGGTCCAAGAACAGGAATAAGAATTGGTTGATTAAGTAAAACAGAAGAGAAAGATTACTGCTCTTCCCAACTGGAGATAAAATCCATCTCTTTCATTCATTCTACCATCTATCTATATCCCAGTGTAAAGTATGTAGACTTTGACTTCTTAGAGCCTGTATTCACATGTTTATATCCCCATATTCAGTAGTAATTAGCTCATTTTAATAATCTGTATCTCTAGATATCTCTCACACAATCACACACATTTCACAAAAGCAGAACAAAACGTAGTTATGAATTACAACATAATAACTCATCCCTAAATTCAGTTGTTCTAAAATAAGAAATGTTTTTTCTTTTTTTTATTTTACATGTTGATCCCAGTTCCCTCTCCCTCCTTCCCTCCCTCCCTCCCTCTTACCCTCTCTGCCCACTCACATGCACCCTGACCACCCTCCCCTCCCATCCCCCACCCCAATTCCACATGTAGGGCTATGTCATCCAGGTGGGGTCATGTAAATCTGTCAGGTCATGTGAAGTAAGGACTTCTCTCCTGTCTCTAGGTTAAGGCAGTTATCCCTCCATGGGGGATGTGCCCTCAAGGTCCTTTTGTGCACCAGGGATACATCCTGGTTCCATGAAATCCAACACAGTCAAGCCATGATGACTGAACTCCCTCTACCTTATCACACATCAGGACCATCACCTGGAAGACTCTATGGCCAGACGTTGGACTCTACTGAAAGCTCATTCAGTCTGATTGTTGATGCCAGCTGTCAGCTGAAACTTAACTGGGACTGTTGTCTATAACAACACACTTGGATTCTCTAGGTCGCCTGGGTTTCCCCGCACACATGTGGTGTTTTGTTCTCCATCACATAGTGGCGTGGTTCTAACAGCAAACACTTCAAAAGACACAAGAGACAGAGACACAATATCAAGTAACCTCTGAGAGAACAGAAGAATGACAGGAATTGGCCTTGATTGCTTTGTGAACCATCCAACCCAAATGCAAGCCTTACCATCTACTATCTACATGGGATAATATATTTAAACCAAATTCAGCTAGATTTTCTGTTGGCTACCCAGAAAACTACCTCAACACACAGCATTTCAACTACCAATAGCAGGCTAATAAGAGAAATCATTATAAATGAGGAGGCGTGAAAAACCACATATGTGTGTTATAGGATAAGTGATTCTACATGCTGTATCCAGATGCCTTATAACATGCTCCCAGATTTTAGCACAACCGATACCAAGGTACCATTTTGACATTAAAACTAAGCATATAGGCCCCAACACCTAGCAAAATGGAAACAAAGACCAAGCCTATCTTCTAAGAAAGTCCCTGAGGAAAAAGTCCCTAACCTTGCTTTTTGGCTTCTGTGGATCCACTTCTTGCTTAGTGAAATATGCCAACCAAGATATTGTTTTTGTGCATAAAAGACAATAAGGCTTGGGACTGCATGATTTGGGTGAGTTCCCTGTGCGTTCACTGACCAGCAATAAAGACTTTCTTTTCAGCTTTAAGAGAGTTCCAAGTGTTGGTCTTTGGAGGGTTATATCACAGCAGCCCGAGTACACTGAATTCCATATACCCACTGACCTATCTTTTCACCTCATTTTTATAATGATACATACCTATATGATAAAATTTAATTGCCACTGGAACAAACAAGATACTGTTTGAAAGAGTTCATGGTATTGTTGCTGTGTTTCACATCTGAAATATCTTTGGCCTATTGTGCCCCAGAGCCTGGGTGCTTTGGTATTGTATTGATGAAACCCTATCTGGATGCTGAAGGTCTTAATTATTCAACCAAAATTATTAGATATAAAATGCTGCGCTCCAGTTGCTGTAGTCTGTGCATATTTGAATTCTGACCCAGGTTGCTACTATGTAGCCCCAGATAGATTGTGATGTTGAGTATTTGTACTGTCATTTACCTTGTCCATATGTTTATAAGGATAACAGATTTATACAAAGAATCTGAACTGATTGATACTAAAATTCTGTAATTTCCAAGTAACAATTTAGAGGGAAATTGGATATTTTCTATAATTTGAAATGGGTACCCAAATAAAATATTAGTGTTTTTATGTTCCGTTATAATCATACAAGTTCAAAATGTCATTTCAATTTTAGAAGTAATTTTGTAGATGGTTGAATCATTATGTTCAGAGATGATGGCTTTCAGTGTGTGGGTTTTTGTTTTCTGTTTTTCTTTTTAGCTTTTGAAATTGTTTGACGGTAGACCTGTGAGTCAGCATGTACAATATCACAGAGAGTTCAAATTCAAAAGCAAACTTCTAGGGCTTAAAGAAGTAAATGAGTTAAGGCAAGTTCAAAATCTTCAAGTTAATTAAGAATCTGGCAGGATGAAAATAGTTCCTTTTTATTCCACTGTGTTACTAAATTATAATGATTTACTAATAACATGTTTATCACACTTTTTTAAAACAAAGAAAAAATGTGTTGTTTAGTAGATTATTAGTAATAAGCAACCAAACTGGAAAGCAAAGAGGACAAGTCGGTCTTCTACAAGGACCTTCTACAAGGACAGGGTGGGAAAACCATCAAGAAACACCATAATTTCTTAGAGTCAGAGAAAAGGTAACCCAAAAATCAAATGGCGTTTAAAAATACTTTGAGTGAAACACTGAAAAAAGAAATTAGGAAACTAATTGCATTTAGGTGCTATGATCCCTGATTGTCTTAGGAATCTAGATATTGGCTTTTGTAATGTAAAAAATATAAGAAATAAATTAGTGGGTAATAAATATCCTTGAAATATAGGAGAATGGAGTTTCATTGAAGGAGAAGAATGGATTGAACCAATGTTCATCAGCAAACCATTACAGCCTTCTTTCTTTCCCCAAAGGAGGCTAGTATTCTAGTCTGCCCTGGGGCAGTGGTAACTCTAGAAGATTCTGTTCTTTTATTCCACATTGTGTGTAATACAACATGTTCATTTTTCCATGTCAGCAGCTTCTTTCTACTGTTCTTGGAAATGATTTTATCATCTACCCCTCCTTTTCCTTTTCTCTAGAAAAAAAAAGAAATATAACCAGAAAATAATTGGGTTTTTTTTTTCTTCCTTTTTTATTTAAATTTGAAACAAGGTTGTTTTACCTGCCAATCCCAGTTCCCTCACCTTCACATCCTCCCTTATTACCCCCACCAAACCCCAGTCCATCCCCCAGAAAATAATCTTAATGGAAAAAAAAGTCCTGAATAAATTGTTTAGTGTTTCCAGTTAACAAGACAAAACAAGACAAAACAGCAGCCCACAGAATGGGAAAAGATCTTCACAGAGGGCTGCTTTCCAAAATACACAAAGAACTCAAGAGGCTAGTCACCAAAACACCAAATAATCCAATTAAAAAGTGGGGTACAGAAATAGAGAATTCTCAATAGAAGAATCTAAAATGACTGAAGGACACTTAAAAAAGTGCTCAACATCCTTAGCCATCAGGGAAATGCAAATCAAAACAACTCTGAGATACCATCTTACTCCTGTCAGAATGGCTAAAATCAAAAACACATCAAAGACAGTTTATGCTGGAGAGGATGTGGAGAAAGGGGAACACTCCTCCACTGCGGTGGGAGTGCAAACTTGTACAGCCTCTTTGGAAATAAGTATGGCGGTTCCTCAAGAAAATGGGAATCAGTCTACCACAAGATCCAGCAATTCCACTATTAGGCATATACCCAAAAGATGCACATTCATACAACAAGGACATCTGTTCAACTATGTTCATAGCAGCATTATTTGTAATAGCCAGAACCTGGAAGCAACCTAAATGCCCCTCAACTGAAGAATGGATGGAGAAAATGTGGTACATTTATACAATGGAGTACTACTCTAATGGGAGATGTCATTCTGTATATGTTTCTCATACTGGTTAATAAATAAAGCACTGTTGGCCAATAGGAAAGGAAGATAGGAGGGACTAGGAGACAAGGAGGAAGAGGAAGTAGTAAGGAGGAGTCAAGATGGAGGGTCTGGAGAGAGCAGTATGCAGCAGCCGGCTCCCGGTAAGAAGACCACGTGGACATACATAGATTAACACAAATGGGTTAATACTTAAGACAGAGCTAGCCGATAAGAAAGTAGTAACTGGCCAACAGTATAATATCTAATACAAAGTCTCTGTGTGTTATTTGGGGCTGGTGCAGCGGCAGGACAAGACCAGGCGGCAGGCAGAAAAACCATACTCCTTACAAATGGCGCCCAATGTGGCTAATAAGAACTTACACTTAAAATTTAACAAAAGCTTAAAAAAGAGACAAGCAAGGTTTCTTGGTAGCAGCATTTTTCTCGGTTGAACTCTGCTTTGCGAGAGACAAGCAGATATTTGCGCGGCTCCTTTAAGGGAAGATTCCTGACTCAGCATAAGCGGCAAAAATCCTCAAGGCTTTTAAGAAACTCTGCTAACAATTCATTGGTGTGTATGAGAGCTGGCAATGGCAGGGACCACATCTCCAAGCCGGCAGCATGGGGCTGGATTGCAGTGCAGACCAAGTCAGTAACCACAGCTCTCAATGCTGACGGTAAAATAGCCGCCGGCATGTTTGATAAACTGCCGCAGAAACAACTGAATTTCATTTTAGCAATGTTGTTGTTTACCAGATAAAAGACTCGTGGCCAGAAAAAAGATAAAGATTTACAGTAAAGACAGATTCATATTAAGAAAAACCTCTAAAGGTTTACAGTGTGTTTTAAAATATACGTAGACACGGAAAAATAAAATAAAATGGTTTTAAAGAGACAAAGAGAAACTGGATGTGGTGGCACACACCTTTAATCCCAGCACTCGGGAGACAGAGGCAAGCAGATCTCTGTGATTTCAAAGTAAACCTGGTATGCAGAGTGAATTCCAGGACAGATAAGAGTTACACAGAGAAACCCTGTCTCAAAAAATAAAAAATAAAAAGTAAAAGAAACGAAGTAATAATAAAGCCACGTAAAGATGAAAAGCTCAGAGAGAATCTGGATACTGTATGGTATTATATTGTCTTTGTATTGTTTGATTGCTGAGGAAACAACAACTGTTAAAGAAAATGCTGCTGGATTAATTCAATTTATATATTTTAAAAATGCTTTGACTCAAAAATTTAAGTTCAAGGACAAGTTACTGGGGAAAAGGATTTCTATTTTTGTTTCAACAGAAAATGAGAAGCTGTGGATTCCTTCCAGACTAATGTGGTTTGAGCAAGCCAGACCCCCTGAAACAGAGTTCCTGATGATCCAACATTCAAAGCAGCTTGAACAAAGCAGCCTCGCAGACTACAACTAGGATTTCTGCGTCTTCTTAGAATCCCCCATGACAGCGCCCTTTTCCAGCAGGAAGTAGTTTGGAAAGAACGAGGCCCAAATTCCCAAATATTGTTTATAAATGTTTATTTTCATTTAAATGGATTTGGTTATAAATGGTTAATGATCACAGCCAATTCTTTTTAAAGGTAAAATGGGGATTATGGTATAGATATGAATACTTTGTTTTGGAATGGATTTTCATTTGTTGATACAATTTAAGGTCAGTTCTGTGATGTGTATATTCTCCTTTTATTTAGGTATTGTGTTTATATAGCTCATTTAGAAATGTAATGTATAATGTAGTACAGATAATAGATAATTATCTATGATAGTCAAAGTTTAGAGTTAAGTTAGTTAGGTTTTTCAAGATACACAGAGATGTATTTGAGATAGATAGGCATTCTTCAAACCTTTCAAAGACCTACAGAATATGGCATTTAAAATGGTTTAGGGTTTCGTGACAGTGAGACATAATTGCTCTTGGCAATACCACCTGCACCAGAAAGGAAGATGGAAGATGGACATCAAAGAAATGCATTATGAAGTTTGCTTTCAATATGGCAAGACTAGCCATGTGGACAAGATACTGCTCTTGTCTGGACTGTTTGACTTTATGCTGTATAAACTGGACATGCAGGACTCACAGAAAAGTGACTGCTGATTCAAGATGGACATTGCTACAATGGCCCTGCTTCATGGAAGAGTCTGCCAGACAGTCTGCAGGACACAGAGAAAAGTGACTGACAAACTGCCAATACAAGAAGACAGTTTAAAGTTTCCTGCTTTGCTGAGGAGTCTGCCAGACACACTATGGCCTATGGGCTGAAGATGGAAAATTACAAAAGAACTTCGGGTGACCAGGCAGTGAGTTGTCTCTGTCATTTCTAGAGTTTATATACTATCCTTCTGTGGTCTTTGAAGGAGTTGAAGACAGATAGTAATGATTATAGTTTTCATTAGTTAGGATTAAAGATAAGTTACTTAGACTTTAGACACACAAAGATAGAATAGATGATGGAATATTTTCTTCAAATCTTGCTAAATGTTAATGGACTAAATATTGTTAACTGTGATTCTTACTTGATAACTGTTGTATAATATATTTTGCTATGTTAAGGTTAAAACCCTTCTTTTTATTTAGACAGAAAAGAGGAGATGATGGGAGCTGTCATTCTGTATATATTTCTCATACTGGTTAATAATAAAGCACTGTTGGCCTATAGGAAAGGAAGATAGGAGGGACTAGGAGACAAGGAGGAAAGAGGAAGTAGAAAGGAGGAGTCAAGATGGAGAGCCTGGAGAGAACAGAACCACCATTCCTCTGCTCTCGGTAAGACCACGTGGAAGTACATAGAAATGGGTTAATAATTAAGACAGAGCTAGCCGATAAGAAACTAGCACCTGGCCAACAGCATTGTATCAAATACAGAGTCTCTGTGCATTATTTTGGGCTGGCGGCGCGGCGGCAGGACAAGACCTGGCAGGGGGAGGAAAAACAGTACTCGTTACACTACTCAGTGGGGAAAATAAACAAGGGAGTCCTGAAATTCGCAGGCAAATGGATATAAATAGAAGAAACCATCCTGAGTGAGGCAACCCACTCACAAAAAGACAAGCATGGTATGTACTCACTCTTATATGGATTTTAGACATAGAGCTAAGGATCACCACCCTATAGTCTACACTGTCAGAAAAGCTAGGAAACAAGGAGGACACTAAGACCTATCTGGTCCCCTGGAGAAGGGGAAAGGGACAAGATCTCCTGAGCAAATTGGGAGCATGGGGGAGGGGAGAGGGAGTTAGAAGAAAGAGAAGGGAGAAGAGGAAGAGAGAGGAGAACATGAGGGAGTAGAAAGATTGATTCCAGAGAAGAAGAGAGCAAGAAAAGAGATACCACAATAGCCATTATAAACCATTATAGGTTTAAAGAGAAACCTGGCACTAGGGAAATGTCCAGAGATCTACAAGGATGACCCAAGCTTACAATCTAAGCAATAGTGGAAAGGCTACCTTAAATGCCCTTCCCCAATAATGAGATTGATGACTACCTTATACTGACATCCTGGAGCCTTCATCCAGTAGTTGATGGAAGCAGAGGCAGACACCCACAGCTAAACACTGAACCAAACTCCAAATTCCAGTTTCAGAGAGGGAGGAGTGATGAGCAAAGGGATCAAGACCAGGCTGGAAAAACCACAGAATCAGCTGACCTGAACAAGGGGGAGCTCATGGACCCCAGTCTGACAGCTGGGAAACCAGCAGAGGACTGACCCAGATTCCCTGAATGTGGGTGTTAGGAGGACTTGGCAGTCTATGGGGTCTCTGGTAGTGGATCAGTATTTGTCCCTAGTATACGAATGGACTTTGGGAACCCATTCCACATAGAGGGATATTCTCTCAGCCTAGACACATGGGGGAGGGCCTAGGCCCTGCTCCAAATGATATGACAGACTTTAAAGACTCCCACATGGAAGGTCTCACCGTCCCTGGGGAGCAGAAAGCAGATGGGATGGGGGTTAGGATGGAGGACAAAGGAGGAGGAGAGAGTGAGGGAACTGGGATTGACATGTAAAACAAGTGTGTTTCAAATTTAAATTAAAAAAATAAAATATACACAAATTGTTTAGTGTTTTGCAGGAATAAATAGACCAAAGATTAAAATAACTAAAAAAATAAAATTATAACAAAAATAAGTTTGTTATCTGAGATGTGTTGTGAAAGAAATTAAGGAAGTAACAGCCCTTATGATAATTGTTAAGAGCTTAATAGATTTGTATAGTTTATGGAGTGATAACCTGCTCTTTCTATATTGACATGTTCTCAACCAGTCTTTTGTTTTATTATTTTATGTTTTCTCATGTGTATTTCTCATTGAATTAGAAAGCAAGCAGAATGTCTGTCACAAACCAAATGACACTTTTTTACTTCAGACTTATTCTGACTTTAAACTCCCTCTAAGTCCTCTGCCTGACCAATCTTACCCCCTTGCAATTTCTTGTCTTAGCCAGGGACCATTCTCCTATGTACACATTGTATCCCACAGGACTTTGCCTATCCTGTACCCCAGACCAGAAGAAGTTGGATTCTGAGTACTCTAATCTGACTAATGGATTCACGGTTTCATTATATTATTGGAAGATGGTGGAAATGGGGTGATAAATCCCAGAAAGTAGGCACTGTGCCATGCCCTGGAAGATGATTTGCCCATGGCCCTTTCCCGTCTCTCTGCTTTGGGTCTTGGCTCCTTTACTCCACCACAGCCCAGCCATTGTGGTGTTCTGCCCTCAAGACAGGCCCCTAACAGTGGAGAAAGCCAACCATGAATCAAAACTACGAGCCCAAATAAATATTTCTTCATTTAAGTTTTTAACATCAGGTATTATTTTCACAGTAGTAAGAAACTATCTAACACAACTTTCATTACTATACTATGACTTTGGATTCCCCTGGATGTTACATTAACAACTTAAATATCTGTCCCTCAATGTCATAAAAGGTCACCTTCAAGTCTCCAACAACTCAATTTTCTCCTTAATCTTTATGGATCCTGTCTTCTCCTTCTAAATAAATATAGACTGTTTAAGTAATATTTGATAATTGAGTTGTATATTATGGCATCTAGGTGGTTAATTTTCTTCCCAGACCTACATTAGTATGCTATTACAGAATTATACCCAGCTGTGCTAACAACTAAGGAAGGTGAAGGGGAACTGATGTCAGACACTTAGGATTTCTATCCATCCTCTACCATGAATCAGTTTGATAATTAGTGAATGTGTCTCCACATGGTGAATGATGTTTATAATATAATTTTTCCAACTAAATAAGTGATCACTCCTTTCCACCTAGTGCAATTGTTTGTCTAGAGATCTAGTTGGCATTCTGATGTTTAACCTTCGTTCTTTGATACCTCTTTGAATTTTAAAACCCCAATTTATATTCTTAGCCTGATGAATTGACAAGGCTACTTGAAGCCATGTTAATAAACATGTGCATAGCCTTTGTCTCTTTACAAAGGTTAAAAATATTGTTGTTGTTTTTTTCATCACTAGCCAAGTGCTTTCTTGACTAAAAGATTGGCAGTCTCTTAGCTGGATCTCTGTTACCCCCATGTTGATGAAGAAACATAACTTCCAAGAGCATAACAAAATAAGTCTGCAAGAAATCTGGACTCATCAGCAAATGACAAAGATGATAAATGGGATTAAAGAGCCCAAAGCCGTTCTATCTTGAGTAAGTTGCCCAAGTTTTAGAAGGATTTGGATACAGTTCATTTACTAACAAAGTGATTAGTAGATGCCTGAAGTATCAATGTCCCTGCTTAACCTTCACCAAAGGTGAGGATTGTCTTCTTGTGTACCCAGTCTCATCCATCTGCTCTGTTCTTTCATCCCTGATCATGATGGATGGTGATAATTTATGTTAGATTTAATTGTTCATTAGATGACATCTAAGTGCCCATCTTATGTTCAGCCCTTGTTTAACTAAAGTCCTGATCTTCAATAAACCAATACTTTCTTGTCACATTCTCCTCATATTTTACACAAATACGCAAACTAAGGTTATAATTTCTATATCTTATATATTTTATAAACTATAATAATTTCCTATTTATCTATAGTTATCATATTAAGTGTCTTACTCATAAAAAGAAATAAAAACTCTCGATGGAAGTCTGAACTCAAAACAGATAAAATTACTGAGGGGCTGGCTCCAGTAATTTAAAGCTGATCTCTAAAACTTTCTTTATCATGGCCATGAAAAATTAGTGCTCCTAAAATGCAACATAAATACAATCTTATCAACATAATCTTACAGCATATTTTAATCTTCTACTGATCACTTACCGTCATGTAAGACAATACTACAGTATTGCTCTATAATGGCCTGATACTGTAGAATTGCAGAATTTCAGCATTTGACGGGGGTGCTGAGTCTGCTATAGCTTTCTCATCCTAGGCGACATAACTTCCCATCTAGTGCATGAAAGACCCGAGACTAGAAATCAGATCTTCCTTCTCTAGTCCAGTACTCTATGTGCTTTGTACTGTTGTGTTTGGTTAGTAATATTCCAATCAGAGAGAGACTTAAATATGCCAAATTCAATTCTGATTATAAATTCATCAGAAAAAGAAATACATGGATGGGAAAAAGTAAAGTTAGACCCTAATTAACAAAAGAGTAATGTAATTTAAGGTATTACTAGGGCTATTCATCCTTGTTAGAAACATACACAGACCCCCCCCCAGGAAATCCAAGGAAATGCCAAGTCACCTCTCTGTGAAAGAATTGTGAGATGATTACTGAGAAATTATCAAGAACTATCGAGTTTCATGAGTATTTTTCTGTAGACAAGGGCTCGCAGAAATAAACGAGATAACAGCTTCATAAATACCCTAAAGAAAAGAGATGATTGACAGCTCTTAGATAAGGGAGAAGAGGGTACCTTGAAAATGATATGTAATGCCCCTATGCTTTGCTCTTAAAATAGAATCAAAGAAAGACCACAGGGGAACTTCCCGCATTATTTGCTCCTCATCCGTATTCCAGAATGTAGACATCAACTCACCCTGGCCCACAAGGCAACTATTCGGTTTCTCCTTGAAAACGAACTAGTGCATACTTCTCTCATCAATGTTCATGACCTCCACTCAAGAATTCAGTCTCCTTACTCTTCCAACCAGGTTCTTCTTATAGTCCTGGGTGATGCCATGTGAGAACTAAATCAATTATGCCATTTCCCGTTGATTATAACATCATGAAATTCACACTAACACAACCCTAGTGTTTCTTGTTCAGTGTAATCTAAGGAGATTTTTAATCTCTCTAGGTTGCTTTTGAAGAAAAGGCAGTTACATAAATCAATATGTAAAGTGTGAAGTCAACCTTCCTCCCTTGTTTTCTCCCTCTACAAGCCTTCCACGATTGTGTTTGCACCTCCCTTCATTCTTTCTCCAGTTTCCCTTGCCCCCTTCTTTCCCTTCCCTTTTGTCTTATCTTTTTATTCTCCTATAATTGTAGATGAGCCATTTTACAACTGTTGTTACAATCAGAGGTAGCATAGTAAACACAGTGATTAACTCCAGTACCAGAATTGCTGGCTTCGCAGAAAATGGAATCTTAAGGCTATAATTAGGGTATTTTCTTATAGAAATGTATTAGATTAATCAATGTTCCTCCTCATCTCCTCTTTCCTCTCTCCTCTGTTTCATCTTCTAGCCCAGACTTATGTAGAAATGCATCATCTGCCATTGGGGATTAAATGCCTCCTAATCACACTAGTTGATTAATGTATTTCTGAAGACCTTGTAACTGTAGTTTTAAAAAAAACTATATGCCAGAGGGGGGCGCATTTTAAGACAAAATTTACAGCCAACAAAGGAGAGAAGATGCATGAATAACCATCCATTTAGTGAGCCATGCAAAGCAACTGTAGAAGCACAGATAGGGAGATTTGTATAAAAGATGCTGTGAGACATTGGAGAGGTCAAAGGGAGACTTCTGAGCTCCATGAAATGAAGCCTATGTCTGTGGCAGATATCCATCACATGACACATGGGGGAAGGTAAGTGGTGGGGAGAAGTCCCGACCCCCCTCAGATAGTCTGTGTTAACCTTTAGCCATCTCTCCCACCCAGAAGACAGCCCTGAAATCCATGTCCAGACTAGAAAACAAGGATCGGACACAAAAGTGTCAGCTTGACATGGACAGGTTAAAACCATCTTCTCCCACCAGTTACTGGATAAAGAAGGTTGGCAAGTTCCTAATTCACAAACTAGGGAAGAACCGCCTGTGTGTTCTTAGTGAGGTTCCAAACAGATGGAAGACGGCACATGATAACTTTCAGTGGTAGTCAATAGACCACAACAATTGCCAATATTAATCGATGTGATGAAATGATCAGAGTACTTGTTTTACATCAACTGAGGCAAACGGTAAAGAAATGAAGCCATTTTCTCACATATGGCAATAGGGACCTGTATCAATCAATATCTTAGTACGTCCATAACATATATACTCTTCAAGGCCGCTCCCTACCTTTCTCTCTCTCTCTCTCTCTCTCACACACACACACACACACACACACCACACACACACACACACACACACACACACACACACACACACACACACACACACCACACACACACACACACACACACACACACACACACACACACACACATGCACACATGTACACACACACCTTTTATGTTGAGTTAGGTGGGTGCCAAATCTTCCATCTTCAGAACTTGCAGCAGGCAATGTCACTATCAAACTATCAAAAGGACATGTCTAAAAAGCATGCCAGTGACTTTCTCTACCACCAGTGGCATTTCCCAGACATTCCCTCTGCGACTGATTTCTAAGAAACAACGAAGGCAACTCAAGTTTCCTAACTCAAAGGAGACCTGTTCCGTTCATCTTCTTCCTCCCTGCCTCTGTGGACTCTGACCCCATGGCACTGTGACATGCTAGTGAAACAATCCGGAAATTATACTCTCTAGGGGTCTTGCTTGGCTTCATTGTCTTTGCCAGTTGAATTGAAAGACAAGAAAAATCTGAAGTGCAGCAGGTATCAGCAGAGAAATCTCGCATACCCCAGACAGCGTAATCAGTTAAGAAAGGCATTGACTGGGGAGAGGAAACACGTGTGTAGCAGATGCAGAGGAAAGACCCTCTGCAAGCAGAGGGAGGATGACTCGGGAAGCTGGAAAACCCAGTCTTGTCTGGAGGCCCTGGAGTTTTTAAGCCTCCCTCGCCTTCTTTAGGGTTGGTCAATTTGAAGACAGATAGAAGGGTTTGTTGATCAGCAACTTTTGTGTGCCATGTCCTGACCAGTCCTCGAACTTGTTGAGCCAGCCCATCAGCAAAGAGAATGCTTTTGTCTCAAGTCAATTGGCTGAGGAAGAAGCCAGCCATCTTGAAAATCTGTGGCTTTTATTACCTCGGTATGACATCTCTCCTTATTTGTCTACTAAGGAGTCTGTCTGCCTCCTAGTCTCTCCATAGGAAAGAACAGAAGGTTAGTAGGAATAATCAGTTATACTTTCAGCTATAAAGTATAAGTGAAGGGGTTTTGTGTGTGTGTGTGTGTGTGTGTGTGTGTGTGTGTGTGTGTGTGCTTACTGATTTTGTACAATAAGCAATGCCTAGAAATCTTTCCATGTGGAAAAAGCTATCTTTTCACCTTCTAAAAAACAAATTGAAGCATTTCAACCAATGTATTTATTTATGCATTACTTCCGTTGATGCATGCAGGTGGAAATAAAAGTCCCTCCCACCATGTGTGACTATGTGGTCTTGAGCCACAGATGTATGAAGCCTGCTTATGCACAACCCTCCTGACAGAAGCAGCCCACCCATCACTCCAGTGTAATAACTAACCACATTTGTGCCATGTGACCCAAGCCTGACATTCTACCACAGCCACCTGAGTCACTAGTGAGTTACTTCGCAAATATGGCCGCTCACTCATAGGCTGCCAGGGTAGGAAAAGAAGATCTGGGTCAATCCAAGTCCATTGTCCACAGTCAGAGTTGAAACGCAATGGAGTTGCAGGAAGGCTGCTCATAGGAAAGCTAAAAAGGTCACAGGGAGGAGGTGCCAGGCGGGAAACGCAGGAAAAGACACTGACATGCTTTAAAAATGTATGTGTGGGTCCCCAAAAGAAGACATCAGATCCCTTGGAGCTGGAGTCACAGGATACCTCAGCATCAGATGAGGGTGCTGGGGTCTGAACTCTTATAAGAGCGGAACTGCTCTTAACTGCTGAGTCATCTCTCCAACCCCTTACTCCATCTGTTCCTTCCTGTGTGCACCAGGTAAGTCCCATTATTAATTTCCTGTTATTGGTATTATTAATATTACTAATTTCCCCGTCTGTAGAAAATCTTCCCACACACTATTCACTCTCCCAAACGGATCCCATTTGGCATGACTTTTGAGCCATACTGCTGCCATGACCCGTGATTTGTACAGCATGTGCCTTTACAGGAAAAGGCAACCAAGCAGACTGAAATGTGAGACCTGATGTAGAATTATGGGGGGGACATAAAAAACAAGAATGACCCCCAAAGAAGAAGGCAACACAAACTTAACAAGATAAATACAATTTATTCTTGTATTTCTTGAAAGCCATTTGCAAAGTTGAAAGTGTTGCAAATACTTATAAAGCCTTTTCAGGATGAATCACCTATATTGTTTTAATTTTTTCTCTTAAACCTGTTGCCAATTCTAATGCTGGTCATCCTCCAAGTTCAGTTCTTGACTTTGGAAGCCAATAGCAGCCAATTAACATCATCACTCAATATATGCTCTTCAGTGACAGATATCAAGAAAATTGATCAAGAAATGTCAGCTTTCTTGTGGATTTAATATCCTATGATAGATGTTGTAACATAAGATGTACTTATCACTAATGTGGCAAATGGAAGGAAAGAAAAAAAGAAAGGAAGGAAGGAAGAAAGGGAGGAGGGAAAGAAGGGGAAATATTTTCTTTTTTTAGATTTATGCTATAATGGAAGGTTCTAGTAAAAGATTCATTAATATAAGAAAAATATTGAGTATAATAAGTGGGTAAAATTTATTACTTAGACAATATTAGGTTCACAACTATATTGAGAAGGATATATTCTCCACACACACATACTACAATATCCTCCAACAGAATGGTGCATCCATCATGAAACTGACGGACCCATCTGTCTTGACATAATTACCCAATGTCCACAGTTAACATAACGTATGCTTGTGTTCTACATTCTATCTGTTATAGAAACTCACATTATCTCTTACCCACCACCATAGTAACATACAGAATCTGCCCATTGCTCTAAAATCCTGCAGTCTATCTATTGATCTCTCCTGTCCACCCTGATACCTAGCAAATACTTACTATTTCCATAGCTTTTTCTTTTCTGGAGAACCATGTAGCTGGACTTATATAATAGGTGCTATTTTCAGGTAGTTTTTGAGTCAGTAGTATGCATTTAAGACTCCTCTATTCCGATTAATGGTTTAATTGCTCATTGTGTTTATTTTTAATAACGTTGAATTGCCTGAAATTTCCACAGTTTATTAATTTTTACCTACCAGAGAATGTTTTGGTAATTTCCAAGTTTGGGCAGGGTGTATTTATATATTTTGAAATATATGTGTATTTGCATACTTATATGTATATAATAATAATGAAACAAAAGGCCATAGCTTTGAAATAGAGCAAGAGGGGTTATATTGAAGGGTTTGAAAGGAGAAAGGGGGAGGGGGAAATTGTGTAATTATAATCTCAAAAAAAAGAAATAATTTTTAAAATACCCTTCTTAGACAAGCTTATTAAGAAAAACAGTGTTCTAACATATTTCCAATGTTCTTCCTCACTCCCTACCAACAACTGCTGACACTAAAAGGGATTGGGCATATTTTCCTCTGACCTTCCATGACTGCCTGCCCTATTACAGGTTTTGATTCTGTTTCCCACCCAGGCTGGGCTTCTAACAACATCAGTTATCACCTTTTTCCTAAGCAAACGCCCCCTGTGCGTTTCTACGTCGGGACACCATGACTCTACAGCCTGGTGTCTCTCCAGACAAAGGCAGGGACTTTCCTGTCCTGACATCTCCCGCAACTGCAAGGATTGTTGACTTTCAATGTCTTTTTACTTAGCTGTTGGAACTAAGTGGCAACATCCATGCTCCACAAACAGAGAACCGGTCTAACACTAAGGAATTTTTATTTAATTTCATCATCTTTCCAGAATTATATTAAGTATAGACAAAATAGATTTGATTCACCTAGAGAAATACATTGAAAGCAGCCTTGACAATAAGTTTCTGGAGACTGAAGGTAAGGAATTATTAAGCCCAATGCATCTCATAAAAATAGTCTGCTACCCCTCCAAATGAACACTGGATCCTCAAAAACTGTGGTTCAAAGGGGTGGTGGTGCACACCTTTAATCCCAGCACTGGAGAGGTAGAGGCAGGTGGATCTCTGTGAGTTTGAGGCCGACAGAGTGAGTGCCAGGTCAACCAAGGCAATTACAGGAAGAAACCCTGTCTCGAGAAAAAAAAAAAAAAAAACAAACAACCAATTGTGGTTCATCTGTCAGCTGGCATTAAGACTTCTGTTTGGATTTTAGATCAGGAAACTCAATTATAATAGGTAGTTTGTGTAATTAATTAACCATGAAAAGATATTGACTTCTTCAAATCAACCAATTAAATCAGCAATGGTTTAAATCCAACGTGCATGTAACTATGCTGAAATACCCCATATAGTAGGTCAAAAAATGAGAAAACACAAGAGAAACAAACCAGAAATATTTATAAGGCACAGACGTAAGGGCTTTTGAATGTTATAGAGATGCCTGGAGTACAATGAGGCTGTTATTGACTGTTCATCCTGCTATAACAAAATTCCACAGACTTAGTGACTTATCAAAAGGATTTGAGGCTGGGAGTATGGCTCAGTAGTGCTTGCTGGAGTATACAAAGCAGTACGTTTAGTCCCCAGCAGAGTATGAGCTAGGTATGGTGGTTTGTGCTTGCGATCCTAGCACTCAGAAGGGACAAGAGGGTCAGAAGTTCAAGGTCACACTCAAACACACTCAAGACCTGCATTCTTTTCAGAAAAAAAAAAAAAAAAAAAGAACAGGAATATGGAGCTCCATTTTAGAGTCTGGCAATTACTAGGCCTGGTTGTCTAAGGGCAGAGTTAGGGGAGCCCTCTGCTTCCAAGACTGCACCATGTGGGTACAGGAGCCAGAGGAAAAGAGTACTTTGTCCTCGGATGAAGGGCATAGAGGTAAGGAAGCTACCACTGCATGCAGCCTCTTTGTTGAGATCCTTAAACCCACTCACATGGAAGGAATCCTCAAAGTCTTATCACTCCCTTAAAGACCCTTAGAGTGCCTCTAAGGCTGTCATATCGCTCACTGTTTCCACACATGAATTGTAGAGGGGACACAGTGGAGCCATGGCAGGCCCTTCACAGAGCGGCAGATGCCCGATAGCTCTGCCAGCTCATGGGTGTGGAGAGGGCGTGTGTAGGCTGAGGCTAACCATTCAGACGGCTGCAGAAGCAGGCGTGACCACCCACCCTAAGGAAGCAGAACCGAACTGCTGGTTGTGAGTGGACCCAAAGAGGTGAAAGCCGCATGTTCAATGCCAGATGTGGAATGTCCAACAAGGGAAGCAAGTTCTGACCATCCAACCCAACGAGTATTCAGAATTAGTTACAGGACACATTTTTCATCCCCTAACCTCTGCCTCTATATCACAGGAAAGGTCAGTCTAGGCTGCCTCTGTCTGTGAAATCAGTAGTTGGCAACATGGAGGGGACGTATTTCAGGAACCTCTAGGATATAAGTGTCAAATCTAATTAGACTCATAGTTCCCCTCAGTTAAACTATAATTCAATGAGAGTGTTATTATGCAAATGGACTGGAAAGCCCCAGTCTCTAACACTCTGCCAAATACCCGGCATGCAACAATGACAATCACATTGTTCCAATAGGAAAACGCTCTGTCTTGAAGACAGACCCGGAACTGATATAAAATTCTAATGCGTTCATCTTACCTGATACAGTGGTATCTTCAGAGAACACACAGTAAATAAAGCTGCTGTTCTGTGCCAAGTTCACCAGCCCGAGCTTAGGCTGAAGGCATCTATCTGTCTCTCAAATACGTCTCCAGCTCTATAGTTCCCTGAGCTTATTTCATTGCTTTTGAACAAAGGGGGTGTTTTATGTTTGCTTTTTTTTTTCATTCAAATATTGCCATATTATGATCTTTCAAGAGTAACTATCAGTCTCAGGGAGAGCAATTGGATATGTGTTCCACATTCATCTTCAGAAGGTCTTGATTAATGGAATAAGGTGAGACACTGAAGATTACTTGTTCACCACACTAATGACTTAAGGAATTAATGCTTAAGCACCCTTATACAATCAATAAATGAGCTGAGTGATTTTCTAGAAGCTTAGAGACACTTTGAAAAAAAACTTCAAACCTCTAACTACCCATGAAATACACTCATTATCTTCATGAAGTTGCAGAAAAGCTCACTAATACTCTTTAAGCATGGCATTTATTCTAATCTCCACTTTTGGTAAGTGCTGTTCAGATAATACCTAGATGACAGGGCATTTCAGAGTCTTTGTTTCCATCAAGCGTTAAAAGAGTCCTTTGAATTATATAACTGCAAATCCAAAAGAGTTTCCGAGCCAACGACTGCTATCTGCTTAAAAGAGCTTAAGGCCCTTTTAGTTGATATAACTCTTCCTCCCGAATAATGCGGAAAAATCAAGTCAAACTTCTGCTGCTGGTCTCTTGTGACGACCCTGATGCAAATGAAATAATAGTCAAGGGAGCTGTGAACATCATGTCCCAAACTATTCTTGGAATATAACAGATTGAGAACATCTCCCTGATTCTCAGAGCATCTTTGGGTGCTACAGATTCAGATGTCATATACTCTTACCAGACCCCTAAATGCACTGCACCTTCTCCAAAAACCCAAATAAAGGGACATCCGAACCACACTGAAGAGTTGCTGTAGTGACATATGGGCCATTTATACTATTCCTGGGCTTCCAGGAGTCTTCACATTCACCAATAATACTTCTTATTTTGCATCCATTACCAAGGAAATGCCAACGTCTATAAATCTATAGTAGATCTACCAGTCTATAGTAACCTGTGTTTTCCCACTCCTGCGTACTTTTTTCTGGGTTATGGGGTTCATGATCTTGCCTTCCTTCATTCTCTGGAATTCAAACTCAGCCTCGTAGTTCCTGGTTCCAGCCTGTGGCCCAGCTTGCTTTGATGACTCTTTAGACAGATGCTCTCAAGCGCTGCTATGCAAAATCACGAACTCATAACTCGACTCTCTAACCCTGCGCAGGAATGGAAGCACTACATGCTAGGGATCCACCTCCCTTCTGCCAAGTTCATCGCCATTCCACTCCGACCCAACAACCCTTCAAGAGCCAGAGCTACCACAGAATGGAGAGAAGTGACGCCGAATCGTCCCTGACACTTTCGCTCGTGCCCCCGTTCTGCAGTCAGAGCCAAATAAGGCAAGCAAGATGTGTGTATAAAGATGAAACCTGGGTCTCACGAGAAAAGAAGGTGGGACAAGCAATTACTCTAAGCGGATGCCCAAGGAAGAGAAGGGTGAGGGAGGCTGGCAGCCCAAACAGCCCTGTTGAAGGCAAACCTCCATCTTGGTCCTGGGCACCCAAGCTGCTGTGGAATGGCCTCTTCAGTAACTCTGTTGTTACTGTCCTTTGATGAAGGACTCTAAACAGCTGTCCACACCAGCCAGACGGACCAACTTCCCACCCTAAGCGTTTTTTCCATCCTTCTTTCCAACTACATCACTCCCTTGGTCTGGCCCCACATCTTCACTCCGCATGCCTTGCCCCTTGCCTGTGGTTGCCCATGGTCATGTGCATGCGGTTTAAACTCTTCCACAGAGCAAAGCAGGACTCCCTGACCAGTCTCGATAATCTCACCCAGCTTTGTCTTACCGGTCCGGTTCATCTCCGTTTGCTGCAGCCTCCAGCCTGGTGCTTTGCCTTTGTGCCTTTGCTATCACCAGTCCATTCCCTCAGCCCAGAATGACCTTTGCTCCGTTCCCACTCCTTATTTAAACATTGCATATTTATTCTCCAAAACACCTACAGATCATCTGCCTGCCGCAGGGGATTTGTTCTGTCTCCCAAAGCTAAGGAAGGCCAAGGGATCTGCCATAGCCAGGGTCTCTCTCTAACATTGTCACGTCAGCTGTGAAAGACTGTTTGCTCCTGTCTGAAAGCCCCCAGGATGGAAGGCATGGAGGATCCCTCTCTAAACTCTTGGTGCCTGCTAAAGAGACTGGCACACAACCGCAATAGTGAAAAATGTGTGTAAGTGGATGCCTGCATGGATTTAAAAAAAAATAAAGTAAGAAACAGGACATAGCAAGCAAACATGAGGACAGATGGTTTCATAGCCAGGTCAAAGCAGAGCTTTTTCTGGTAAGCACTAGAGCGATTTAAATGATGATTCAAATCCTTACAGGGATGGCTCAGCAAAGCCTGCACTCTGTAGTTTAAAATAAATGAGAGAATATGAGGTGCTTTGTATTGAAGGAAAGGTATGGAACTCTTAGCACTGAACACTTATGAAAGGTTCTTTTCTGGAGGCACAAGGCCCTGATCTCTCTGTATCATCCTTGGCCTAGATCCTTGGATTTCAAGTTGCAGTTTCATTCTGTGAAACATTCAGAAAGGTAGAAGCTGTAACTATATTGCTTTCGACTCTTGATTTCCTCTAGAAGGAAAAAAATTCACAGCAAGGAAAAGCAGAGACATGGCAGAAAAAGGAAATGGCTGCCTTGGAGTTTATAGCCATTCAAAAGTCGAGAGCTCCAACAAAAGCATGGCGCTCCCTTTCTAACCCATCTTCTCATTCTCCTTCCCCATCCTTCGTTTCCTCCCTTCTCCTCTTCCTCTTCCCTCTCCTTCCTCTCTTCCTTTCTGTCATTCTTCTCTTCATAGCCTCCCTGGTGGCCATACATAGATCACAAGCATAGCATGGGAATCCAGCACACCACTAAAGGGTTATCTTACGGTTCAGCACTCCACATGAACTTCAGAATTCTCCACCCCTTCCAAGAACCAGCCAAAGCTATTCCTGCAAGCATCAAGGGTTTCTGTTCTCAAGCTCAATCACTGCTATTATTGACTATATCCTAAGTATTTTAACCAAGGCAGAAATTAGTGCTCAGGTAACTGCAAGTATAATTCATTTTTGTCATGAAGAAAATAGCAATCATTAATAGTTAGCATATACTAGACAATGTCGCCCTCAATGTCTTCTTTTCAAATAATTTTAAGGGAGGGATCAGCTACGTGTTATCAATGATGCCTGACCCAAAATAAAGACTTTTTTAAAAAAGTAACAGAAGCAAAAAAAAAGAGCATGAGTCATTCTGCATGGTGTGATAAGAGATTCCAAAAGTCAATAATGCAGTTTTACAATGGGCAACTATGGGCCTTCAGAATCCCAGAAGTGGTTCACTAGCAAAAACAAACCTGGAGAATAAATGTGTTATCAAGAGTCAGAAAACCTTCAGATCTACAGAGAGGGAAATGCCCAGGACCGGCAGCCAGGCAGGCAGCCACCAGACAGACAGGCACAGAGTAGGGCATACAAAATAAAAGAAAGGTAAAAGCTCTAAGACAAGATGTAGGTGAAGAGAACCAGGTTAAAATAAGTCATGAGCTAGCAAGAAACAATCATAAGATAAGGCCAAGCATTCTTAACTAATATTAAGTATCCACTCTCCATCAGAGCACATGTTCATGACTTATAGTGTATCTGAGAAATGGTATTGAACCTTGTACATTTTAAAATGTACAAATCAGGCTGTGAGACAGTGAGGTGGCTTATTGGGTAAATGTGCTCACTGTACAAATCTAATGATCTGAGTTTGAGCTCTGGAAACCATGGTGTACAGAGAGCTGACTCCCAAACATACAGGTGTATTTACTAGGGAGTTGTCGTAGAAAGCAGCGACCGTGAGTAGGTCAAAGGCTAAGTATACGTTCACCACAGCCTGCTATCAGACTTGTCAAAACAATGAACTAAATGCTAATATAAGCAACTGTGTGTATTCCAAAATTCCGGTGTTGTGTGAGAAAAAGAAAAAACAGCAAAATAGCCTGAACTCAGGTCAAACACATACTCACATTCCATATTGTAAAATATGAACAAACACAAACACACTAGAAACAGTGGCCTACGGAAACAGGTACTGAGGGCAGGCAGAGGGAGACAAAGCAATGAGGGGCTCTTTCAGAACTCTTGCTAGGTATGTGGCATTGCTCTAAGCACTTTACATTGGCTGATTAAATTCTCTCAACGGCACTGGGAGACAAATGCGAGTCTCTCTCCCTTTTTTCCAGCTGAAGAACTAGAACACAGAGTGGTTACGTAATTTGTCCAAGGTCACACAGAAAGCAATAGAGCCAGAACTGAGTCCTAGGCAAACTGGAATGGGAGTCTGTGCTGTCTCCTGGGGACTTCTGAGCAGTTCTTCTGACGTTCAGGGATGTGAGCAATAGAATTCTCTGTCTGTAGTCTCAAAACGGATCAATGGGATGGACTGTCAAGCTCCGATCTCTGGGTAAGGCTGGCTGCATTTAAGGTCACAACTTCTCACCAGAAGGACATCACTTAGGAAAAATATCTTCATTTCCACGCAGCCCAGACCGTTTTAGGTGTGTAAACGATGTTTGAACAATGGTTGCTGTCTCAGCAGAAGCATGTGGTCTTACAGTTTGTGTTCCGTTTGTGTGAGAATCAAGGGCACGATCTTTAACTGCAAGCAGTCTTGTATATGAGACTACCATGGCCTCTAGAGAGTGGGTCTCACAAAAGCAAATTAGAAGGCAGCCCATAGTGCCATAGTGGCTTGTTCTTAGGATATGAGGGGAGGGGAGAGCTGTGAAATGATCCTTACGTCCCCTGCCTTGGGGACACTGTAATAACCCATGCAATGGTAGAGAAAGGGGACAAGGCAGTCACTAGGAGCTGTTGCTCAGAAGAATGCACGTGTTGGTTGGCAAATGCTGTTTGAGGAAATGGATTTGAGAAAGGAATGAGGGAATTGGAGGAAGATGGAAGGAATGATACGGAAAGATAGAAAGAAGAGGAAAAGAGGCCACCAGGGAGGGAGCAGAGGGGAGGGGGGAGGAGGAGAGCAAAAGCAGAGGAAAAAAGAGAAAGGAGAGGAGAAACTGAGGTTTTAAAAGCAGAGCTGTCATTGATTTGGCTGCAGCGAGCCTTTCAAGGTGGTTGAAGATGCGGGTTTCAGATCTACTCCTCCCTCCGAGAAACACCTCCAATGTGAGTTAGGAGCTCCTGCAGCAGCTTCATGCCCCCTTGCAAGCCCTCTCTCCTTCATTTGCATTATATTGACAGCTAGCGCTTCCCAGTTAACTTAAAGGCCACACAGGCCTGCCTCTGTCCGTCATATGGACTCCTGACACTCACTCGTTGTGAGATACCCAGGCCATTCACATGTTTGCTTCAGTATCCACATGTCTATCGCCGGTTGTCCCATGTACACGCAGGCCATATTTCACGTGGAGCTGCCAGCCACAGCCCTCTTATATTTTCCCACCAAGTTCTGGACGAGGTTTTCGAATACATAGGAGGTGTTCCTGGTGGGCCAATGAGGAGACGGGGGGGGGGGGGGGGGGGGAACGCCAGCGTTTGCTCACTCTTTCTCCTGGTGTGGTGTCCCCAGCACTGGCTCTGCCTCTTCTGTCATGTCATCTCAGCTCCCAGGCTAGTCCCCAGCCCCTGATATCTGACACCAGTCCCTCTCACTCAGCTCTTCTTTGTAAATACATCTCCACAGTCGGCTCCCTCCACTGAACTTTAGGAACCACATGGCTTTCTACTCAGCCCCTGTCTCCTGATGCAACTTCTGAGGCAAGCAGAATACTGCCCTGCTCACCTACCTCCTAATCCCAGGAATGTGCGAATGTGCTGTTTTACATGGAGAAATGAACTTTACAGGCACGGGTAAGGTAAATGTCCCTAGGTGAGGAGATTGTCTTGGGTTATCCACAGGACCCAGTGCAGTCAGACAGGAAACATGGAGTCAGAGACAGAGTTCTGATGGCAGAACGGAGGTCAAAGAGCCAATGTAACCAGCTCAGTAAACCTGCAAAGATGAGAAGGAGTCTCCCCTAGAGCCTCCAAAGCCTCTCAAAACAGTGTTCTTTGTCCCATTGAGAGGGCTGGCCTCCTGAATTACAAGATAACACGGATCTGCGCTGTCTCTATCCTCCACGTTTGGTTACTTTGTTGCGGCAGTAATAAGAAGTCAAAATATCCTCAAGAAAAGTCATCTAGGAGCTACACACAGGGGCCAGGGGATAGTGAACTAATTCGGGAAACAACACAGCAAAAAGGAATCTTCACTGTACCTTATGCTAGAGACCTGCAAAGAGACCCATCCATCACCAGGTGGTACTCCAGGCAGACAGTAAGGAAGAATGGCTGGTCACTCACGGCTGGTGAGACAAAATGTCACAGGCAATAAAAAGAAACGCAGGCTGAGGATAAAAGTAACAACCAGAAGGATGTATTCAAATGAGGTTCCCAGCCTCAACTGTGTGTTTATAGTCTGGATTGTTTCATTATTTTTCCAGAAAATGAAAAGAAAACAAACATGATCAACACTGCACATGAAATGGACTTTGAAATTGTACATGCCTCCCCCTAACCTAAAACGGAGATTTACAGGCCGGCTTCCAGGTCCTGGCAGAAATAGCCGAGACTCCGGCAGCTGTTCTTCGCCAATGATTAGTTGAAGATTTATAAGGCACGGGATGTAATCACTACCCAAATTAATGCCATAGACTAAAGGCGTCAGGTAACTGATCTACAGACTAAAAATAACCTGACAGCAGGGAACATAATTGCTTATTTATACAAATGGTCTATGCACTCAGGCATTCTGTGTAAACAGATCGTTACACCCTTTTCCAAGACATTACAATCCATTAGGTAAATTAGACACGCATTGCAATCCTAATGATACAATCACAGGACCAAAAATCTCCAGAAAGATTTATCCAGTTCCATTCTCAGATAACCCTGGCTCTACATGAGGGCATTCGACTGAAGAAACTATGAAGTGATTCTGTTTGGAGAAGAAACAAGTGCAGAATCTCAAACCTCAGAGTTGACACATCATTTTTGTTGCAGAACAATAAACTGTTCCGCAGAGGCAAACCCTGTTTAAACTCACTACATTGTGACATTTTCAGTAACAATGTCAGACTGTCCTCTGCTCACTTGTCTACCTCTATCCTTTCCTTTTGAATGCACAGGGTACCTATCAATTCTCCTTCCTACAAGCAGGCTGGTTGCCCCAGCCTGACCATCCCAGGCTTTTCTCCCATCCATTGGTGTCTCTTAACTGGATGATCTCATCTCCTGCTCATATCCTTGGTTTTAGCTTCTTTTCCTTCATCCACCTACTACTTGGCAGAAGAGCCTCCTCCTCTTCAGCAACACAAGCAAAAGCGCTCCTGTTTCTTCACATTGTTGGTACATAATGCTCGACTTTCTTATTGGAGGAGTCTGAAAGAGTCCCCTGACCCGGAGTTTCTTTGTTTCAACTTGAATGCATTTGTTCAGGGCCAGTTCTTAGAAGCAGTCCTTTTCATTCAAAAGTGTCTCAGATTTAGACAAAATGGCAATATTCAAAAGTAAGGTAGAGCTAGATGCTGCTGGCTTAACACTCTTTCCCATGGCGACAGGCATCTCTCTGACCACAAGCAACTCCAAACCCAGGACTCCAGAAAATCTGAAGGACCAACCAACCATCCCGCCCCTACTAAGCTCTTAACGGTCTGAAACACTGTCCTTTAGAATCCCAGAGCCATTTGGGCTAGAAGAGCCCCCCTCTACCCCGCTAAGCACTTCCACAACTTTGCTGGTGACTGGGTCAGACACAGCCCTTATTGAATTCTCGTTCTTGACACTGGCAATTTTTCAGTAGCAACAGCCACAGAATCAAGAGGCTGTGAATGTGGAAGTTTCTTTTTGGTTATAATATTAAGAATAATTTCCGCATTGAGCTTTGCATTCCTCCAAACCCAGCAGCTGTGCAGTGTTCAGGGTTAGGGGTGCAATCTGTTCTTGGGAGGCGCTGATGCTAACTGACGCAGAGAGAAATCACACTCACCACCTCGACTTCGTTAGCACCACCTGTGCACTTAGGAAAGGCAACATACGTGCGTTTTAAATAAAACACTCAACCAGAGTCACGCCCAGCTGCTCAAGCAAGATTATAAATGGATCCCTAGCTTCTATGGTGCTCCGGTTTCTTCTGTAGTCCCTGGGCCCCGAGTAGGACTTGGCTCTTCCTCTATTGTTTCCTTCTCTATCCGTTTCCTCCCTGGAATTTTCCCACTGGGAACTGGGAAGACGGGTCCAGAGCCTGGCATTCCTCGGTCATCTCAACTGGAAGGTTGGTAAATAAATCAGTCACCTTAAACAACATTTTTTAATGGATTCCTGCTGAGAAGAGTCTCTGCTCGACAACAGCTGCAGCCACCTTTCAGGGAAGGATTGTGAGTAAGAAGTGAGTGGGGTGGCCACTTTGGTGCTTCACAGCTGGCTGGACTGTCGACCCAACCGTTCAACCCGACACTACGCGTGCCTATAAGGCAGTGATTCTCGGCTGTGGGTCGTGACCCCTTTAGCAAAGCTCTAGCTCCAAGAATGTTTACACTATGACACATGACAGTAGCATAATTACAGTTAAAGAGAAGCAATGAACATAAGTTTAGGGTTGGGGTCACCGCAACACGAAGAACCGTGTTAAAGGACCACGGCTCTGAAGGTATTTGGCAACTGTGATGATGAACATCTGTACCAGCTGCCTTTCAGGAAGGGAGATAGATCATCTGGGCACCTTCGTGAAAACTGTCCAACAGCCGGAAGCACAGGGTGGAGGCTTCCGTGAAGGCGTTCCGCCTGGGGCACATAGCCTCACATCCCGCCCCAGCCTTCTCCTGTGTGCTACTTATACCCACAACCACAAAAGCAAGTGTGTGTAATAAAACTCTCACCTATAACTCCCGTGGAGCATTTCTTTGGTAAGGAGGGTCTCAGCCTTCCTAATGCTGGGGCCCTTTAATACAATGCCTCATGCTCTGGTGACCCCCAAACATACAATTATTTTCACTGTTACTTCATAACTGTAATTCTGCTACTGTTGTGAGTCATAATGTAAATATCTGATATGCAGGATGTATTTTCATTGTTACAAATTGACCCAAAAGGGTCATGACCCACGAGTTGAGAACCACTGGATTTATATCAGGGTTTTGTATTGTATTGGGGTTAACCCTAATATGACAGCTACAGGACACGCTTGGCATTTATCCCTTCTTAGTATAGAATTCTACAGCGGAATTGGTTTCTATTTGACATGCATTTCAGGCCTAGCCAGGTCTAGGCCTTCTAGAAAGCACTTACCAATACTGAGGACTGAGTCCCACACCACGTCATGTAGATTAAAAATCTGGAGATGTAGCCTAGGCATGGCTATTCACAAGCTTCCAGATGGCTCTCGCATGGGCCAGAGTTGGAACACTCTGAATTGGACTGATGAGTTACAGTTGACACTTGAACGACGGCTGAAAGCATCCTGCTCTGGACAGTCTGGATAAGGGTATCTGGCAACCAGGTCACCGTTTTTCAATGCTGTCGCCAAGACGCCTACAAAATTTTAAGAGCAATTGCGGTCTTGTGGTAAGATTTCCAGATTTAGCCAAGAAACACATGGGACATCTAATTAAATTTGAAAAATTTAGTCAAGCAGAGGAAATTTGAAATTTATGAGGAAATGGTGAATATAGAACGTTTAGGACATCCTGACAGACTTAACACATGCTTCAAGACAAAATTCTGAAACACACAGGCATGCTCTGTGTACACAGGACGCCTGTCAATCTAGTCAGTGGGCATCCTTGGTGGGGACTCTTCATTCACTGAGTTGCTTTGATCTACTTTTTTTTAAAGATTAAAAAAAGTATTAATATTTTTTTATTTATTTTACATACTAACCCCAGTTCCCCCTCCCTCATCTCCTGCGGTACCCTCCCCCCACCTCCCTTCTCCTCCTCCCTCTCCACCCCTCCTCCACCTCCATTCAGAAAGGGCAGGCCTCCCATGGGGATCAATAAAGCATGGCACATCAAGTTGATCTACTTTTAACCCTGGATGTTGCAGGGTTCTATATACGTGAATTTAGAAGACTATCTCTCCTGTCCTAAGTCCACAAAAACAATAGTTTGTTCGTTTGTTCGTTTTGTTTTTGAGAGTGGCTGAACTCCTGAAGAGTCTGAGGAATAAAGAAACGTTGTAGCAGCATCAGCGTGAAGTGAAGCATCGTGTTGAACAAGGTCTTATTGTTCCACAGGGTTTCTCTTCGCTGGCCTTCCCTAAATTCATTCCTCGTGCAGAATAGATGATTGAGTGACGCTCCAGCTCCTTCTCACCCTCTGCCTGAACAGAGCCAGACCATCTTGATGAGGGGTAGGGTTCTCCAGCCCCCGGACAGAAACTACACGCCCAGCTGAGTGCTCATCCTAGGCCTTTCCACGTTAATGATACTATCGTTGAGTCCTCTGAGTTCGACCACTTCTGTTTCTGTATTTACAGTTTCTCATTCCATATGATAGCTGCTTTTCTTTTGCTGGCCTTGTGTGGACCCCTTTAAATCAGAGAAACTCATTTCCTAGAACTGCACAGTCCATTAGCCTGAGTTGGAAGCTAAGACGCACAATTCTGGTCACTGAGCCTGAGTTTGTGGAGCTATCCAGCTTAGGCTGATCGTTGTAATGATCTGGGCCTGTTAAAAGTGCAGAATCTTATCCTCATCACACCTAGGAAATCAAATCCATGAGCGAGATCATTTCTACATTAACCAAGTTTAGACAACACCGCTCTGCTCTAAACCCTTGATAGCCCTGTTAAAATGCAAGTGGGGCATTTCCAACACTGCAAAATGAACAAGGAGATGAAATGGCAATGGGCTTCATAGTGCTGCTTAAATCTCCAAGCACAAGTCATTCTCACCTCTAAGATGGGTGTGCATAGTGAGAAGCCAAGTAAAGCCTTGCTGGAAAGGAGATCTTGCTTTTGCGGAGCAACAGGCAGTAGGGGTAGAAAGTAGTGACCAATGACTGAGGATCTTTTGTGACATTTGATGATTGTACTTTGAACCACCCCCTTTATCTTCTCATATAAAAAATGGGTAGAGTGTGTCACACACGTTCAAACACAGCATGGGGAAGCCCAAGGCAGGAGAATGCCTCATTTGAGAGCACCGGGTCTGTTTTCAATAACTCTCAGAGACAGTTTAGAAGGCTTGAGCAAATAAAAAAAGTACAGCCTACAAACGTCAGCTTAAAACATATTTGCCATATTGACCAAAGCAATCTTTAAGTGTGATTTTCTAACTGTGGTTTGTGTTGATCAATTTTTTTGTTCTATTCAAGGAAGAAAAGAGATGCCTTAAGTCTGTCCTAAGACCTTTCCTAAACGCTGTGATGGGGGGGGGGGGGAGAACAGAGCACAAAGGAACACACATGAGAAGCTCTGAATGTTTGGGGCAGAAAGCTCCTATAGAGCAGCGGCTTCTACACTAAGACACAAAACGTGGGTCCCAGGGGTGCTTCTCAAAGTGCGAGGCGAGGCCAGCTGAGGCCCTGAGACCTGCTTACAAAGATGACTATGAACCCCCCATTCAGATTGTCATGTATGTAATTATATATGCCCCCCAAAACATAGTGGCATGCCAACCTCAGGTGCCTCAAAATGTAACCACCTTTGAAACCAGGGTCTTCCCGGACATCACTCAAGAGCTGGGGTTACATTGGCACCTAGAATCAGATTCATGAGAGCTACGGAAAAAAATGATCTCTCCCTGCCAGCTGCAGAGAGTCAGCAGCACGGGCCGTTGACACCTGATATAAAAAGGGAGGCAATACCTTCCTGCAGTTTAAGACAGTCAGTTTGTGACACTGTTTCAATGGCCCCAATGAGCTGAAATGAGCTGATATTCCAACTAGCTACCTCTTAGAGGCCGGATTTTCCCATGTGTGCCAACCAATCATTCCAGACAGCGAATTCAAAAGCAGATAGGAGATTCTAATGTCTCACTTGGTATTAGGCAAAAGCCTAATAAGCAGTTAGTTTAGGATCATCTATTCAGCTAAATACTAAAGACATTTGCAAAGTTGCAAAGTAATGTCCCTCCTCTCTAACGTGTCTCATCATATCAAATGTAGCCATTTTCATAAAGTATGCTGCCATTATTTTTAACTCAGTTATATCAATACTAATCAAATTTGAAATGCTTGTGTATAGCTATAACTTCTACCAAACAGAATTCTGGAGGCTCCACAGTAATTTCTATAGTTTAGAAGGTTTTGTTTGTTTGTTTTGTTTTGCACCAAAAATTTAAGAGTTTCTAGGATGGAGCAGGGAAAGGAAAGAAAGAGGAAAAGGCTGTGGAAGACAGAGAAATCGCGTGCAAAGACACAAGACAGATGGGCACTGTAAGGTTCATGTGGACAGAACACGGAATGTAAGAAGGCAGAAATGGGAAAGGAACACCAAATCACAAGGACCTTGGACCGAGTGTTAAGGAGTGTGGCTGCGCTCCATCTTGGCACAAAGACAGAGAGTTCAAAGCTGTCAGCACGTCACAAGACCTACTGACCTCAAGGCTAGGGAAGAAGTTAGAGCTGAGGTGTGGTTACTGAACCCTTAGAAAGAGAAAGGAAGAAAAGTCTGTTCCATATACATGACACTGTGTTCTACTTTTTGGTTATGGTATTAAGAGTGGTGAGAAATAAACTCGTGGCATTTCAGTATTGACAGATCTGCCCGCCTGACCCTTATTCTGTCTCCCTGTCTTTCTTTATTATCTACAGCTAGCCTTTCCCTCATCCACACTCCCCCACTCAGGTACGGACTTAGGGCCGCTCGGCTGGCTCCGATTGCAGCCCTGCAAGACCGCTCCCGACAAAGGAGTTTAATTTTCATCACAGATACACAGAGCTGAGCAGCAACCCTTGGGAAACAATAAGAGATGCAGTGGAATAGGGAGAAAGGTAAGACAAGAAACTAACCAGAGATTAAGGAGCTGAGGAAACGCAAACCGGCAGCGATGAATGGTAAAGGGGATGTGCGGGTCAATAAAGAGGTATTATTGAGTTTAATCAGAAGCATATATTAGTTACTACCTGTGGAAGAGATGGAGAGAAGTCATCCCGCAGAACGACGGCTTCAGACTTGGTCAGTTGGTGGAACCATGTGTCAAGAAGGCAACAAAGATAGAGAGGGACCGGTTTAGAGAAGGAAAAGCAAGGAATTGAACTTTGGAGCAGCATCACTAGAGTGTTTGAAGGACCGCCAAAAAGAAGCACAATGCGCAGGCCATACGTGGGCCTGGAGATCAAGAGATGGCTGTGTGCTGGACATATATTATGTGGGAACTGTTCACATAGAAATGATGGCTGATTCATGGGTTCACAAGAATTACACATGGAGAACATGGGGAGCACTGTGTATAGGAAGGTCTCAGGTGCAACCACTAGGCCACTGCCATTGGGAAAAAGCAAGGAAAAAAACCAGGATTGATCCCAAGAAAAAAGAGACAGACACTCAAGAGCTGGGAGATGTACTTGTCATAGAAACCAAGAAAAGAAAACAATCTGACCAGAAAAAAGTCTTCGGCAAAGTCAATGGGTAGACTGGGTAATAGAGAACTTGTAAACATTTATTCACCTAATGCAACAAAGAAATGGGTGACCTTGATGGCAGAAAATGTCAACTAATAACTTTCACTCTCACATTTGTTTACATACAAAGCTCAGTTCGCTGAGAACTCGGAGGTTTTCTGGGAAGAATGTTAACTCTGACCGTGACCTTCAGCAATTCTAATGGAAAAGATTCGTGTCTGAACTACCGAGAGAACAGCGGGGATGTCCTAAGGGCAAAAGACGGCAACTCAGAATTCAAGTCAGAGGGGGTGTGGTGGTTTGAATGACAGTGGCCCCAAGAGAATCATATTTGAACATTTGTTTCCAGTCGGACTCTCGGAAGGATTAAGAGGCATGGCCTTGTTGGAGGGGGTGTGTTACTAAGGGTGTGCTCTGAGGTTTTAAAAGCACACACCGGGCCCAGGCTCACTCTCTTTCCCTCCCTGACTGATGCCTGTGCTAAGGATATAGACGGCAAAGGCTGCTCCTGCTACTGCTGTGTGCCGTGGCGCCGTGGCTGCCTGCCTGTTACCACACTCTCTGCCATGACAGTTGTGGACCCCTCTGAAACTGTAAGCAAGCCCTAACTAACTGCTTCCTTTTGTAAGTTGCCTTGGTCACGGTGTCTCTTCATAGCGGGAGAACACTGACTAGGACAGGGAGCTGATTACATTTGTGAGACCATTTCATCAGAGTACATCCTGGTACAGCTGCTGGACACCCGACACTACTGAGCACTTACAGTTTGTGTGAGGCTCGTTAAGTTGGGGTCTGCTGCACATAGGAAAATACACACAGGACCTGGGAAAAAAACGTAGTTTGAAAAACAAGACTTCCAAGTAGCTTTTCTGTAGATGATGTACTAAAGGGAAAATACAGCCAGCGCAGGCTGGCGCTCAGACCAAGCCTGGAGTTCTTGCCTTCCTGCTCGTGCTCCCTCGCTGTCAGAGGACTTGCTGTGCTAGGTTTTTCTTGTTAGGTTTTGTTTGTTTCTTTTGCTGGTGTAATTGTCGCCACTGATATTTGGAACTGTATGCTCATCCATAGAGGGAAAAACTGTGACATCTACTTCTTTAAAAAAAAAAAAAAAAAAAAGCACATTTAGTTCTCTACAGTTAACCTCCAAACTCTCTGGGTCTCATCAGCTAGATTTGGCTTACACATACATCCTGGAACCAATTCCTCATTTCTTGGACCACCAATTGTCTTCCCTTTTCCAGGGCTGAACATCTGGCATCTCTTGAAGACCCTAGGTTGCTAGAGAGCAAAATGGATGCCTAACAAAACTGAACAGAATTCTGTTAAGAAAAGAGATGACAGGGAATTCTGCTGGGTAAGCAACTCACAGCATGAGCTGTTTAAATCCAAACAAGGGGTCAACATGGGGAAAACTTAGAAACACAAATTGGAGAATCATATTTCCAACCAAATTTTGAGTCCTGAGCCAAAGTCCCCTCAACCTCCCCACCAAGCCCCAGATTCCCTGGCTTGGGTTCAAGGAGAAACATCTAATTTTAAGTGACCAAAGTAATGGGCCACTATGAAGACTAAAGCATTGTAAAAACAGATTTTATTTCAGAGCTTAATGCCAATGACCAAAAGGATCAGCCATTTGTTGCTATCTGACCTCCACCGTCTCTACTTATTTGCGCAAATGGGAAAGGATCCAACCATGCTTATTCAGCTCGCCACTCCCCTAGGAGACATGCTTAGTCTGCCTTTTTGGACCATCTCTGCCTTATCCCCACACGCACGCCCTTCAACCACAGCAGTGACAATGTTCTTGCATGACTGTATTTCAGGCTTCATCGACACAGATGAGCCATGATTTGACAGGAGAGTTTGAAGTCTCGGGGGTTTGTTTCTGACTAAACAGGAGACAAAGATGTCCTTCAATGACTGTTATGTTTTTCACAAAAAGAGCCTGGGTTTGGAAACCCTTGGCAAGCACGGCACATTCTAATTCCCCCACATGACTCCTTGTGTAGCAGCCCAAAAGGTCAAGATACACAGAAGGAGTTGGAACTCCACAAAATTGTCTCTTAATCAAGCACAATGAAACACAAGGAGGGCACAGAGGCAGAGCGAGCAATTAAATGAAACAAATCACGCTGACACGACGGCAATCGACCCATGGAACTTTCTACTTGAAGGAGCACTTCAAGACCATCTGGCCCTCTGTAGTAGGAAAACAATGGCCCACCCCAAAGTTCTTTACATCTTAATCTTCAGAGCCCATGAATATGGTGAGAGGGCATTCACACATGCTAGAAAAGTAAGGAAAGTGAGTTGAGAGATCATCCTGGGATCATCTGAGTAGGCTCTCCACACAGAGGGCCACTCACAGCTCCCTGATCAGGGGAACAACCATCCTAGAGTTCCAAGTCCATAGCTGTATCCCTACATTTACATGCCATATCCTTTTGAGAAAGAATTCTTGTCACTGATTATTCTTATAAACCTGGCACTGAGCTTTTTCCCGAATGAGGGTAGGTTTGAAGACACTGTCCTTGGTTTCCTCGGATTTGGGAATCAGATGGGGAATTTTTCTTTTGAGATTGACTCCTGATATTACATATATAAGTGTGGTGCCATGAAGTTATTATTATCTATTAATAAGTCATTATTATAGGATAACATATACAATTATGTCTTCCTTCCAGCTAACACACATTTGATAAATGCTTCCATGTATCAATAACTTGTGAGCAGTGGAGACAAGGAAGGGAAAAGACAGGCTCTACCCTTAAAATTATCAGCGTCTAGTTAGGGAAGTGGTTCACAAACAGTATCCTCATGGTCCCTAAGGAGAGAGGGAGGAGGAAAGGGTGTGGAGTCAGGTACTGGGAAGGTAGGAAGAATCTGGGAGGAGTTGAATGAGGGGAAACTATTACCAGAATATAGGATATGAAACCATTTTTTAATTAAAAAAAGAAGAAAATAATAGACTTGAGCTAGAGGGCAATACATAGGCTGGCTCTTCGGTGATTAAAATCTGTGAAAAGGGAGACACAAATATCGCAATGTGTGGCAGATACTAAAGAAGCGAGTCGTTATAAAGCGAGGTGGTCATGTGTATTAGCATGCTGCAGCTGAGAGATTACCACAAATACTCTCAAGTAAAGGTGTATGAAGAACTATACTCCTTCCCACAGCTCTAGGGAAGAAGAAGGTATTTGTTAGAAAAGCAATCATTTCTATGGCTTCTTGCATTATTTCCCTTTCACGGTCCATCATCTACCCAATCTCTAGTTCTCTATATTAACAACCCAAAGGTGAGCACTCAGCCCTGGCCAGGCCGGTGACCTCCCCCTCGGATGCCTTCAGAGGACTGAGAGTTTCTTGGTGTTAGCTGTAAGGGTGTGACTAGGGTGGACTTCCTGTTTGACAAGCAGAAGCTGGGAACCAGAGATCACATGTTAGAGGAAGACAGGCAAATGGAAGACTCCAGGAGGATTCCAGCCCTCATTGGTCATCGGACGTACCCTGCTTTGTGCAGCCTGTCTTTGGACTCAGAAAATTAGACTACTAATTCTCTCCTTAGTCCATCAATCTGAGACAGTTGCTAAGCAACCAAGCCCCTGCTTCCTATGTGCAGCATGGGCTCTGTATGCTCAGAACACTGGCCTTTCCCGCCTGTGTGCATCACTCACTTTTGTTTGGGCCACCAGCCAGCTCCAAAATCAAGACATGGAAACAGTATTGGGTACAAATGCTCAGCCTTAGCTCAGGTTTGTTTCTTGCTAGCTCCTATAACTTAATTGAACCTGTTTCTCTTCCTCTACATTTTGCCTTACGGCTTTTCCTCTTTCTTGGATTTTGTATGTCCGACTCCATCCCTGGCTGGCTGGCTGGAGGCTGCCTGGCTGGCTGGTACCAGTGTCTTCCTCTTTTTCTCCCTGTCCTCTCCTCTCCTTTCTCCTCCTCTCTCCTCTCTCCCCTCTCCTCCTCTCTCTATCTGTCTGTCTGTCTGTCTGTCTCTCTCTCTCTCTCACACACACACACACACCTAGATTCCCTCTCCCAGTTATTTTCTCTGCCCACCAGCCCTGCCTATCCCTCTAGTGACTAGCTATTGGCCAGTCAGAATTTTATTAAACCAATCAGGTGCCTTAGGGAGTCATGGTAAACAACAACACACCTTTACATTACTAAACAAATGCAACACACCTTCGCATGGTTAAAGTAATATTCCACAACACAAACAAATGCAACACATCTACACACAGTTAAAGTAATATTCCACAACACTCACTCCTGCTCTAACTTGCCTGAACTTCCCAGTCTCCTGGCCATGATGTTCCAGTGTAACGTTGTCCACAATTTGCTGATGTCTCCACTGCCACAGAGTGCAAAGGAAAGTGTCCACCTGCCAGAGACCAGAAGAGGTAGTAAATTTTCCTAAGATATCAGGGTTACTTTTAAGATGCTCAACTACCCATCATAAAATTCCCTTCTTCACAATTTTACAGCTTTTGTTGGTTTTTTTGTTTGTTTGTTTGTTTGTTTTGTTTTGTTTTTCAGTGAATGTTGTATGTCAGATAACATGCTCAGCTCAAGCATTCACACAGAGGTCTAAAACGCAAGGCAGGAGGAGAGAATTTCTTGAAAAGATTCTGGTTTGTCAGCCAATGAGTCACTTATTTGGGCAGGAGTAACAAAACTTCCAACCTAGACAATCTTTCATTCTCTGTACTTCCTCTCAATGGACCTGAGCAAGTAAGGAAACTAATCCAGAACATTCCTAAGGGCCCATCACATGCAAGGTGCTATGTTAAGCTATACATTCTCAGCAACTCGGTAAGTAGAATCTTGACCCTCAGACAGCCACTACTGATAAGAGCAAATGACAGCTGCCAACATTTACTGAGACTTTACCAAGGTCTGTGTGCAGCATCTAATTTAAATATAAAAATAACCAGAATAGCACAGGAATTGTCATTACCCCTGCTTTGTAACTGAAGAAACAGACAGGAAAAAAAGAATGCTATCTTGCTCAAGGATACAGAAAAAGTAAAGGGATTAAAATTCACATTGGAGTCCTAAAGTTCTGTTTCTAGTGGAATTGGCTGGCTCACTCGTGGTGAATTCTGTTTATTGGGAGTAACTTAGGATAGAGATATAGATTATATAGATAAACTTAGAGGAGGTAAAGAGGACACAGATGTGGGTTGATAGGAGAGAAGGGACATGAGGACTCACTGTTGGCACTTGCAATTTTCATGTTTGAATTATTTCCAAACTGATTACTTAATAAACTGAATTCCTATCCTGGACATACTTCATTGCTAAATATAAGCTGAGTATGGTCAACACCTGTGGATGGAAGATGGTTAATGTGATTGACATTTCCTTGTCAAGCTTTTGTTTTTTGTTTTCCTCGGCATTCATAATTTTACTTTTAGTCATTTGTCAGCTTGTGACTTTTCCTAGTTTTGTTTTTGTTTTTTATGGAGGGTGGTAAAGTGGATGGGGTGGTACCTTACCCAGAGATGGAGTGTCCTCTTGTAGCTACTAAGGATGCTAGCTGCACATAGCTCATAACTGTGTCCTTCACTGGGAATTCCCTCAACTGACAGAGAACTGTCTTACCAACCATTACCCTCCTCATAGGGGGACAGCCCACAACCTGTGGCTGAATGATTGGTAACACTCAGCCTGCTTCCCCTCCAGCAGGAATTACGGAATTAGAAATTCCATGCCAACTTGCAGAGAAAGTGGATATGATCTCGGTTAGAATCATTCTCTGCCTCGTGTTTTTGTTAACTTTTATCCAGGTATCTTTCCATAAAGAATTCACAATCAACCTTCGACACAGAACACATCTCAGAATCTGTTTCCTAGGGAACACCACACCGGCTGTGTTTCTTTGGCTTGACACACATTGTCAAGCAAATGACTACACTTTGTATCACTAAAATGTAATGTCTTGACAATATTGTTTTCAGAAAAGTAAAACTTCTCACTGTTAGCCCACCGTTCTTTCCAGTGATGACTCTCATATTACTCATTCCTAATTCTCATATCCTTTTCACAGTCTCTTCTGTGTATCTTCTTGAGTCTCATGACCATAATTCGGTAGGGCATGAGCTCTGACACCCAGAACCTATGAGTGTTCAGACCTAAGTATATCAATCATCAAATTGCCCAAGGTCTCTAGGCATCAATAGTCTGATTGACCAAGTAGAGATGATATTAGCTTCTATCCCATAAATTTAATTATGTAGGATGACTAAATCAATTTATATAATGATGATTTATGCTATTCAGTAAATAGTGTATAAATTAATTCAAAAGAGAGCAAGGGGGTATATGGGGGTGGCTTGCAAGGAGGAAAGGGGAGGTAGAAATGATGTAATTATTTCATAATGTCAAAAACATTTTTAAAAAATGCTTGACCTATAAGTAGATTATAAATTAGCTACTAGAGTGGAGGTAGTTCATGACTGACACTTCTGCAGCAACAGTATAAGATCTCATTCAAAACCATGCCAAGCACAATGTGTTACTACGCATAAATATGGAACTACAAATAATTGAAGGCACATCTGTCGTATACTGAGTTTTCTGTATATAAGATTCAACAATAACTAAGTGGGCATGGCATTATATCTAATTATGTTTCAAAGTGGCTATGATCATATAATTATGTTTTATTTGGTTATAGTTCATCTAGTCACAGGTCTAGAATATGTGTTGACTTCAAAAATATCTTGAGTATTCCCATGTTACTTCCAGGAAACAAAAAGTGCCAGGGATTGAGAAATGCTATGAACTTGAAGACTAAGTTTTTGGAAGAGAAACTAAAAGTATAAGTAAAGTGTTGGCGGCCATTTCTTTCTTGCCTGCCAGTTCCCAAATAACCAACATGGAGGATTAACATGAGTTATAAATGCTTGCTCAACAGCTCAGACTTGTTACTAGCTAACGCTTGCATTTTAAACTGACCCATATTCCTCATCTACGCTTTGCTATGGTTTGGTACCTTTTCTCAGTATGCCATGCCCATCTTGCCTCTTCTGTGTCTGCTTATAACTCCTCCAGCTTCACCCTCCTTTGCAGCACCCTCCCTAGTCTGGCTCTCCTGCTCAGCTGTGTCCAGTCAGTTCTTTCTTAACCAGCAAGGTAACACATATTCACAGTGTACAGAAGGGTTATTCCACAGCAGTAAGGCACTAGTTAAAAGATGCAAACCATTTTTTGTAAATGATGCCTCTTGCAGTATTTACACATGTCATGCTCTACAAATGCCCTTACACTAGAAATCCATGGGGCACAGAAAGGTAAACACTGATATTTCAATTGCTCTATATTTCAGCATTATGAATTTTGTTTCGTGGGCTTGAGGGGGGGAAACAGAATCTTCCTCGTTTATTTACAGGGAAATATGTGTCCCTTTAGAAAGCTTCTGTGCATGTGGTTGGTTTGAACTCATAATCACCAAATTAATGTGTCAGTGTCACATTAAGGAAAAAAAAATCAAAGCGTTTTCCCTTGGTGTCACTTAACCAAGAACAAGTCGGAATTGAATTCTCCACTTCATGGTCCCTGAATCTCCCATTCTGTTGAATGAGTCTGGATCTGTTTATTCATAAATGCTGTCATGTCAATCTGTTTGTGCGTGCGTGCGTGCGTGCGTGCGTGCGTGCGTGCGTGTGTGTGTGTGTGTGTGTGTGTGTGTGTGTGTGTGTGTAGTTTCTCCCTAACAAGAGCTTTGAACTACACTTATTGAACAGCACAGGAAGCATCCCGAGAGGAGGCAATGAGGGTTACTTCATGACATCTTTAGCAGAGTTTTACAAAGAATTATGTCACTGACTACAACTGACCCCTACTGACGCAGACAGTTTTACAAACATCACTGTTGATCAAGCAATGTCCACATGCTTCATTCAGCATGTAAGATAGATATTCGTTTTATAAGACAGTTTTCAGACTGCGTTTGCTATTATCAGCAAGTAATTATCTTAACCCTTAGTCATTACTCTAGGTTGGGGCATGGGCAAGTTCATAGCCTGCAGCTTTGCAATAGCTCGGGCTGTAAAAGTTGATTGCGTTGGAAATCCAAAGCAAATCAGGTTAGGTTTGTTGTTTCATTTTTCTCTTAAAGGTGGGTTAAACAAACAGGCTGAGTACACAGTTGGGTGGTAGTCTTAAGTGACCTTGGGGTATAATATTAACTGTTAAGTCCACCAAAACTTCAGTCTATTTGAATGTAAGAGATATTTTCAGCACAATATTGCATCACCACACTTGAGAAAGATTTACTCACAGAACCACATTCATATCTAATCTAAACTTGGTTCTAAAGCTCCTGCTTACATCATTTCACACAGTCAAGGCAAGACATTTCTGTGACATTTCAAGCCACTATCACTGTTAGAAGGAAGGTCTCTAAACACCATTGCTTATTGTGCAAACACTAGGCCTCTTGGGCAAGTAACGTCACCGATTCCCTGATCCACGCCATATGGATAACAGGAAACTACCTCCTAGAGAGCTTTGTGAGGAAGAAGTGTAACACACACATGAGGCTCTCAGAGCCACAACTAGAACATAACAAGAACAGTGTGAGTGTTCCCTGTTGTGACTTAATATTATCATAACAGTCATCATAACAATTATTAAATATAAGCCTATTGCATGGGCCTTTTATAGTCAAAATTAAATCATGTGTTTATGTTTCATGACAGTCCAGCTTTTATGTTACTGAGTTCTGACAATTATACTTATGATTATTCTTTCCTTTGAAAGAGTATTTTGAAAATCTCCTACAGTGTATTTTGATGATGTTTAATATCCCCCAACTTTCCCAGAAGCACTCAAACCTCCCTACCCAGCCAACCTCATGTTCTGTCTTTTTAAACCACCACGTCCAGTACACACACACACACTTGCTTTTTGCATGCTTCACAGCATGATAGGAACTGACCACGAGGCTTCAAAGGCCAAATAAAGTCTCCTAATTCTTCCTGCTCAAGAACAAAGAAAATATTTCATTCTTTTTATTCTTAATTGGTGACATTTGTTCTGTTCCTAATGGAAGAAGTATAAGATCCAAAGGCTGGAGTGACTTAAAATTAGAGTTTATTTTAGATCCTTCCAAATTCCTGGAGGGCAAACTTAAATTCGGGGCCTAATGAGACCAAACTTTAAAATAATTACCAGAACTAGTCATAGGATACTACATTTGAAAGACATTTGTTTTCTAAATATAAAATGCATAGTCTTTTAGATCTTTTACTTTTTCCATGTAAAAGGAACACATAAATGAACATAAATAATACCAAAGTCAACACAGCTCTAAAACTCAATATTCTGCTCAGGTAGCAACAATAATTTTATTGTAACAACACTTGAGGGCAAGGAGTCAGAAATTCCAATGGGTACTTGTAATTGTGTGGTAGACAAGAATTCTGGGGGAAACAGGTGGGAAACAAGAGGTAAGCGATGGCGCCTATACAACTCCAAGCA
The DNA here is from genome assembly GCF_943737965.1 of Phodopus roborovskii. Lineage (NCBI taxonomy): Eukaryota > Metazoa > Chordata > Mammalia > Rodentia > Cricetidae > Phodopus > Phodopus roborovskii. Next base: position 187,875 of record NW_026126414.1, read on the forward strand.
ACTTATAGCCATGCCAGCCCGTTCCCAGACACAAGCTGAGATACGAGTCTCACTGCCCACCCCCATCTGCTATGTGAGGCCTGGGAAAGCTGGCTTCACCCTTCCTTTCTAGATCTCTCCGTCTTTCCGAGGCTTATTTATCTCTTCCCTGCCCAGAACACACCTACTTTCAAGACCTCCCTCCCAGAAAAGTTACAATGGAACTCCCATCACTGTCTGTATTTTAATGTATTCACATGTCCTCCAAGCTCGGAGGAGAAGGGGGAGCTTCCAAGGACTGCAGGCGTCAGGGAGCATCCAAGGGAAGCAGAGTTTCAGCTAGACAGAGAAGTAGGCTCAGGGGACCCAGTGTGCGATGTGCTTACTGAAGTTAATAATGCATAGTATGCATACCTAGAGATTGCTAAGAAGTTGGTTGTCTGTGTCCTGACACAAATAACTGAAAGTGTGTAACATAATGCATGTGCACCATCCTGCAACGTAGAGACATTTCAAATGTTTGTCACGTGCACCATAAATATATACCATTTGATTTGCCAATTAAAAAGTGGTTCCTTTTTTTTTTTTTTTTTTTTTTTTTTTTTTTTTTTGAATCAGCCCTTTACAAACTCCAAACGAGCTTTCCTTGGGCAATCCAGAGGGTATTTGATTGCCCTCTAAGTCCTTTCTTCCTAGTGATCCCCATCTTCCGTAGATGCCATCCACTCTGCTTTCATGGCTATAAAAGAAGAAAGTCAAGCCACAGAGGAGGATGTGTCTCTTCCAGGCCCTGAAAATTCTGGGTCTCTTCTTTTCTCTGTCTTACTTTGTTGAATAAATTATTTTTTAAATTACTAGTGGCATACAGTAAATGATTACTCAATAACTTCCAATAATTTTCTTACTTTTTTTTTTTTGAAATTGAAGTCATACTACGAAGCCCACCCTAGGCTAGAACTCACCATCAACCCACCTCAGGGTCTCAAGCAATTGATTAAGCCATATCAGCCTTAACAGCATTAAGGTATTACATAACTGCTTTGAGAATTTGTATCATAAATATTACAAATACAGTGCATTCCTGAGATGGAATATTTCTAGAAAATAACTAAATATAATGTCACCATAACAATAAAGATAGGGCATTTTCCCAAATTTTGACAAGCAAGCTGCTTACACTGCTGTCCAGAGAAAGTTGTGAGCCCTGGTGGAAGGAGGGAGGAGGGGGAAGGGAGGAGGAAGGAAGAAGATCTTACAAGTTGAAGTGGGCAGGTAGGGTAAACACACACTCAGTACTACACACCAGCATCTTGAGTCAACTTTGAGTTTAAAACAGTTAAGATTTTGAGCACTGCTAGAGAGACCTTACAAAATTATTTCCTTCACATACAATTTCTTTGGAGAGCAAGATATGTTATATGTTCCAAATCTAAGAAAAGAGTACAATATTAGAACAAAGGGATGAAGTGCTGTCATTAAATACACATTGTCTTCTCTCTCAAAGAGCCTGGATATAATCAGGAAGTACTTACATACCTACCGCATAAATCATATCCTTGTTGCATGGTAAACAAACGACAAAATGTCAGATCCCACGCACGAATATGCCTACTATCAGTACAATGTATTACTAATTATGAAGTGCCTTTCTGTCGTTATAAACCCAGGGAGAGGTCATTATCATTGAAACCTCCACTTCACAAATGAGGACATTGCTATCGGGAGAACAAAAGCAATGGGCTCACACTCTTTTTTTGTCCGGATCGTATGAAGTTTGTGAGTGCTGCTGGGGTCCGGTCCTGCTACACTGAGCATTTATCGGGATCATCCCCTAGAATGGACCATCATGTTTGGACGGCATTTGCCTACTGCAGAGTGAGGCTGCTCTCAGGTGAGCTAACAGCACGAGGATACCCCAGTGCTGCCTGCTTCTCTGCTGTGGCCTGAGCCGCCGGGTTGATGGCAAGCCCTCATCAGCAAGCCTGCATCTTCTGACTCAGTCTTTCTTTTCGTCTTCAACACTTTGCTCTGACCACTCAGCCCAGCCAAGCATGCCCCGCATTGCTCAGCCCACTCTCTGTGTGACAGCTCCAGGACATTGATGAGGGCCCTATCAAGGCTAGAGAGATGCGTGAGTGACGTGCTGGACAAAAGCATGTAGACCAGGCGGCTTCAGACCTTTCCTCTCAAAATGCCTTTTCGTCACATCTCGCCCTTCCTACACACCTGCACAGATTCCAGTTTGCCTCCACTGCAGACATGAAAATATCCACCTGTGTATCCATTCTGAACAATTTATAACTCTGCAATTCTAAGCATTGGTTTCTTACGCACTTCGCAGGCACTTATGGGGCATCTACTGTACACCAGACACTGTCTTAGCTCTTTCAAAGCGTAACCCGTTTGGTCCTCGCTGGGGCACACTGTCTCCCTTTCACGGGGAGGAAAACTGATGCAAAAGGGGCCCACGCAATATCCCCTATTACAAAGAAGGAGATGGAGATTGGATGGCGTGACTCTAACCTTCGCATCCGTGTCTCATCTACTCACTGCAAGGGGATTTCACACGGATGGAGGAAGCCAGCGTGTGAGAGCTCTACAGTAAATGTGATCAGGTTGCAAGGATAAAAGACGGTGGTGCAGAGCCTCTGCCGAGAAAGCAAATATTATTTGGGGTCTTGGGGCTTCTCCATTTTCTCAGTACCTTTTTTTTTTTTCTCACCAAGCTCCTCACATCAAAGACATCTCTAGTCTTTTACTTCCCATGTCTAATTGTCAACAAGCAGAAATTATTATGGATTTACAAATACAGACAATGATCGGATGGCTTTCTAAGAACTGTTGTTCAGTCTAGGACACCAAGACATGTCCCTAGGGCTGATGAAAAGAAAAAGAAAAAACACACACACACAAAAGTTTTATATCTCAAGTATCTATGACACCATTGTTTTGGTAGAGTTTTAGAGGTTTGTTCCTGATTTTTCTTAATTTAGTTTTCCAGTCACATGGTTGAGAATTCTTAACAGCTTGCTGTGCGTTCATCTGTGGGTCTTTTGTGTGGCAGCCCTACACACATCTCAGTATTATGCACAGACCCTGATTCACTTTATGATGACTTAGGAAAAAGTGGTAATGTTATGGCTGAAGAATTTGTTACAATACTAGACCTTTTGGTAGCCTCAAAGAGGCCAATTGTTCACCATCTGCATTTCAGCAGCCCCCTCCCTCGGAGAGTTACCACTGCAGCATTTGACTGTTTGGGTGGGCTCCTGGTAATAATTAAGTTGCCATCTTCATTAAGTCCTAGAGGGAACCAGCAGCAGAGGGTAGCAACTGAAATGCTTAGAGTCACATTTAAGCATCACCAACAGGGTGACTTGAAGGACTCTTTTGTGTTCTGTCTCCGTTCTGGCCTTAAAGCTAAAAACATCAGATAATAAAGCATCCTTTGAAAGCTGAATACTTTACTGGGTTCTTGCTTAATTACAGCAGGATGCTATTATTTTTTGACACTTCATTTCCACAATTGGGCAGTAGTTTTGGAAACTCATCAAAGCCTACTTCAAGTAGCATGTGATCCAAATGCCTATAATGATCGATGTTTGAATGCTTAGCCATGAGTCACAGTCTGGGGAGAAAAGAAGAAAGAGATTGGGGGGAAAGTATTATGGAGGCTCCTGGGTCCATGCAGGACTGGCCCTATCAACAGACGGTCAAGAAGTGGGAAGGACGCACTCTGCCCCGCCCTTCACTATTGGCTATCCATAGATTCTGGGAGGGGGGAATCACTGCCTTAGTTCTATGAGTTAGCTATGCCACCAGGCTCCTACAGATACTTCAAACTCAAGGAAATATAGGTGGCCTCACTTAACGTTGGCGAGTCTCAGTACCAAATGAATGGACACAGACCCCAAGGGGAAAGAGAGAAGATTGGGTTTGGGGATGAGAGTGACTGGTGTGCAAGGTGAACAAATGTGACTCTGGAAAACAGTACTAATTTTCTTAAATACTAGAAAGATGTGGATTACCGGGGAAAAAATCTTAGCATTCAAACATGAATATTGATTCTATCTCCTTCAGCTGTTTGGGATTAAAAAAAAAAAGGAAAGAAAATATCTTTAAGCTCTCGTCACTATTTTTTAAACTAAGAGGTTAGATATAGTAAGCTGAGGTTTTTTAAAAAAAATAAAATAAAACAATAACAACAGTGACGCAAACAGATAATAGAACTTGACACCAGCCCCAGCACTCAAGAAGCTGAGGCAGGAGGATCAAGAGTTTGGGCCAGCTCCAGATACCCAGAACATTTTAGGCCATCTGAGGCTACATAGTAAAATCCTCTCAAAAATGAATAAATAAATAAATAAATAAATAAATAAATAAATAAATATTGAAAGGAAATCTTAGGTTGGCAGTTGGGGTTGATGTGGTAAATTGATAACTCGGGATTCCGGAACCATCCTGTAGTGTGCTCTCTCTCTCTCTCTCTCTCTCTCTCTCTGCCAACCTAAAATTTAAGGTAGACTTTCACTTCCTGGCATTAAGTCTGATTGATTTCCAGAATGAGGCCAGAAACAGGAGTGCAGAATACAAAGCCGTGTGATCTGTCCACACCCCAATCACAAGGAAACGAGAAGCAATAGTTAGCATGTAGTTACACAAAGCCCAGCGCCTAGGTCAGTTTAGGAGGCAACAGACAATATATCTGAAACAGCAAGCGGCAACCCCTGCTACTCAGGTCACCTTTCTAGGGTACTTAAACGTATGGATGAGATTCTGACATTAGAATACTCCGCTCCTGGCGAGTAGCCGGCACCACAGAGGAAGGAGCAGCCCCCCTCTCCAACCTCGCCCACTCCCTGCAGCCTTCCGTCCCTGAGCTGCACCACTGCCGACACCGTCCACCAGATAAAGCCTGAGCCTTAAATCTGAGAAGGTCTCCAAGTGTCTAGCTCATGCTTTGGGTGTCTACACTGCTTGCAAGTATGAATCACAAGTTGCTTCCTGGCGAAACAGTCACTAAAAGTGAAATGTGATGATTGTTACTAGAAGTAACTGTGGTTTCAAGCAGAAGGACAAGCTGACTTCTGCAAGTCCTAGCGGGATGATCAGGTGACATTGCAGCATCCAAATTGTGCTGGCAAGAGAGAGCCAGCACAGACTAAAGGTCCAATGCAATGCCAGGACCAGCGGGACCACACTAGCCCTTCACAGAGAGTGTCAGGCAGTTGTCTTAAGAATCCCATGAGATAGATGTCGCCTTTTTTTTTTTTTTTTTTTTTTTTTTTTAAGTGGGGAAAAGCCCTCAAGTCTTTACAGCTGTTATCTGGCTTTAATGTTTCCTAAAGGTGCCGGTGCCTTAGCCTCTAGTGTGGTCCTGTACACAAATATTTGAAACATAACCAAGTGTTTTTAAGTCATGGGCAGGAGGTGGGGTGACACGTCATCAAAATACACGTTAAACCCTGCTGCCTTCTTCCTCTCTCATACATTGCACGTGGAAATAAAGGTTTTTGCATGCATTTTGTTGTTAGTTTCTCAGAGAGCTGTTTCTTGATTTATTGGCATTTTTTCTTTGTCAGAAGCTGCTTTACCATTCTCCCACACCACAATTCACTCAATGGACAGCTTTCTGTTTCATTGCATTTTCTATTTTCAACGTAATTAAAAATCTTTTGAAAATCAAAATAAGAAAGAAAAAAGAAGGAAGGAAAGGGAGGAAAGGAAGGAAGGAAGGAAGGGGAGGAAGGAAAGTTCAAGGAAATTTTAAGTCCCAGTACAGGCTATGAATTCATAGTGTTTTGTTGATGAACAAGCTACTGTGACAATTTAAGTTTCCCTAGGTTTCTGTGAGGAATGGGTTGGCTCAAATAGCCTTTTTTTTTTTTTTTTTTTTTTTTTTCTCTCTCTCTCTCTCTCAGTAAGTAAGTAGGTAGGAAGTAAATGTTGGGCTCAAGTATCTTGTGAGGGTAAAACAAGGCCATGGTTAGTGCGCTAAAGAACAAAAGAGAAAGCAAATTGCTCGTAAAGGATGCTTGGGGTCAAAATGTGTTAGTAGAGATGCGTCCTCAGGACAGGAAGTCACTTGGGGGATGTTGCTATCCTGCCTCCTTTGACATGAGGACAGTCTTTCCCTGAGCGCACTCAGCACGGGTATCTAATGGATACCCTATCAGGGGGCACTAAGTTCTCTGTCCTGTCATTCCACCATTATGAGCAACACTATATTAGAACTGTCTGTGAGCACCTTCCCATCCCCCTCTGAGAGTATCCCACAGGACAGATGCTCAGGACAGTCAGAGCACTTACGTATATGTTATTGTAATAGACTACACAGATTTCATTTCTTAAAGTCGTCTGAACTCCTCACAGAGTAGGAGGGCATGCATTTCCTCAGAACTCTCACCACCCCACACTGAAATAGCGGACGCGAACAAACGCTGCTGCCCACATAACAGAAAGAAAAGGCGCTGTTGAAGGACCTTAGCTCACACGTCTGTGGTTCCTAGTAAAACCGAGCATTTCCCGGTTGTCTGGGTGGTGTTCGTGCTTCCGTTCTCTGACTTGCTCCTAGCATTTTCCCACATTTTATATAGAACACATTTTTCTCATTGACATGCCAATATTCTGCATGTCACAGAGCTTGACCCTCCAGCTCTATAACACATTACAAATGTATGCCTTCTCCTAATCTTATTCTCGCCATTCATAATGAGTTCTTTGTGGATTAAAAAAAAAAAAGACTTCAATTTTATGTGATAAAGTATATGTATGATTTTAATTCCCTAAGAATTCCAACAGTATGAAACAGTATAATCCTAATTTTTATTTAAGTTATTTCATGTGAGATTTGTTCGCTTGCTGTAGGCAGAGTCTCACTATAGGGCCCGGGATGGCCTAGAAATCACTACATAGCCCAGGCTAGCCTTCTGTTCATGGTCTTCCTGCCTGGGACACTATGGATTACATGCCAAACTAAGTTTTAAGTTTGTTCTTACATATCTAATCTCAGACAATCTTCCTCCTTTTAAATGCTTTGTTTCTATAGCTTTCGGGTTGGTTTCATAAATGGGATGTCTGCTTTCTCTGAGGATATTAATGATAGACAGTTTACATATTCTTCAGTTTCCATTGTTTTCAGGGTTCCTACTGTCTTCGAGTTACCTGTTTGTGTATTTTTCTTAGGTGAGAGTTTTCGTATCAGAGGCTCTTCTTAAATATCTAGCGGTTTTTGCCAGCCACTGCTCTAGAAGGGAGGGGTGCAAACCTGTGCGGCTGCTGTGCACACGCGGTTTCGTTGCAAGCTGTTCTGGCTGCACCATCGGGCTAGGGAAGTTTCTGGACTGGGAAACTGCAGTTGCCAAGAGAGCCCAGCCCTAGCCAAGTGTTCTGACAGCTCCCGGGGTGGGGAGAGACAGGCAGGGAGAGCATTGCAGGTCACTCGGGGTAAATCACGTTTTCCGGTGTGGTACTTCACCCTCACCTCTACTCGAGCCACACCCCAGCCCATTTGTGCACATCAGTCAACAAGCTTTCAGCCACTGCCAGGGGGAGGTGAGGTCTTCTTCTGCAGTATGGCGGGATTAGGACCTGCGAACCTCCTACTAATTCATACGCCGGGATTAATTCCCTGTCCCCTTCCTGGACTTCTCTACCTTAACACACACCCCATTTGCAATGGTACCTGCTGCTAAATACTGGGGCCTAAGACCTCCATGGTGCGTGTCTGGCCGCATCCTCACTTCTCCTGATGCTGGCTTGCAGTTTGGCTCTCTGGGTCGCTAGGTCAGTGACCCCCTCATCTTTCTGCTTTCTAGCTCTCAAAATGTTGTTGCTGCTGTCACGTGGCAGGTCTATTTCCCACGTGAGATTGTAGCTTCAGGGACTCTTTTTCCTATAATTACAGTGGCTTTTGTGAGAGAACTTGGGCTAATGAATATGTTCGATTCACCCACTGTAGCAAGGAGCTTCTTGGTATTAAATTTTAATATGCAGATTTGAACATGCTTCCCTGTCGATATTCATTGCTAATGACGACACGTGCCCTAGCATCTCTACAGAGATGGGAAAGACAAGAGTATTAGCAACCCTCTGCATTTCCCATTCTCTCGTGCTAGACGTGTCTGGAATCAGGTTTTAGATTTATCATGATACACTAACTTTGCATGCCTTCTACACTAATGATCCCTCTCCACATCACTCTCTCGTCCTGCCATGCAACAGTTATCAAGTATTTCCTGTGTTTGCAGAATTGTCATCCGATCATGCACCCTTGCGTAATCATGGTGGAAACAGGCTGAGCATGTAGATAAACGTGAGTTGGGGTAGTTATGTTTTCTCTATAAAATAAGCCAAAGTAAAGAGATATGAAGAGAGAACAGTGTTATTTTGAATAATACGGCCGAGGAAAATCTTTTTATGGAATTGCATCTGTGCAGAGACCTACATTATAACAGAGCGGGCTGTGTCAGCAGCTGTGAACAGCATTCTCCTTCCATCCTCCATCATTCTGCTATACCACTGAGGCAGGAAAAACACGACCCCAGGCCTCTTTCCGCTTGTGTGATGACCCTTGTAAGAAGTAGACTTCACAGGGGAAAACCAGACTTGTGACCCTGACATCCATTCACTTTACCCTGTACCCCATAACCCCAAAGAAATGGGTGGTTTAAAATGATAGCATGACCTACAGAAAATCCAGTTATAGCACCATCTGGCAAAAGCATTTGTCAGACAAGGTGCTAGCCACGTTGTTAGACATGTTCCTAAACAATGGCCAATAAAAGATGTCCCTGCTCTAGTTAGAATATTGTGGCTTGGCACAGTTAGGATGTGTTCATGAGGCAAAGAGAGAAGAGGGACCTTCTCTCCTATGACAACTCGCTAACACTCAGGAGTGGTTCTTACCTCTCTGTGCCTTTGGAATTGGTCAGAAGGTGGTTTTGACTCCCGAGGCAGAGGCTAATCCACCTGGAACAATACGAGTGTTCCACGGACAGAAAACTGCAGCTGGCTTCCTGGTTACAAGGTCTCTCACGCCTGAAAAGCAATCATCAGTATTTGCCTCCTGACTTAAAATACATGTTTAATTACCAAAGGACATTAGGGCCACTACTGCACAAAGAGGCAAAAAAAAATGTCACCTGGAACCTGGAGGCATTTGATAGAGCATGCTCGGCTTTAATCTATGTGCTGTAATAAAAGCATGTTCAGTATAGTGCAGAATCCCTGATGACCCAAAAATAAGCCCAACATAATAAAGAAAGCCCAGACCCTTCAACAAAGACAGGCCATCTTCTCTCTCTCTCTCTCTCTCTCTCTCTCTCTCTCTCTCTCTCTCTCTCTCTCTCTCTCCATCACATACACACACACACACACACACACACAGATACCCTGACTTGCTGTCCCCAGATGAAAACAGAGAACATGAATGAAAACCATTGTATCAGCCTCCCAACCAGCTAAAGAAGTGATTCCAGGGTTCCTTTCTGTTGGAGATGTCTCTTGGGATAAAATTAGAGCTTTTATTTAAAGTATAATGTTTGGCAGAAAATAATGGGTGTGGAGAAGGCCATTCTAAAGTACTAAGACAGGAAAGATATGATTGTGAAAGAAAAGAAAGAGAGAGAAAGGAAAGCCAGGGAAGC